>NC_141876.1:50815833-51155000 GCF_056163025.1 Triticum urartu
ACTGGGATCAAGCACCGTAAGATCGAACCCACTACCGGGCACCTCTTCCCATTGCAAGATAAATAGATCAAGTTAGCCAAACAAAACCCAAAATTCGGAGAAGAAATATGAGGCTATAAGAGATCATGCATAAAAGAGATCAAAGAAACTCAAATACTTTCATGGATATAAAAAGATAGATCTGATCATAAACTCAAAGTTCATCGATCCCAACAAACACACCGCAAAAGAGTTACATCATATGGATCTCCAAGAGACCATTGTATTGAGAATCAAGAGAGAGAGATGAAGCCATCTAGCTACTAACTACGGACCCGAAGGTCTACAAAGAACTACTCACACATCATCGGAGAGGCACTAATGGAAGTGGTGAACCCCTCCGTGATGGTGTCTAGATTGGATCTGGTGGTTCTGGACTCTACGGCGGCTGGATGAATATTTTATCGACTCACCGATGGTTCTGGGATTTTTGGGGTATTTATAGAGCAAAGAGGCGGCCCGGGGGGAACCCGAGGTGGGCACAACCCACCAGGGCGCGCCTGGGCCTCCTGGCACGCCCTGGTGGGTTGTCCCCTCCTCGGGACTCCCCCTGGTGCAACCAGGGCCCAATATCTTCCATGTGGTCCATAAAAAATCTCCATAAAGTTTCGTGGCATTTGGACTCCGTTTGATATTGATTTTCTGTGATGTAAAAAACATGAAAAAATAGCAACTGGCACTTGGCACTATGTCAATAGGTTAGTACCAAAAAATGATATAAAATGGCTATAAAATGATTATAAAACATCCAAGATTGATAATAAAACAACATGGAACAATAAAAAAATTATTGATACGTTGGAGACGTATCAGCATCCCCAAGCTTAACTCCTACTCGTCCTCGAGTAGGTAAGTGATAAAAACAGAATTTTTGATGTGGAGTGTTGTTCATCATGTCATATCATATTCTTTTCTTTATAGCATGGACATTTGGACTTTTATACGATTCAAAGCAATAGTCTATTTTTGACATAATAATTTAGATACTCAAGCGTATCAACAAGCATCCATGTCTTTCAAAATATCAATGCTAAAATAAGTTATCCCTTTCCCGTCATGCTCAAACATTGATCCATTCATGAAACACACTCGAATATTAACTACACCCAATACTTAAGCACGATCATATTGCCTCCTAGTTAGTGCTTTTATAATAGAAGATGGAGACTCAAATTAAAAAAATGCATAAAGTAAAAGAAAGGCCCTTCGCAGAGGGAAGTAGGGATTTGTAGAGGTGCGAGAGCTCAAAGCAAAAAATTTGAGATAAAAACTTTTTGGGAGGTGTATTCATCCCACCAACAAAAATGACTTAGAGTTCCCAATACTTTCCATGCATATATATAACATAGGCGGTTCCCAAACAGAAAATAAAGTTTATTCCTTTTTACACCATAACTTTCACTTTCCATGGCTAACCGTATCCACGGGTGCCCTCCATACCATCACTTTCCAAGGAATTTATTATTTGACAACATAAAGTAAATTCATTTATTTTTGCATTTCGGGACTGGGCATCCCTAATACCTTTGCCTTACTCTCGTGCAATGACAAGTGAATAAACACTCATCTTGAGAATAACACATCTAGCATGGAAAATATTAGCCACCCATCACCGCTCCGCGAGCGAAACAAACACACAAAAGGGAAGTTTATTTTGAAATTATAGATGGCGCATGCAAATTTTCTTAGAACGGAAAAATAATACCGCATATAGGTAGATATAGTGGACTCATGTGGCAAAACTGGTTTAAAGGATTTTGGATGCACAAGTAGAGGTCATACTTAGTGCAAAATGAAGGCTAGCAAAAGATTGGGAAGCGACCAACCAAGGAACGAATAATTTCATAAGCAAGCATTAAGCTTAATTAACACCGAATAATGCACCACAAGTAGGACATAATTTTCAATGCATGATTATTGACTTTCGCATGCATAGGGAATCACAAACCTTAACACCAATATTCCTACTAAAGCATAATTACTCATCAAGAAGACTCACATATCACATTATTATATCTCAAAACTATTACTAAGAATCAAGTTTATTTTGTCCAATGATCTTCATGACACATTCTTTTTGTCTTTGTCCTTCTTGGATATCTATCACTTTGGGACTAATTTTCATGTGTTGCTTTTCATAAGCTCAAACAAATATAAGTGAAGATCATGAGAATAACAAATTTTCTTTCTCTCAAAATAATTTAAGTGAAGCAAGAGAGAATTTCTTCAAAAACAAATCACACCGTGCTCAAAAAGATATAAGTGAAGCACTAGAGCAAGTCCTAGCTCATAAAAATTTAAGTGAAGCATAGAGAGAAATTCTAACAAGTCATGACATAATTTTGGCTCTCTCAAATAGGTGTGTCCAGCAGGATTGATGACTTAAAACATAAAATAAAACAAGCAAAGACACATATCATACAAGACGCTCCAAGCAAAACACATATCATGTGACGAATAAAAATATAGTCTCGAGTAAAATACCACTAGTTGTTGGAAGAAAGCGGGGATGCCACTCAGGGGCATCCCCAAGCTTAGTTGGTTGCTCATTCTTGGATAATAGCTTGGGATGCCGGGGCATCCCCAAGCTTAGGCTCTTACATCCTTCGTTCATCCATCGTAAGATAAGCCAAAACTTGAAAACTTCAATCACACAAAACTCAACAAAGCCTTCGCGAGATCCGTTAGTATAGAATAATAAATCACTACTATAAGTGTTGCATCAAACCAATTCATATTTTGTTTTTGTATTATATATAATGTATTCCAACTTTTCTATGGCAAAAACTCATCAAAGAAAACCATAGAGCCATCAAACTAAGCACACAACACAAAGAAAACAGAATCTGTCAAAACAGAACAATTTGTAGCAATCTGACTATTTCGAATAGTTCTGTAACTCAAAAAACTCTGAAAAATTAGGAGGACCTGAGAAATTTGTATATTGATCTACTGCAATTGGAATGGGTATTTTTTAGCTCTCTGGTAAAAAGTGAAAATTATTTTCGTGAGCGCAAAAGTTTCTGTTTTTTCAGCAAGATCAAATAACTATTGCCCAAGAAGATCCTAAAGGCTTTACTTGGAACAAACACTAACTAAAACATAAAAAAACACAATCATAGCAGTAGCATAATTGTTCTAACACTCAAAAACAGGAAGCAAAATAACAAAATAAATTTTATTCATTGGGTTGCCTCCCAACAAGCGTTATAGTTTTACGCCCTTAGCTAGGCATAAAGCAAGGATCTATGTTTTGTCATCTTTGGTTCGAGATCCATAAGATGCCCTCATGGTTGATTCATAAGGTGGCTTAATTATAGTTCCAGGAAAGTGTTCTATACCCTTCCTCGAAGGAAATTGGAACTTAATATTGCCTTCTTTCATATCAATCACGGCACCGATAGTACGTAAAAACGGTCTACCAAGAATAATTGGACAAGACGGATTGCAATCAATATCAAGAACAATAAAATCTATGGGCACATAATTTATATTTGCAAGAATAAGAACATCATTAATTCTTCCCATAGGCTTTTTAATAGTAGAATTCGCCAAGTGCAAATTCAAAGAACATTCTTCAAGATTAGTAAGACCAAGCACATCACATAAAGATTTCGGAATTGTAGAAACACTAGCACCCAAGTCACACAAAGCAAAGCACTCATAATTTTTTATCTTGACTTTGATAGTAGGTTCCCATTCATCATGCAATTTTCTAGGAATTGAAACTTCTAATTCCAATTTTTCTTCATGAGCTTTCATCATAGCATCAACAATATGTTTATTAAAAGCTTTATTTTGTTCATAAGCATGGGGCGCATTCATCATGAATTGCAACAAAGAAATACAATCAATCAAAGAGCAACTATTATAATTAAAGTCTTTGTAATCCCAAAGAGTGGGTGCATCACTAGCTAATGTTTTGACCTCTCCAAACCCACTTTCATCATTTTTCTCAACAAGATTTTCACCCTCCGAAATATTGGGACGCCTTCTACCTAAAGTTGACTCTTCTCCAGTCCCTTTTTCATCATTCTTAACTTTACTAAACAAAGAAACAATAGAAGAAACACCAATCATTTTAAGATCTTCATCACTTTTATCTTCTAGCGAGATTGGTTTAGCAGCCATTTGATTTACTAAGGTAGCTTGTGCATCGGATATTTTTCCTAGCAAACTTTCAGCAAAAGCACACTTAGATTGAAGATTACAAACTTCTCTACTAATATCATCAAGTTGTTTTGTGATAGCATCTAGCACAACGGAGTGTTCCTTCAGTTCTTCAGTAAAATACTTATTATGCTCAAATTGTGTAGTCATATATTCCTTAGTACTTTTTCTCAATTTCAAGAAAAATATTTGGGTAAGGAACATCATAATATTTTCTTTGAGGTATCATGATTTCGCAAACAAGAAAGCACACAAAAACAGATCCGGCAAGAAAACAACGAACGAAAAAAGAGAGGCGAATAAAACGACAATTTTTTGTGAAGTGGGGGAGAGGAAAACAAGAGGAAAATGGCAAATAATGTAAATTGCGAGGAGATGAGATTTGTGATTAGGAACCTGGTTATGATGAAGATCCTCCCCGGCAACGGCGCGAGAAATTCCTTTTGATGTCGCTTGAAGCTACGTCGATATTTCCCCAAAGAGGAAGGGATGATGCAGCACAGCGGGGGTAGGTATTTCCCTCAGATATGACACCAAGGTAATCGAAATAGTAGGAGAACCAAGAAACACAACGTAAACAACCCCTGCACATAAATAACAACACCTCGCAACCCGACGTGTTAAAGGGGTTGTCAATCCCTTTCGGGTAACGGCGCCAGAAGTGGCACGTGGACAGGAGAAAGTTGTAAATATTGATAGATCGAACGCCAAATAAAATAAATTACAGCAAGGTATTTTTGGGTTTTTGGTTTAATAGGTCTAAAAATAAAAGCAAATAAAAAGTAGATCGCAAAGGCAAATATATGAGAAACAAGACCCGGGGCCCGTAGGTTTCACTAGTGGCTTCTCTCGAGAAAAATAGCAAACAATGGGTAAACAAATTACTGTTGGGCAATTGATAGAACCTCAAATAATTATGACGATATCCACGCAATGATCATTACATAGACATCACGTCCAAGATTAGTAGACCGACTCCTGCCTACATCTACTACTATTACTCCACACATCGACCGCTATCCAGCATGCATCTAGTGTATTAAGTTCATGGAAAATGGAGTAATGCAATAAGAATGATGACATGATGTAAACGAGATCCGTTTATCTATGGCGGTAGATATAGAGCCCATCTTTTTATCCTTAGTGGCAACGATACATACATGTCGGTTCCCTTTCTGTCACTGGGATCAAGCACCG
Organism: Triticum urartu; assembly: GCF_056163025.1. NCBI lineage: Eukaryota > Viridiplantae > Streptophyta > Magnoliopsida > Poales > Poaceae > Triticum > Triticum urartu. Next base: position 50,821,240 of record NC_141876.1, read on the forward strand.
TAAGATCGAACCCACTACCGGGCACCTCTTCCCATTGCAAGATAAATAGATCAAGTTAGCCAAACAAAACCCAAATATCGGAGAAGAAATACGAGGCTATAAGAGATCATGCATAAAAGAGATCAAAGAAACTCAAATACTTTCATGGATATAAAAAGATAGATCTGATCATAAACTCAAAGTTCATCGATCCCAACAAACACACCGCAAAAGAGTTACATCATATGGATCTCCAAGAGACCATTGTATTGAGAATCAAGAGAGAGAGAGAGATGAAGCCATCTAGCTACTAACTACGGACCCGAAGGTATACAAAGAACTACTCACGCATCATCGGAGAGGCACCAATGGAAGTGGTGAACCCCCCGTGATGGTGTTTAGATTGGATCTGGTGGTTCTGGACTCTGCGGCAGCTGGATGCATATTTCGTCGACGCCCCTAGGGTTTTGGGATTTTGGGGTATTTATAGAGCAAAGAGGCGGTCCAAGGGGCACCAGAGGTGGGCACAACACACCAGGGCACGCCTAGGCCTCCTGACGCGCCCTGGTGGGTTGTCCCCTCCTCGGGACTCCCCCAGGTGCAACCAAGGCACAAGATCTTCCATCTGGTTCATAAAAAATCTCCGTAAAGTTTCGTGGCATTTGGACTCCGTTTGATATTGATTTTCTGCGATGTAAAAAACATGGAAAAACATCAACTGCACTTGGCACTAGGTCGATAGGTTAGTACCAAAAAATGATATAAAATGACTATAAAATGATTATAAAACATCCAAGATTGATAATAAAACAGCATGGAACAATCAAAATTTATAGATACGTTGGAGACATATCACCTTCTATCACAGATCTGAAGGCAAGATATTTGTTGCTATGAATGGATCCTTTCTAGAGAAGGAGTTTCTCTCGAAAGAAGTGAGTGGGAGGAAAGTAGAACTTGATGAGGTAATTATACCTTCTCCCGAATTGGAAAGTAGTTCATCACAGAAATCAGCTCCAGTGATTCCTACACCAATTATTGAGGAAGCTAATGATGATGATCATGAAACTTCAGATCAAGTTACTACCGAACCTCATAGGTCAACCAGAGTACGGTCCACACCAGAGTGGTATGGTAATCCTGTTCTAGAGGTCATGTTACTAGACCATGGCGAACCTATGAACTATGAGGAAGCGATGATGAACCCAGATTCCGCAAAATGGCTTGAGGCCATGAAACCTGAGATGGGATCCATGTATGAGAACAAAGTGTGGACTTTGGTTGACTTGCCTGATGATCAACAAGCCATAGAGAATAAATGGATCTTCAAGAAGAAGACTGGTGCTGACGGTAGTGTTACTGTCTACAAAGCTCGACTTGTTGCGAAAGGTTTTCGACAAGTTTAAGGAGTTGACTACGTGTGACGCCCGAACAATTAGCTACAGTAATCCCCCCTAATAGTGGCCATGTCATCATGATTACTATGCAAATTGCCATTTTTTCTAAAGTCCAAGTCAAAATCAAATTTGAATTCCAAGTCGAAATAATTTTTCTCTAAACGGTAAAACAAAAATGTTTGTTGGGTTGAAAATATTCACTAAATAATTATCATATAAGAACCAACATTATTTGAGTATCTGAAATGCCATTAACCTATTTTGACTTGGACCAGTAGCATTTAATTTATCAATTACAATTTAAATAAATGGTGAAACTTCTCCGAATAAATTGAGACCTTGTGTGCAGCTTCAGAATCCTACCTAGTAATTACATGCAAAGTTCCACCTATAAATAAATTCATTTAGTAGTACCTCAAAATAATGCAAAACAGAGGTGAACTAAAGAAAAGCATAAAATAAAACAAAAACAAAAGGAGCCCAGCTAACTACTGTGCATTGGGCCCTAGTGGCCCCAGTGCACAGCCGGCCCAGCCAATTCACGCCTCTTCCTACCTCTTGTTCACCTCGCTCCCGTGGACGCCCGTGCGCCGTCCGACACGCGGATGTCGCGCTGCCGCCCATCCCATGGTTGAAGAGCTGGATAAGAGCCCTCCCTCGAAGCCCCTCTCTCTACCATGAACCCTAGCTTCCTCCATTTCCCCTCTGGCGCCATTCTCCACCAAATCGAGCCGCGTCCGAGAGCTCCCATGGCTGCGCCGTTGACGTTGGCGCGGACACTGGCCTCCCCTCGCCTATCTAGCAGGTCCAGGAGATGCACACCTTCACCCTCTTCATCTATGACAAGTCGCGCGAGCGGGGACGCCCTCATGCCGTCGCAATCGTCCATCCCCATCGTCGGCCGTCGCTTCTACCTCGTCGTCGACCCGCCGCTGCTTGCGCTCCCGTTCATTCGAAGAGCCACCATGTGCTCCCTGGTGAGCACCCGCGCCGATTCCCCCTGCTTGCCCCCTCGATTCGTTGCGGTAGCCTCCGTCCCCGACCTCGTCGGAGCTTGCGTGTACATGTATGTACGTACGTTTGTACTGCTGATGCTCCGAGTCGAGCCCCGTGCTCGCCCCGCCGTGGCCTCACGCATGCTCACCTGTGCGTCGCCGCACCCTACTGTTCCATACCGTGCGAGCTCCGGCTGAGCTCGTGGTCAGCCCGACCGCCGGCATGCGCGTGGCCGTCCCTCCCGCTGCTGCAGCCGCCCGCCTGCGCGCGCTCGCCGCCCTAGCTACGCCTCACGCGCGCCCAGCCGCGCGAGCCTCGACCGCTAATGCCCTGCCGTGTCGTGCCCCCATGCCAGCGCCTTCTTGTGCCCGCAACCGCCTGACGTTGCATGTCGTCCCCACGCCTCCCTCCTCTCATACCTTGCCGCCTAGCGCCGCCACTCCCCGCTGGCCGCCGCTCCCATCGCTGGGCGCCCGTGCCCCCTGTCACCTGCGCCGCCCGCTTCACCTTGCCGTCGCTACACGCACGACCTTGCCTCCCCTACTGCAGCGCCCCTGCCCGCTTGCTCCTCCTCTATACTGTACTACTGCTAACTACTGTAGATGTAGCTAGCTTTTCTAATTATACACTAACTGACCCTCTGGACAGCCCTTAAACAGCGACTAAACGACTTTTAATAGAAGTAAAAATAATATGAGTGAGTAGTACACTTGACGAGGCTCAAATGAAATTACAAATTGCTATGTTTTGTTAACAGAAAAACAGAAACTGAAATGCTGCAGTAGCACTTTTCCAACAAAGTTTTGATCAAGCAAATGGATGCTAACATAGCCGCACTTGTTACTGTCATCTAGATCACAGAAAATTGATCAAGATTGATATAAGTCACTACTCCATAGGATGAGTAGAACAATAGCTATAGCCTCCGAAAAACAGCTAAGTGATGTTTAAAACTGTCGAATTCTCAGACTTAGCAAAATTTCAAGGATTTTCAGAATGTTGTTTAAATCTTTGAAAAATCATAGAAAAATATCCGTAGCTCGGATGAAAAAGTTTTATACATGAAAGTTGCTCAGAACGACGAGACGAATACTAATTTGCGGGAACAGTTATGGGCACTCGACGTCGTGGTATCATCCAAAGCCTTCTTAATGTCAGCGACTGAGCGGCGCGCACCGGGTTGGACCGCGTAACGCAACTTCCTTTGTAATGGAGGTTGCTAGGTCTGCTCACCGGCCGTGTACGCAAGATGCAGGTGTGCAATGGGCGATGGGCCCAGACCCCTACGTGCATAGGATTTAGAACGGCGTGCTGACCTATCTGTTGTGCCTAGGTAGGGCTGCGACGTGTTGATCTTCCGAGGCTGGGCATGACCCAGGAAAGTGTATCCGGCCCAAAGGGGATCGAACGTGTTGGAAAATGTGGTGCACCCATGCAGGGAAGTTTATCTATTCAAATAGCCGTGTCCTTCGATAAAAGGATGACCAGGAGTTGTACATTGACCTTATGATAACTAGAACCGGATACTTAATAAAACACACCCTTTCAAGTGCCAGATACAACCCGGTGATCGCTCTCTCACAGGGCGACGAGGAGAGGATCGTCGGGTAGGATTATGCTATATGATGATACTTGGTTAACTTACCATCTACTCTCATCTTCTGCTTCAAGATGGAGGCTACCAGAAGCGTAGTCTTCGATAGGACTAGCTATCCCCCTCTTATCCTGGCATTCTGCAGTTCAGTCCATAGATACTACCCATTTCATTGATACCAATGCATATGTAGTGTAGATCCTTGCTTGCGAGTACTTTGGATGAGTACTCACGGTTCCTTTCCTACTTCTTTTCCCCCTTTCCCTGTTACTGCGATCATATGATGGAGTCCAGGAGCCAGAGGATTCCGAGGATGATTCTATGTGGAGTTTGACTTCGAGGAGTAGTTAGGATGTCCCAGGCAGGAGGCCTTGCCTTTTCGATCGTTGCTACTTTTGTGCTAGCCTTCTTAAGGCAAACTTGTTTAACTTATGTCTGTACTCAGATATTGTTGCTTCTGCTGACTCTTCTATGACCGAGCTCTTGTATTCGAGCCCTCGAGGCCCCTGGCTTGTAATATGATGCTTGTATGACTTATTTTATTTGTAGAGTTGTGTTGTGATATCTTCCCGTGAGTCCCTGATCTTGATCGTACACGTTTGCGTGTATGATTAGTGTACGATTGAATCAGGGGCGTCACAAGTTGGTATCAGAGCTGACTTCCTGTAGGAATCCCCCTTATACACTCCTTGGACGAAGTCGAGTCTAGATATTGCTAAAACGTTTACTAACATGGCTGTGTGCCTTACGGGCCCATGTCGCCATTGGGTGGTACTAGGATCTTTTACTCCTCGTCTATACTCTGGGACTCTGATCTCTCTTCTATTCAGGTTAAATGATTTTGCTAACTCTAACTCTAGGTTCTTGTAAATACTTTCTCTCGGAGAGCCCTTTCATTCCATATGATGACCGGCTTCACCAGAAGATTCTGAAGATACTCTCCGATATTCTCTTGAGACTTTGTGCCCACCACTTTTGCTATTCTTGTCCACCTATTAATCCTTATGGATAACTGTTTACACTTGTTGTTCACACCTTCATTCCCAGTTGCCCTTGTTATTACTTGATACCTGAAAAATTCCCCAATATTCCGAGAATCCTTTGTGCCCACCGCTTTGCAGCTCTTTTCCGCATTAATACCCTTTCGAATAATTCCTCGCACATAACGAGTATCCGCTCATCACTAGTTGTTCATGTGTTTCACATGGATCTTCAAAAATACTATTCGATCTTTCGAAATCCTCAACAACCTATTGCTCTTTTCTTGCTTGCTTGCATTATGATTAATCCCATAAGTTTGGTAATCTTATTGTCATCCTTTGTCATTATCATTTTGAGTCCATTGATACAATATGTTGTGAATGCTTGCAATCCTCAATCAGATCCTAGAATTCATCCTTCCGGCTCAGACGTCATTTTAACATGTGCTGGATCTCGACCAATCAAATCGCCATCGATTGTACCCCTAAGGCTATTCTACCTATCCATCCCTAATCAGAGCATTGCTTCTGATCCCTTGTCTTGGAATTCATAATTCCTTTGCAATTGAGCTTTGAGTTAGTCAGTTGTTTCTATAATATGATCTCCTTGCATCCTTTCTTCTTCTGGTTAAGTACCGATGCTCACATCAGATCCCTTATGGACCACCAGATCCTTTGTTGGATTTTGTCCGACACCGTCCTTCATGTTCATTAACCTTGTGAGCCTTTCATCGGATACATAATGCCTTTGGTAAATTGTATCCCCTGCTTTTGTCAACCATGCTCTGCTCCCGAGCTTGAGTTATTCGCTCCTGAATTTGTGGTATGTGTTCATAAGATGCCCCGATGGGTTAAACCTATGCCTTCCTTACTCTGTGTGAATCCGAAAGATTTCATGCGTCATACTTATCTGGTATTGCACTAGGTAAAACTTTCAACAACTAATGTCATTTTTGAAAAGCGAGAGGTGAATGGAAGGTTATACATTGAAGAAGTGGGATTCGACCTTGAACTTTGTGTTCATGCCTATGGAAACGATGTAGATCTTATCATGGAAGCTTCTTGTAACAATAACTATTCCCTTGATCTAATATCATTTGGTATCTGTGAATTGATCCTTTGCAATCGTGGTTCCGACCATGATTGTTCTCCTTTAATTCCATTTCTCAAACAAGATGAAGTGTTTGTCTTCTGCAGATCATGTCACGTGTCCACCCTATACTCTGCTCTACCGTCGAGGATTACACTCTGGTATCTCGAGTATATCACGGAACTACATAACTCCTTATGAGTTCTTCATCTAGTATTGCTTCTCACCGATTTCAGATTTTCCCCGGGTTCTGGGTTATAAGTCACTCGAGAACACCAATAACTGAATTGATTCCGCACTCCGATTCAATAAGTATTTTTCACTGCTTACGAGTTTAATAATCCTTCAAGTCATTCCTAGCCTGATCGGCTATATCATTATTGTGCAAAATTTTAACTATGCTACCGGTCCTTCTTCCCGGAGCACAATTTTTGATGATGAGCTAACCTTACGTCGATCTTCCTCGTCGTATCATTTCACCTTCAACAACAAGCTTGATTTCGAGTTTGTGTCATACCCGTGGTTCCAATAAACTTGCGCTTCATCATTCCTTTGACTTGATGCCATCGCTGATCGATTACATCTTCATGAAATCTCTCGACAACTGTGTCGTGATCATCATCAACATCCTAAGCTCTTCAAAGATATATATCAAATTCTTGATGGTTAATACAATCCTTGCCCCTCAAAGATTCATGTTATCATCGACCACTTTATTGCCAACCATTCAACACAAACTGGTTCGTGTTTGGTGTTATACCTTGAGATCCTTGCTACCCAGCAGTTTTTACATTGGAAGTATTACCATCTTTTATGTCAAGAAAGTCGTGAAAATTTCACCATCTCTTATGAGATCTTGTTACAGGTGATACTTGTTTCCATATCCGTTCATTCCTTGGTCCCCATGTTGTTTCTAACCGGAAAACCGACAATTCAACTATGATGAGCGACATCAAAACTTCTACCAACCCTATTGCTTTGAAGTTAATGGTCGATATTTCATTCTTAGACCATTGGTTATCGAATCACCATTCTAACATTGATCATGCTACCTAAGCCCATATTTCGGGTGCATATTTCAATCAACGATTAACTGTGTATGTTTTCCTCGAGCATACCTCATTATATCATTTGATCTGACAAATGTTATCTCCTTGTTCGAATACTGGTGGGAATCCATCTTTTGGAAATCTCGATTCATTGTCGCTGAGTTCATCAGCCACCTCCCCATCCACTCCTTGGTTTAATGATGAACTCATGATTCGGAACTTGCTTCCATAGTTCATTTCCTGAGAATCTTACAATGTCATCTCGTCAATTTGAGTTACACCTTTTCTTCTTAGGCATCCTGAGTCAGGGGTATCCTGGCACCAATCGGACCTGGATCTCGGTCAGATATGATGGTTGGAACATATTCCCAAGAGTTATAACATTGGTCTTTAACCCAATAAGGTGATGTCATCCTAACACACCTCCCGGAGGACCTAGTGTTATAGTTTCCTTTTTAACAAGGTTAACCATTTTTCCATGAGGAAATTGAATGCCTTGTTTAATAAGTTTATCCTGATGGATCCTTTGAGTATCCAAAATCTCACCCTTACTTGATGACCAGGTCAATGCTATCTCGAAGCATGTCTGTGGTACTCCGATTTTCAATAAGAACATTTGAAGCACAATGCTAAATTTTCTTTATCAAATTATCCAAACACCTTGTATGGGTAATGTCATGAAATTTCTTCCCCCTTTCCTAAAGCATTTTCTACATTATATCATGTCATGGATATCATGCTCTGTTTCTCCTTGGGAAGGATATACCCCTGAATAATGTGTTTAAACACATTTCCTTTCCATTGTACTATTTAATCTAATGATCACCTTTTCCTTTCCATTGTTTTGTTTAACCTATCTGGTGATTTATAGGATCTAAGAAGTAACATTCTTCTGCTTATGTAAACACCTGGTTGTACAATCGTGTCGGTAAGACCCTGTTACTATTGTTGACGACATTCCGGTAACCACCGATGGACGAGAACTTTGCCTATTGGTACGCCTCGTTCAACGAGCAGGAGAATGGTTCTCTTCTTCCCTCGCCCTTGGTACTGACCTTGTTGACGACATAACTGACAGGTTGTTCTCTGGCATGCCTTGCTATCATAACCGTGCAAGATGTCACTGCTCTTTCTACTTTGAACTCACATGGTTGGCCCATAACCCACAGTTCCACAGGATCGAAACCTGACTCTCCTGTACCCCCCATTCCTAAGGTTGTTCCTCACATATGGTCTCGTATGTAATTCACGAGCCACCGTCTGAGAGATCATCAATTCTGGTATCAGACACAATACTTATTCCCGTTTCTTGGAACCCCTTTCACGCCCTGTTTCAAGCATCGAATGATTGCCTTCCCATTCGAAACTTATCATGGTATATTCTTACTATGATCTCGATATTTTATTATGTTTCAATTCAAGAGTTACTTTCCGCCACCTTCCCTGATGTTATCTACCAGATAATCAACCTTGTAGAGGCCCGTTCTTCCGAAGCTACCCCCTTAACCTTTTTGTAAGTACGATGGATTTCCCGAAGGAAGGATGATGACTTGAAGCGGAAAAATGAAGACATCAAAGTAATGGGTCAACCTATTTGAGAAGGGCAACCAAGAACGAGAAGATCCGTTAGAATTTTGTAACCGATTCCTCCCCCTTAACTCTACCTCTTAAACCTCAGGACGAGATTTCTTGTAGTGGAGGAGAATTGTGATGCCCGGGTAATTAAGCTATAGTAATCCCCCTAATGGTGGCCATGTCATCATGATTACTATGCAAATTGCCATTTTTTTCTAAAGTCCAAGTCAAAATCAAATTTGAATTCCAAGTCAAAATAAATTTTATCTAAACGGTAAAACAAAAATGTTTGTTGGGTTGAAAATATTCACTAAATAATTATCATATAAGAACCAACATTATTTGAGTATATGAAATGCCATTAACCTATTTTGACTTGGACCAGTAGCATTTAATTTATCAATTACAATTTAAATAAATGGTGAAACTTCTCCAAATAAATTGAGACCTTGTGTGCAGCTTCAGAATCCTACCTAGTAATTACGTGCAAAGTTCCACCTATAAATAAATTCATTTAGAAGTACCTCAAAATAATGCAAAACACACGTGAACTAAAGAAAAGCAGAAAATAAAACAAAAACAAAAGGAGCCCAGCTGACTACTTTGCATCGGGCCCTAGTGGCCCCAGTGCACAGCCGGCCCAGCCCATTCATGCCTCCTGTTCACCTCGCTCATGTAGACGCCCGTGCACCGTCCAACACGTGGATGTCGCGCTGCCGCCCATCCCATGGTTGAAGAGCTAGATAAGAGCCCTCCCTCGACGCCTCTCTCTCTCCCATGAACCCTAGCTCCCTCCATTTTCCCCTCTGGCGCCATTCTCCACCAAATCAAGCCGCGTCCGAGAGCTCCCATGGCTGCGCCGTCGACGTTGGCGCGGACACCGACCTCCCCTCGCCTATCTAGCAGGTCCAAGAGACGCACACCTTCACCCTCTTCGTCTGTGAAAAGTCGCGCGAGCAGGGACGCCCTCACGCCGTCGCAATCGTCCATCCCCATCGTCGGCCGTCGCTTCTACCTCGTCGTCGACCCGCCGCTGCCTGTGCTCCCGTTCATTCGAAGAGCCACCATGTGCTCCCTGGTGAGCACCTGCGCTGATTCCCCCCAGCTTGCCCCCTCGAATCGTTGCGGTAGCCTCCGTCCCCGACCTCGTCGGAGCTCGGCGTACGTGTACGTACGTACGTGTGTACTGCTGCTGCTCCCAGTCGAGCCCCGTGCTCGCCCCGTCGTGGCCTCACGCACGCTCACCTGTGCGTCGCCGTGCCCTACTGTTCCACGCCGTGCGAGCTCCGGCTGAGCTCGCGGTCAGCCCGACCGCTGGGACGCGTGTAGCCGTCCCTCCCGCTGCTGCAGCCGCCCGCCTGCGCGTGCTCGCCGCCCTGGCTACGCCTCACGCGCGCCCAGCCGCGCGAGCCTCGACCGCTAATGCCTTGCCGCGTCGTGCCCCCATGCCAGCGCCTTCCCGTGCCCGCAACCGCCTGACGTTGCCTGTCGTCCCCACGCCTCCCTGCTTGCGTACCTCGCCGCCTAGCGCCGCCACTCCCCGCTGTCCGCCGCTCCCGTCGCTGGGCGCTCGTGCCCCCTGTCACCTGCGCCACCTGCTTCACCTTTCCGTATCTACACACACGTCCTTGCCTCCCCTACTGCAGCACCCCCGCCCGCTTGCTCCTCCTCTATACTGTACTACTACTAGCTACAGTAGATGTAGATAGCTTTTCTAATTATACACTAACTGACCCTCTGGACAACCCTTAAACAGCGACTAAACGACTTTTAATAGAAGTAAAAATAATATGAGTGAGTAGTACACTTGACGAGGCTCAAATGAAATTACAAATTGCTATGTTTTGTTAACAGAAAAACAGAAACTGAAATGCTGCAGTAGCACTTTTCCAACAAAGTTTTGATCAAGCAAATGGATGCTAACATAGCCGCACTTGTTACTGTCATCTAGATCACAGAAAATTGATCAAGATTGATATAAGTCACTACTCCATAGGATGAGTAGAACAATAGCTATAACCTCCGGAAAACAACTAAGTGATGTTTAAAACTGTCGAATTCTCAGACTTAGCAAAATTTCAGGGATTTTCATAATGTTGTTTAAATCTTTGAAAATCATAGAAAAATATCTGTAGCTCGGATGAAAAAGTTTTATACATGAAAGTTGCTCAGAACGATGAGATGAATCCTAATTCACGGTCCGTTCATCCACCACACATCCCTAGCATAGCGAACATCGAACCTTTCCCCCTTGGTTCATCTGTCCGAAAACGCGAAACACCGGGGATACTTTCCCGGATGTTTCCCCCTTCGTCGGTATCACCTCTTACTGCGTTAGGGCACACCTAGCACCGTTACTTGTCATGTCATGCATCGATATGCATATGTTTGCATTGTATTCATTGTTTATTCCCCCTCTTCTCTCCGGTAGACAACGAGACTGACGCTGCTGCTGGTGCCCCGATCGACTACGTTGTTGACGACCCCTACTTGCCAGAGCAACCTGGCAAGCCCCCCCTTGATCATCAGATATCACCTATTCTTATCTCTACTACTTGCATTAGAGTAGTGTAGCATGTTACTGCTTTTCTTTAATCCTATTCTGATGCATAGCCTGTCCTTGCTACTACTGTTGTTACCTTTACCTGCAATCATAAATGCTTAGTATAGGATGCTAGTATTCCATCAGTGGCCCTACATTCTTGTCCGTCCGCCATGCTATACTATCGGGCCATGATCACTTGGGATGTGATCACAGGTATATACTTATATGCTTATACGTGATACATGTGGTGACTAAAGTCGGGTCGGCTCGTAGAGTACCCGCAAGTGATTCCGATGTGGGGGCTGAAGGGGCAGGTGGTTCCATCCAGGTAGTGGTGGGCCTGGGTTCCTGAAGAACCCCGACTATTACTTTGAGGCGGAGCGACATGGCAGGTTGAGACCACCTAGGGGAGAGGTGGGCCTAGCCCTGGTCGGCGTCCGTGGTTACTTCAAAATAACATGCTTAACGAGATCTTAGTATTTGATCTGAGTCTGGCCACTGGCCTATATGCACTAACCAACTACGCGGGAACAGTTATGGGCACTCGACATCATGGTATCAGCCGAAGCCTTCTTGATGTCAGTGACTGAGCGGCGCACACCAGGTTGTACTGCGTAACGCAACTTCCTTTGTAATAGAGGTTGCTAGGTCTGCTCACCGACCGCGTACGCAACGTGCAGGTGTGCAATGGGCGATGGGCCCAGACTCCTGCGCGCATAGGATCTAGACCGGCGTGCTGACCTCTCTGTTGTTCCTAGGTAGGGCTGTGACGTATTGATCTTCCGAGGCCGGGCATGACCCAGGAAAGTGTGTCCGGCCAAAGGGGATCGAGCGTGTTGGAAAATGTGGTGCACCCATGCAGGGAAGTTTACCTATTCGAATAGTCATGTCCCTCGGTAAAAGGACGACCCAAAGTTGTATCTCGACCTTATGAAAACTAGAACCGGATACTTAATAAAACACACCCTTTCAAGTGCCAGATACAACCCGGTGATCGCTCTCTCACAGGGCGACGAGGAGAGGATCGCCGGGTAGGATTATGCTATACGATGATACTTGGTTAACTTACCATCTACTCTCATCTACTGCTTCAAGATGGAGGCTGCTAGAAGCATAGTCTTCGATAGGACTAGCTATCCCCCTCTTATCCTGGCATTCTGCAGTTCAGTCCACAAATACTACCCATTTCATTGATACCAATGCATATGTAGTGTAGATCCTTTCTTGCGAGTACTTTGGATGAGTACTCATGGTTGCTTTCCTACTTCTTTTCCCCTTTTCTCGGTTACTGCGATCATATGATGGAGTCCAGGAGCCAGAGGATCCCGAGGATGATTCTACGTGGAGTTCGACTTCGAGGAGTAGTTAGGATGTCCCAGGCAGGAGGCCTTGCCTTATCGATCGTTGCTACTTTTGTGCTAGCCTTCTTAAGGCAAACTTGTTTAACTCATGTCTGTACTCAGATATTGTTGCTTCCGCTGACTCGTCTATGATCGAGTTCTTGTATTCGAGCCCTCGAGGCCCCTGGCTTGTAATATGATGCTTGTATGACTTATTTTATTTGTAGAGTTGTGTTGTGATATCTTCCCGTGAGTCCCTGATCTTGATCGTACACGTTTGCGTGTATGATTAGTGTACGATTGAGTTGGGGGCGTCACACTACAATGAGACCTTCTCACCTGTAACAATGCTTAAGTCTGTCTGAATCATGTTAGCAATTGCCACATTTTATGATTATGAAATTTGGTAAATGGATGTCAAAACTGCATTCCTTAATGGATTTCTTAAAGAAGAGTTATGATGCAACCAGAAGGTTTTGTCGATCCTAAAGGATCTAACAAAGTGTGCAAGCTCCAGCGATCCATTTATGGACTGGTGCAAGCCTCTCAGAGTTGGAATATACGCTTTGATAGTGTGATCAAAGCATATGGTTTTATATAGACTTTTGGAGAAGCATGTATTTACAAGAAAGTGAGTGGGAGCTCTATAGCATTTCTAATATTATATGTGGAGGACATATTGTTGATTGGAGATAATACAGAATTTCTGGATAGCATAAAAGGATACTTGAATAAGATTTTTTCAATGAAATATCTCGGTGAAGCTGCTTATATATTGGGCATCAAGATCTATAGAGATAGATCAAGACACTTAATTGGACTTTCACAAAGCACATACCTTGATAAAGTTTTGAAGAAGTTCAAAATGGATCAGTCAAAGAAAGTGTTCTTGCCTGTGTTACAAGGTGTGAAGTTGAGTCGGACTCAATGCCCGACCACTGTAGAAGATAGAGAGAAAATGAAAGGCATTCCCTATGCTTCAGCCATAGGATCTATCATGTATGCAATGCTGTGTACCAGACCTGATGTGTGCCTTGCTATAAGTTTAGCATGGAGGTACCAAAGTAATCCAGGAGTGGATCACTGAATAGCGGTCAAGAACATCCTGAAATACCTGAAAATGACTAAGGATATGTTTCTCATTTAGGGAGGTGACAAAGAGCTTGTCGTAAATGGTTACGTCGATGCAAGCTTTGACACTGATCCGGATGACTCAAAGTCGCAAACCAGATGCATATTTATATTGAATAATGGAGCTGTAAGTTGGTGCAGTTCCAAGCAGAGCGTTGTGGCGGGTTCTACGTGTGAAGCGGAGTACATAGGTGCTTCGGAAGCAGCAAATGAAGGAGTCTGGAAGAAGGAGTTCATATCCAATCTAGGTGTAATACCTAGTGCATCGGGTCCAATGAAAAGCTTTTGTGACAATACTGGAGCAATTGCCTTGGCGAAGGAATCCAGATTTCACAAGAGAACCAAACACATCAAGAGACGCTTCAATTCCATCCGCGATCAAGTCAAGGAGGGAGACATAGAGATTTGTAAGATACATACGGATCTGAATGTTGCAGACCCGTTGACTAAGCCTCTTCCACGAGCAAAACATGATCAACACCAAGACTCCATGGGTGTTAGAATCATCACTATGTAATCTAGATTATTGACTCTAGTGCAAGTGGGAGACTGAAGGAAATATGCCCTAGAGGCAATAATAATGTTGTTTTTTATATTTCCTTATATCATGATAAATATTTATTATTCATGCTAGAATTGTGTTAACCGAAAACTTAGTGCATGTGTGAATACATAGACAAAACAGAGTGTCCCTAGTATGCCTCTACTTGACTAGCTCGTTAATCAAAGATGGTTAAATTTCCTAACCATAGACATGTGTTGTCATTTGATGAACGAGATCACATCATTAGGAGAATGATGTGATGGAAAAGACCCATCTGTTAGCTTAGCATAATGATTGTTTAGTTTATTGCTATTGCTTTCTTCATGACTTATACATATTCCTCTGACTATGAGATTCTGCAACTCCCGAATACCGGGGGAACACCTTGTGTGCTATCAAACGTCACAATGTAACTGGGTGATTATAAAGATGCTCTACAGACTACGGGTGTCTCCGAAGGTGCTTGTTGGGTTGGCATAGATCAAGATTAGGGTTTGTCACTCTGAGTATCAGAGAGGTATCTCTGGGCCCTCTCGGTAATGCACATCACTATAAGCCTTGCAAGCAATGTGACTAATGAGTTAGTTACGGGATGATGCATTACAGAACGAGTAAAGGGACTTGCCGATAATGAGATTGAACTAGGTATGATGATACCGACGATCGAATCTCAGGCAAGTAACATACCGATGACAAAGGGAATAACGTATGTTGTTATTGTAGTTTGACCGATAAAGATCTTCGTAGAATATGTAGGAACCAATATGAGCATCCAGGTTCTGCTATTGGTTATTGACCGGAGATGTGTCTCGGTCATGTCTACATAGTTCTCGAACCCGTAGGGTCTGCACGCTTAACGTTCGATGATGATTTGAATTGTGAGTTATGTGTTTTGGTGACCAAAGTTTGTTCAGAGTCCCGGATGAGATCACGGACATAACGAGGAATCTCGAAATGGATGAGAGGTAAAGATTCATATATTGGAATGTAGTATTCGGACATCAGAATGGTTCCGAGTGATTTGGGTATTTTCCATGGTGGGTTGTGCCCCCCTCGGGGCACCCCCACGTGCTGCACTGGCCCATCAGGAGTCTTCTGGTCCATAAAAAATACACAAAAAGTTTCACAGTGTTTGGACTCCATTTGATATTGATTTTCTGCGGTGTAAAAAACATGCAAAAAAACAACAACTGGCACTTGGCACTATGTCAAATGGTTAGTCCCAAAAAATGATATAAAATGAATATAAAATGGTTATAAAACATCCAAGAATGATAATATAACAACATGGTACAATCAAAAATTATAGATACGTTGGAGACGTATCAGCATCCCCAAGCTTAATTCCTGCTCGTCCTCGAGTAGGCAAATGATAGAAACATAGTTTTTGATGTGGAATGCTGCCTAACATGTCATCTCATATTTTTTTCTTTATAGCATGGAAATTTGGACTTTTATATTGTTTGAAGCAATATTCTATTTTTGACATGATAACTTAAATACTCAAGAATATCAACAAGCAACCATGTCTTTCAAAATATCAACACTAAAATAAGTTATCCCTAGCCCATCATGCTCAATCATTGATCCATTCATGAAACACACTCATATATTAGCTACACCCAATGCTCAAGTACAATCATAGTGCCTCCTAGTTGGTGCTTTATAAGAGAAGATGGAGACTCAAATTAAAAAAAATTGTGTATAGTAAAAGAAATGCCCTTCGCAGAGGGAAGTGGGGATTTGTAGATGTGCCAGAGCTCAAAGCGAAAATTGAGAGATAAAAACATTTTGAGAGGCATACTTTTCCCACCAACGAAAACGACTTAGAGCTCCTAACACTCTCCATGCTAGATATATCATAGGCGGTTCCCAAACAGAAAATAAAGTTTATTCCTTTTTCCACCATACTTTCACTTTCCATGGCTAATCGTATCCACGGGTGCCCTCCATACCAAAACTTTCCAAGGAATTTATTATTTGACAACATAAAATAAATTCATTTTTCATTTTGGGACTGGGCATCCCTAATACCTTTGCCTTACTCTCGTACAATGACAAGTGAATAAACACTCATCGTGAGAATGACACATCTAGCATGGAAAATATTGGCCACCCCTCACCACCTCGCGAGCGGTAGGAGCACATAAATGAGAAATTTATTTTGAAAATTAGAGATGGCAGATACAAATTTGCTTAGAACGGCAAGAGAATATTGCATAGAGGTAGGTATAGTGGACTCATGTGGCAAAACTGGTTTAAAGGATTTTGGATGCACAAGTAGTGATCATACTTAGTGCAAAAATGTGTTGGGGAATGCAGTATTTCAAAAATTATCCTACGATCATGCAAGATCTATCTAGGAGATGCATAGCAACGAGAGGGGGAGAGTATGTCTGCGTACCCTCGTAGACCGAAAGCGTAAGCGTTATGAAACGCGGTTGATGTAGTTGAACGTCTTCGCGATCCAACCGACGCCTCCACGGTCTGCACACGTTCAGCTCTGTGATGTCCCTCGTACTCTTGATCCAGCTGAGGCCGAGGGAGAGTTTCGTCAGCATGACGGCGTGATGATGGTGATGATGAAGTTACCGACGCAGGGCTTCGCCTAAGCACTACAACGATATGACCGAGGTGGAATTCTGTGGAGGGGGGCACCGCACATGGATAAACAATCAACTTGTGTGTCTATGGGGTGCCCCCTCCCCCGTATATAAAGGGGTAGAGGAGGGGGCCGGCCGGCCACCTTGTTTAGCTAGTCACATTGCTTGCAAGGCTTATAGGGATGTGCATTACCGAGAGGACCCAGAGATACCTCTCCGACAATCGGAGTGACAAACTGTAGGATTGGAAGTATGTCTAGAGGGGAGGGTGATTAGACTACTTGACCAAATAAAAATCTATCCTTTTCCCAATTTTAGTTCTTGGCAGATTTTAGCAACTTTGGACAAGTCAAGCAATCTTAATACAATTCAAGCAAGCATGCAAAGAGTCTATGAGCAGCGGAAAGTAAAGCATGCAACTTGCAAGAATGTAAAGGGAAGGGTTTGGAGAATTCAAACGCAATTGGAGACACGGATGTTTTTGTCGTGGTTCCGATAGGTGGTGCTATCGTACATCCACGTTGATGGAGACTTCAACCCACGGAGGGTAACGGTTGCGCGAGTCCAAGAAGGGCTCCACCCACGAAGGGTCCACGAAGAAGCAACCTTGTCTATCCCATCATGGCCATCGCCCATGAAGGACTTGCCTCACTAGCGGTAGATCTTCACGAAGTAGGCGATCTCCTTGCCCTTACAAACTCCTTGGTTCAACTCCACAATCTTGTCGGAGGCTCCCAAGTGACACCTAGCCAATCTAGGAGACACCACTCTCCAAGAAGTAACAAATGGTGTGTTGATGATGAACTCCTTGCTCTCGTGCTTCAAATGATAGTCTCCCCAACACTCAACTCTCTCTCACAGGATATGGATTTGGTGGAAAGAAGATTTGAGTGGAAAGCAACTTGGGGAAGGCTAGAGATCAAGATTCATATGGTGAGAATGGAATATCTTGGTCTCAACACATGAGTAGGTGGTTCTCTCTCAGAGAATATGTATTGGAAGTGTAGGTATGTTCTGATGGCTCTCTCCACAAATGAAGAGTGGGTGGAGGGGTATATATAGCCTCCACACAAAAACTAACCGTTACGCACAATTTACCAATCTCGGTGAGACCGAATTGAGAAACTCGGTCGGACCGATTTAGCAAACCTAGTGACCGTTAGGATTTTCGGTGGGACTGAGATGCAACTCGATAGGACCGACATGGTAAGGGTTAGGGCATAACGTAATCTCGGTGTGACCGATTACACAAACTCGGTGGGACCGATTTTGGTAATAAGCTAACCAGAGAGTTGGTCAGGTAAACTCGGTGGGACCGATCGCTCATTTCGATGGGACCAAAATGTTACAAAAGGGAAACAGAGAGTTTACATTGCAATCTCGGTGGGACCGATCGCTCATCTCGGTAGGACTGAAACGTTACGAAGGGAAACAGAGAGATTACAACCCCATCTCGGTGTGACCGAGATCCCTATCGGTGAGACCGATTTGCCTAGGGTTTGTGGCAGTGGCTATGACATCTGAACTCGGTGGCGCCGGATAGAAAGAATCGGTGGGGCCGAGTTTGACTTTTGGTTTAGGTCATATGTGGATTTGGGAAGGTAGTTGAGGGTTTTGGAGCATATCACTAAGCACTATGAAGCAAGAACTTCATTAAACAACACCTCATCCCTCCTTGATAGTATTGGCTTTTCCTATAGACTCAATGTGATCTTGGATCACTAAAATATAAAATGTAGAGTCTTGAGCTTTGAGCTTGAGCCAATCTTTTTGTCCTTAGTATTTTGAGGGGTCCACTTTCCTCATCCATGCCATGCCATTCATTGAGCTTTTCCTGAAATATTAATCTTGCAATAGCATTAGCTCAATGAGCTATATGTTGTTAGGAATTACCAAAACCACCTAGGGATAGTTACACTTTCAATCTCTCCCTTTTTGGTAATTGATGACAACATATAGATCAAAGCTTCGACAAATGATAATAAGAGTGAAAAACATTGTCGCTTTGAGAAGTATGTGAAAAGCAAGAGCTCCCCCTAAATTTGTGCATAGTTTATGATTTGCTTTGGACTGCAAATGCACAGAGAGTTAGGCTCATGGGTTACTCTTCCATGTCACATACATCTTGGTGGAGCGCTCAAAATGATAATAATTAAATACATGCACTCATCACCAAGCAAAGTGAATGATCATGTAGGGATAAAATGATAATGTCATCTAACAATTATTAATGTAGCATATGATCAAACACACATGATCATCCAAGTATCACACAGACAAAAAGTATCTCAAACAAGCAAAGCAAATAAAGTTCAACCACCAAAGCAAGAGAGAATAAAAAGCAGCGCTCTCTCTCGAAGCCTATGATCTATACATTTTTCTTCCCCTTTGGCAACAAGTTACCAAAAAGTTCCTAGAAAATGCATAGCACTAAATCGTCTCTCAGGCTTGGTCTTCAGGTGGTGGTGTCCGGATAACTCGAAGAACGAAGGCTTCAGTCGATGTGGATGGAGCTGATGGAGTAGGTGCTGGAGCTGGTGGCACTGCAGTTATAGCTCGTGCAAATGAAGTGGCTCTGGTGTCTGGAACAGGCACTGCAGCAGACCTCCAAGCTCTAGGCACTCTGGCAAATGCATCAGTGGTTGTCTTGCCCTTCCTCTCTTGCATATCATCCTGAAGTTGCTCCACAACAGACTGGATCTCAGTTACCTTCACATCCAAGTCGTAGAACTTCTGCTCCACGATCCTCTGCAAGCTCTCCTGGTTTTGAGTCAGGGTGGCCAGTCCCTTATCAATCCTCAGAGTGGAGGCAATCAAGTAGCCAAGCTGATCTTGCTTGCTCTTCAGAAGATACTGAGATGCTTCTTCAGTACTTGGCATCCTTGCAGCCTTTTCAACCTTTGCCTTCTTCCTCTTTGCTTGAACATGCACAGAAGATGGTTCATTCTCATTCATAACCACAATGTTGTCCTCAAATTCTGGGTAGATGGGCAGATGCTCCTTGTCCAACAGATATGTGCCTGTGCCCATCTTGGAGTTAATCAGCTCCTGGATCTGTGGGGCATACCCACAACTCCTCTTCTGATCTGCAGCTGTCCTCTTTATGGTTTCCACTATGAGGCTCATGACTTTGAACTTCTGTGGGACATCAAAGATGTGAAGCAAGTTTATTGCATGGCCTCTGATCATCTTGTGATCACCTGACTTTGGCAAGAGAGTGTGCCTGAGGATCCAGTTGATAGTTGGCAATCCTGACAGAAGGTAATGTACAGATCCAAACTTATGTGTCTCAAGAGCAGCATTTGGGATCTCCTTGTACATGTGTGCCATGGAGTTGTGATCCTTCTTCTTCTTGGCATAGACATCCAAGTCATCTTCACTCTCTTTTGGGGCATTGATCAACTTAGCCCATTCTGCAACTGTTGACTGGTACCTTGTACCTTCAGACATCCAGACAATCCTTCCATCTGGGTAGAAGTGAGCTGTGGAGTAGAACTGCATGATAACCTCATCATTCCATTTTGTGACCTTCTGAGCCACAAACTCATCAACTCCACAAGCCTTGAAACTGTCATACACACCTGGATAATGTTCATCATTCTCCTTGATGTAGTCCCAGTCGACCCATCTCATGTCACACACTATTGGTTTCTTGTCAAGCAAGATGGTCTCATAGAAGTCCTGCTGTTCCTTTGTATGGAACCTGTAGTCCACAACAATCCTTCTCCTGGTGGCATATGGATCAGACTCTCTCCATAGCCTCAATCCTGAATCGTTCCTTATCTTCATGTTCTCAGCTACTGGATGAGCATCATTGTGATCTGGAATTTTTGGCTTCAACTTCCTCAAGACATGTGACTCATCATCTTCTTCTTCCATTTCAGCTTCAGGCATTGGGGCCTTGTTCTTCTCCTCAGCAGGGATGTTCCTGGTGCTCCTCTTTGGTTTTGGCTTTGGAGCTGGAGCAGCAGCCTTAGGAGCAGTCTTAGGCTTAGATGGAACAGCCCCTGCCCTGATGGCATCACCCATAAGCTTCTGAGCTTTGGGTGCTGGTGCAGCATCTTCTTACTCTTCCTCTTCAGAATCTCTCATGATTGAGGATCTCCCAAGCACTCTAGCAGTGGTCTTCTTGACCCTCTCTTTCCTCTTCTTCTCTGCCACAACCTGCTCTTTGGGTGCAGATCCCAAAGTCTCTTGAGTAGATGCTCTGACCTTAGACATTGGAATTCTCTTGGCAGGCACTTTGGTCTTCATACCAGGCTTGGTGGCAGCAGCTGTGCCATATTCCTTCTTCAAGACTTTCCTCTTTGAGGTGGTTTCTTCTTCCTCAGCCACATAGTCCTCATCCTCTGACTCTAAGGTTCTTTTCTTGCTGGCCCTGGTGGGAGCCTTTGGCAGATTGCTTGGTGTGCTCCTGCTGCCATCATCTGAGCTGCTAGAGGGACTAGTGCCCTCACTCAAGTGAACCTGCTCCTCTGACTTGTTCTGGCTGTCACTTTGATCAGACATATTGCAAACACTGACAGCAGACCCTGTGAATAGATATAGATGAGATAGAGTGGATGAGCATCACAAAATGCAGAGGTTTTTGCAAAGAATGAGTCAAAACTTAGTTTTAGTTTTCCACAGAAAGCATTTCGGATCAACCGATTTGTAAACTCGGTGATACCGAAGCAGCTGTTGGAACCTAAACTAGTGAACTCGGTCAGACCGAGTCATAGTTCGGTGGCACCGAGACTGCTAGGGTTTCACAAAGTCCTGAACTCGGTCACACCGATTTGCAATTCTCGGTCAGACCGAGAATCACATGTGCAATGGCCTGAGCCGAATCGGTGGTACCGAGTTCCACAACTCGGTGGGTCCGAGATGGTTTCGGTGGAAACCTAACCCTAAATTCTCAATTCACGACTAAACTACGGAGTGTTTTCGATGGATAGAATGATCTCAATCGTGGCAAGATACATGGCGAACACAATGTGCTAGGAATCAGATAAGGATAGCACAGTGATTGAGTTCATACCTATCGGATTTCGGGTTCCAGCAGACCCTTGAGTTTCAAACACTGGGGTGCGCACGGAGATTTTGCCTTCTACCTACCTGCGCCCCACCGCCGTGCTAAGATCTAAGCTGTGGAAAGAACATCACAAGAGACACAGGGTTTATACTGGTTCGGGCCACCGTTGTGGTGTAATACCCTACTCCAGTGTGTGGTGTGGTGGATTGCCTCTCGGGCTGATGATGATGAGAGTGTGTGGTGTGGTGGATTGCCTCTCGGGCTGATGATGATGAGCAATACAAGGAAGAACAGCCTCGCGAGGGTCTGTTCTTGGCTGGGGGGATGAACTGCTAGGAGGAGTTCAGTCGCCCTTCTCTCTCTCTCTCTCTCTCTCTCTCTCTCTCTCTCTTCTCGATTCTCTCTCTGATTTCGATCCGATCTCCCATCTCCCCTCTACCCTGTGGGTGGCTAGTCCTATTTATAGGCAAAGGCCCTGGGCCTCTTCCCAAAAATTGAGCGAGAAGGGCGCCAACAATTGGCCATTTTGAAGGGGAACATCTGGTACACTTATCCTGACTAAAGTTGGTCCTCGCCTGCCAAAGGCTCTGGTGGTGACGCTGGCTTGGGCTCCACAATGACTTCCTCCCTGCCGTTGGACTGGTCTTGGTCTTGTTGCACCGAAACGGGTGCCTTTGCTTGATGCTCTCGCCTGCGCTTGCTCCCTTTGCACCAAAGAGGAAAGGAGGACACTGCGCGCCTGGCGCCCGCCTGGCGCCTTTGGTCGTCATGGCTTGCGTCACGGGCACCTCGTGAGGTACCCCGCCTTGATCTCTCCGCCTCCTCGCGAGCCAGCCTGATGAGGCCGTTCCTGAGGAAGCTCCGTGTCGTCCGCCCCGCGAGGCTTGGCCCCTCGCGAGGGTCTTGGGTCTGGGTTGATGAAGATGGGCCGTGCTGGGCCCCCTTTTGAGCCACGCCGCGGGCCATAGGCAAGCAGTCTGGGGACCCCCGTTCCCAGAACACCGACAGTAGCCCCCGGGCCCAAGGCGCGTCCGGACTTGGCCGTGCAGGGAGGAGAAAGGGCAAGAGCGAAGCACCACGGGCCCTAACAGCCTGCGGCCTTGGGCGCCGCGTGGCGGTTGATTGGACGTGGGCGTCTCCACTTTCCACGGCGCCTCGGCAACTGCACGGACTGGACAAGTCCCTGCATGCAAAGCGGGTCATGATTACCTGCGATTGTGGAGGTCGGCGGTTGGCCTTCGCCGGCCATAACTACGGAACGGCACGCGCCCTTCCAGTCCATCCCTTCTTGCTTCTCCTTCTTCCCGGTCCTTGCTTCGTCTTGCTGCGATGGCTCCGATCTGCCGGTTCTCAGCGGCAGAGAAGGGAAAGGCTCCCCGAGAGGAACCAGACCCGCTCCCGCCGAAGAAACGGCTCGCCCCCCGCGGCCGGGACGAGGGGGCCCATCAGGTGGTGTCGAGGCCCTGGTGCGAGCGGCCACCGCCGGGGTTCCCGCTTCCCTTGTACGCCCACATCGAGGGCTCTGAAGGAGTCGATGCCGATCGCCACGGGCGGCGCCGCCGTCGGCGCCGACGGGTCACGAAGGTGTGGGTCGTCCTCCCTGGGGTCCACACCGAGGGCTCCTCCCGAGAGTTCGTGCTCCACGCCGCCATGCCTCCTCAGTCTTGGATTCGCCTTCCTCCCTTCTTCGCCTCCATCATCCCGCAGGGAGAACTCCTGAAGCTTTGGCTGCAGCACCCTCGCGACCGAGGTAGAGGTCGCGGTCGTTGCCTCGGGCGAGGTCTTCATGACTTGAGGCTGGAGCGAAATCGCCCGGGTTTGCAGGACAAGAGGTGCCCTCGCGATCCACTTGGAGCACGGTGGTGCTTCGGTGATGTTCTTCAAGGTCTTCGATGCTAACGGGCGCCGGCTGGAGTGCTGCCCCGAGAGAGGTGGTCGGGACCCTGCTACGGCGAGGACTGGGCCCGCCGACCGCTCCCTTGGCGGCTCCTCAGGTGGCGGAGGCGTCGGAGGTTCCAGCGACTCCGGCGAGCTCTTCGCGACTCCAGAGACGAGCGACGACAGCTACGAGCCCCCGAGCCGGCGCCGCTCCTGGAGCAGGGCGGTCTCGTCAGGCCGTCGCCGACTCTGATCTGGATGGGGTTGGCGCCGGTGCTTGACGGCCCACTGTTAATGATGGCATCTTTTGCAGGGGCATGTGTAGTTAGTGTCCTTTTAGGATCTGTTCCCTGCGAGGAATCAAAGACGCGTCCCGTGGGGGCTTGTAAGGTGCCTGTGATCCTGTTTTGTTAATATAACCCTTGTCGTAGAATTGTGCGAGTTGCTCATTCCGTCTTAGCTCAGTTCTCCCTTTCGAACCTCACAAGGGCTTGGTGCTCTGCGCCGATAGGTCCCAGTCCCAAGGCGGCTTCAGCCGTCGCTGGTATGCCAGGTCGCGATGCCGTGGTCAAGGCCAGGAGGTGAGCGACCCGGGGTCCGGTAAGAGCCCCTGAGTCGCGATGCTCAGGAGGTCCCCTTTGGCGCTCAAGCAGCCGTCGTTCGGTGAGAAAGGAGAGCGGCGTCGCTAACACGGGATTGCATTAGGTGCGGGGATGGTGCCACGGTAGCTGGTGCTTCCGGGTGGTGACTTATCTCGAGAATCAGGGGCCGCTCTCTGGTGTGTCGCCGGGTCCGTGCATCGGCAGGCGTGAGGTTGCTCGGCGAGGTCCTCGCGTGTTCCTCCCCTCTCGCCTTTTCTCCCCTTTTCGCTCTACGTCCTCGGGTCCCGGCCCTCGAGCGAGTCTCAGCCATCGCCGGTATGCCAGGTCGCGATGCCGTGGACAAGGCCAGAGGGTGAGGGCTGGAGAGCCAGTAGGAGCCCTGAGTCGCGATGCTCAGGCACCCCCTTTAACGTGCAAGCGGTTCGCGCGGATGAGAGTGAAGGAGACACCGCAAGGGCCTCGCCTGACGCAGCTCCTTTAGGAGATCCTGTAGACCCATCATAGAAAGAACGAGGGGTTGCCATGACAATTGACAGTCAGCCATTGGTTGCTTCCGTCCTGCCTTTAATTCCCGCACATGTATCATGCCTCGGGGAGGCGTTTAAACTTGCGTTTGGCATTGAGATAACAGTGTGGACTGTAATATTTGCTTTTGAATTCCTTGAAATTTACGCTTTTCCTTCCTACTTGCTTATGTTCTACGCCGGCAGAGCCCGACCCCGCGCATACCTCAGCCGCCGTTAGCCCCGACTGGAAACCAGGACGGGACCAAGGAGTGAGGGGCTACCTGACAAGTTAGGCTCCTGAGTCACGATGCTCAGGAGTCCCCCTTGGCGCATGAACAGCAAGTAGGGAGGTGTGATGTGGGTGGATCTACCGTTCTACGTCTGCAGAGCCCGGCCGCGCGCATACCTCAACCGCCGTTAGCCTTTCGGAACTAAGGAGTGAGGGGCTACGTGACCAGTTAGGCTCCTGAGTCACGATTCTCAGGAGTCCCCCTTGACGCTCAAACGGCCTTCGTACCTTGGCTCCGCTCGGGGAGAGACGCGTGACGAACCAGGCCCGGGGGGGCCTGGCTGGGTGGCGTGCGTCTGGGCGTGACCCAGGCGCAGCCCCCGTGCCCAGCCCCCTCGCGCGGCACTCCCGAGGGGAGGCGTTATGATGAGGCTGAAGGAAACATGCCCTAGAGGCAATAATAAAGTTATTATTTATTTCCTTATATCATGATAAATGTTTATTATTCATGCTAGAATTGTATTAACCGGAAACATAATACATGTGTGAATACATAGACAAACAGAGTGTCACTAGTATGCCTCTACTTGACTAGCTCGTTAATCAAAGATGGTTATGTTTCCTAACCATGGACAAAGAGTTGTTATTTGATTAACGGGATCACATCATTAGGTGAATGATCTGATTGACATGACCCATTCCATTAGCTTAGCACCCGATCGTTTAGTATGTTGCTATTGCTTTCTTCATGACTTATACATGTTCCTATGACTATGAGATTATGCAACTCCCGTTTGCCGGAGGAACACTTTGTGTGCTACCAAACGTCACAACGTAACTGGGTGATTATAAAGGATCTCTACAGGTGTCTCCAAAGGTACATGTTGGGTTGGCGTATTTCGAGATTAGGATTTGTCACTCCGATTGTCGGAGAGGTATCTCTAGGCCCTCTCGGTAATGCACATCACTTAAGCCTTGCAAGCATTGCAACTAATGAGTTAGTTGCGGGATGATGTATTACAGAACGAGTAAAGAGAGTTGCCGGTAACGAGATTGAACTAGGTATTGGAATACCGACGATCGAATCTCGGGCAAGTAACATACCGATGACAAAGGGAACAACGTATGTTGTTATGCGGTCTGACCGATAAAGATCTTCGTAGAATATGTAGGAGACAATATGGGCATCCAGGTCCCGCTATTGGTTATTGACCGGAGACATGTCTCGGTCATGTCTACATTGTTCTCGAACCCGCAGGGTCCGCACGCTTAAGGTTACGATGATAGTTATATTATGAGTTTACGCATTTTGATGTACCGAAGTTTGTTCGGAGTCCCGGATGTGATCACGGACATGACGAGGAGTCTTGAAATGGTCGAGACATAAAGATTGATATATTGGAAGCCTATGTTTGGATATCGGAAGTGTTCCGGGTGAAATCGGGATTTTACCGGAGTACCGGGAGGTTACCGGAACCCCCCGGGAGCTATATGGGCCATAGTGGGCCATAGTGGAAAAGAGAAGAGGCATCCCAACATGGGCCGCGCGCCCCTCCCCTCCCTTGGTCCAAATAGGACAAGGAGAGGGGGCCGGCCCCTCTCTCTCTTTCCCCCCCTCGCGAATCCTATTCCAACTAGGATTGGGGGGGGGAATCCTACTCCCAGAGGGAGTAGGACTCTCCTGGCGCGCCTCTCCTAGGCCGGCCGCACCCCCCCTTTAGTCCTTTATATACGGAGGCAGGGGCACCCCAGAAACACACAAGTTGATCCATGTGATCTTATTCTTAGCCGTGTGCGGCGCCCCCAGTCACCATTGTCCTCGATAATATTGTAGTGGTGCTTAGGCGAAGCCCTACGACAGTAGTACATCAAGATCGTCACCACGCCGTCGTGCTGACGGAACTCTTCCCCGACACTTTGCTGGATCGGAGTCTGGGGATCGTCATCAAGCTGAACGTGTGCTAAAACTCGGAGGTGCCGTAGTTTCGGTGCTTGATCGGTCGGGCCGTGAAGACGTACGACTACATCAACCAAACGCTTCCGTTGTCGATCTACCAAAGGGTACATAGATCACACTCTCCCCTCGTTGCTATGCATCACCATGATCTTGCGTGTGCGTAGGGAAATTTTTGAAATTACTACGTTCCCCAACAGTGGCATTAGAGCCTAGGTTTTATATGTTGATGTTATATGCATGAGTAGAACACAAGTGAGTTGTGGGCGCTATAAGTCATACTGCTTACCAGCATGTCATACTTTGGTTCGGCGGTATTGTTGGATGAAGCGGCCCGGACCGACATTACGCGTACGCTTACGCGAGACCGGTTCTCTCGACATGCTTTGCACAGAGGTGGCTTGCGGGTGACAGTTTCTCCAACTTTAGTTGAATCGAGTGTGGCTACGCCCGGTCCTTGCGAAGGTTAAAACAGCACCAACTTGACAAACTATCGTTGTGGTTTTGATGCGTAGGTAAGATTGGTTCTTGCTTAAGCCCGTAGCAGCCACGTAAAACTTGCAACAACAAAGTAGAGGACGTCTAACTTGTTTTTGTAGGGCATGTTGTGATGTGATATGGTCAAGACATGATGCTAAATTTTATTGTATGAGATGATCATGTTTTGTAACCGAGTTATCGGCAACTGGCAGGAGCCATATGGTTGTCGCTTTATTATATGCAATGCAATCGCCCTCTAATTGCTTTACTTTGTCACTAAGCGGTAGCGATAGTCGTGGAAGCACAAGCTTGGCGAGACGACAACGATGCTACGATGGAGATCAAGGTGTCGCGCCGGTGACGATGGTGATCACGACGGTGCTTCGGAGATGGAGATCACAAGCACAAGATGATGATGGCCATATCATATCACTTATATTGATTGCATGTGATGTTTATCTTTTATGCATCTTATCTTGCTTTGATTGACGGTAGCATTATAAGATGATCTCTCACTAATTATCAAGAAGTGTTCTCCCTGAGTATGCACCGTTGCGAAAGTTCTTCGTGCTGAGACACCACGTGATGATCGGGTGTGATAGGCTCTACGTTCAAATACAACTGGTGCAAAACAGTTGCACACACGGAATACTCAGGTTATACTTGACGAGCCAAGCATATACAGATATGGCCTCGGAACACGGAGACCGAAAGGTCGAGCGTGAATCATATAGTAGATATGATCAACATAGTGATGTTCACCAATGAAACTAATCCATCTCACGTGATGATCGGACATGGTTTAGTTGATTTGGATCACGTAATCACTTGAAGGATTAGAGGGATGTCTATCTAAGTGGGAGTTCTTAAGTAATATGATTAATTGAACTTAAATTTATCATGAACTTAGTCCTGGTAGTATTTTGCAAATTATGTTGTAGATCAATAGCTCGCGTCGTTGCTTCCCTGTGTTTATTTTGATATGTTCCTAGAGAAAATTGTGTTGAAAGATGTTAGTAGCAATGATGCGGATTGGATCCGTGATCTGAGGTTTATCCTCATTGCTGCACAGAAGAATTATGTCCTAGATGCACCGCTAGGTGACTGACCTATTGCAGGAGCAGATGCAGACGTTATGAACGTTTGGCTAGCTCAATATGATGACTACTTGATAGTTTAGTGCACCATGCTTAATGGCTTAGAATCGGGACTTCAAAGACGTTTTGAACGTTATGGAGCATATGAGATGTTCCAGGAGTTGAAGTTAATATTTCAAGCAAATACCCGAGTTGAGAGATATGAAGTCTCCAACAAGTTCTATAGCTAAAAGATGGAGGAGAATCGCTCAACTAGTGAGCATGTGCCCAGATTGTCTGAGTACTACAATCGCTTGAATCAAGTGGGAGTTAATCTTCCAGATAAGATAGTGATTGACAGAATTCTCTAGTCACCATCACCAAGTTAGTAGAATTTCGCGATGAACTATGATATGCAAGGGATAACGGAAACGATTCCCAAGCTCTTCGTAATGCGGAAATTGACGAAGGTAGAAATCGAGAAAAACATCAAGTGTTGATGGTAGACAAGACCACTGGTTTCAAGAAAAGGGCAGAGGGAAGAAGGGGAACTTCAAGAAAAACAGCAAGCAAGTTGCTACTCAAGTGAAGAAGCCCAAGTCTGGTCCTAAGCCTGAGACTAAGTGTTTCTACTGCAAAGGGACTGGTCACTGGAAGCGGAACTACCCCAAGTGATTGGCAGATAAGAAGGATGGCAAAGTGAACATAAGTATATTTGATATACATGTTATTGATGTGTACTTTACTAGTGTTTATAGCAACCCCTCGGTATTTGATACTAGTTCAGTTGCTAAGATTAGTAACTCGAAACGGGAGTTGCAGAATAAACAGAGACTAGTTAAGGGTGAAGTGACGATGTGTGTTGGAAGTAGTTCCAAGATTGATATGATCATCATCGCACACTCCCTATACTATCGGGATTAGTGTTGAACCTGAATAAGTGTTATTTGGTATTTGCGTTAAGCATGAATATGATTTGATCATGTTTATTGTAATACGGTTATTCATTTAAGTAAGAGAATAAATTGTTGTTCTATTTACATGAATAAAACCTTATATGGTTACACACCCAATGAAAATAATTCGTTGGATCTCGATCATAGTGATACACATAATCATAATATTGAAACCAAAAGATGCAAAGTTAATAATGATAGTGCAACTTATTTGTAGCACTGCCGTTTAGGTCATATTAATGTAAAGCGCATGAAGAAACTCCATGCTGATGGGATTTTGGAATCACTTGATTATGAATCACTTGATGCTTGCGAACCATGCCTCATGGGCAAGATGACTAAGACTCCGTTCTCCGGAGCGAGCAACTGACTTATTGGAAATAATACATACTGATGTATGCGGTCCGATGAGTGTTAAGGCTCACGGCAAGTATCGTTATTTTCTGAACTTCACAGATGATTTGAGCAGATATGGGTATATCTACTTGATGAAACATAAGTCTGAAACATTTGAAAAGAATTTCAGAGTGAAGTGGAAAATCATCGTGAAATAAAATAAAGTTTCTACGATCTGATCGCGGAGACAAATATTTGAGTTACGAGTTTGGTCTTCAGTTAAAACAATGTGAAATAGTTTCACTACTCACGCCACCTGGAACACCACAGCATAATGGTGTGTCCGAACATCATAACCGTACTTTATTAGATATGGTGCGATCTATGATGTCTCTTACTGATCTACCACTATCGTTTTGGGGTTATGCATTAAAGACAACTACATTCACGTTTAAAAGGGCACCATCTAAGTCCGTTGAGACGACACAATCTGAACTGTGGTTTGGCAAGAAACCAAAGTTGTTGTTTCTTAAAGTTTGGGATTGTGATGCTTATATGAAAAAGTTTCATCCTGATAAGCTCCAACCCAAATCGGAGAAATATGTCTTCATAGGATACCCAAAGGAGACTATTGGGTACACCTTCTATCACAGATCCGAAGGCAAGACATCCGTTGCTAAGAATGGATCGTTTCCAGAGAAGGAGTTTCTCTCGAAAGAAGTGAGTGGGAGGAAAGTAGAACTTGATAAGGTAATTGTACCATCTCCCTTATTGGAAAGTAGTTCATCACAGAAATCTATTCTTGTGACTACTACACCAATTAGTGAGGAAGCTAATGATGATGATCATGTAACTTCAGATCAAGTTACTACCGAATCTCGTAGGTAAACCAGAGTGAGATCCGCACCAGAGTGGTACGGTAATCCTATTCTGGAAGTCATGTTACTAGACCATGACGAACTTGCGAACTATGAAAAAGTGATGGTGAGCCCAGATTCCGCAAAATGGCTTGAGGCCATGAAATATGAGATGAGATCCATGTATAAGAACAAAGTATGGACTTTGGTTGACTTGCCAGATGATCGGCAAGCCATAGAAAATAAATGGATTTTCAAGAGGAATACGGACGCTGATAGTAGTGTTACTATCTACAAAGCTAGAATTGTCGCAAAAGGTTTTCGACAAGTTCAAGGTGTTGACTACGATGAGAGTTTCTCACTCGTATCTATGCTTAAGTCTGTCCGAATCATGTTAGCAATTGCCGCATTTTATGAAATCTGGCAAATGGATAAACAAAACTGCATTCCTTAATAGATTTATTAAAGAAGAGTTGTATATGATACAACGAGAAGGTTTTGTCAATCCTAAAGGTGCTAACAAAATATGCAAGCTCCAGCGATCCATCTATGGACTGGTGCAAGCATCTCAGAGTTGGAATATACGCTTTGATAAGTTGATCAAAGAATATAGTTTTATACAGACTTGCGATGAAGCCTGTATTTACAAGAAAGTGAGTGGGAGCACTACAGCATTTCTGATAAGTATATATGTATGACATATTGTTGATCGGAAATAATGTAGAATTAATCTACAAAGCATAAAGGAGTGTTTTTAAAGAAGTTTTTCAAAGAAAGACCTCGGTGAAGCTGCTTACATATTAAGCATCAAAATCTATAGAGATAGATCAAGACGCTTGATAAGTTTTTTCAATGAGTACATACCTTGACAATATTTTGAAGTAGTTCAAAAATGGAACAGTCAAAGAAAGAGTTCTTGGCTGTGTTACAAGGTATGAAATTGAGTAAAGACTCAAAGCCCGACCATGGCAAAAGATAGAAAGAGAATGAAAGTCATTCCCTATGCCTCAGCCATAGGTTCTGTAAAGTATGCCATGATGTGTGCCAGATCTATTGTATACCCTACACTGTGTTGAGCAAGGGAGTACAATAATGATCTAAGAGTAGATCACTGGACATTGGTCAAAATTATCCTTAGTGGAATAAGGAAATATTTCTCGATTATGGAGGTGACAAAAGGTTCGTCGTAAAAAGTTACGTCGATGCATGTTTTGACACAGATCTGGATGACTCTAAGTCTCAATCTAGATACATATTGAAAGTGGGAGCAATTAGCTAGAGTAGCTCCGTGCAGAGCATTGTAGACATAGAATTCGCAAAATACTTACGGATCTGTATGTGACAGACCCGTTGATTAAAATTATCTCACAAGCAAAACATGATCACACCTTAGTACTCTTTGGGTGTTAATCACATAAATAATGTGAACTAGATTATAGACTCTAGTAAACCCTTTGGATATAGGTCACATGACGATGTGAACTATGGGTGTTAATCACATGGTGATGTGAACTCTTAGTGTTGAATCACATGGCGATGTGAACTAGATTATTGACTCTAGTGCAAGTGGGAGACTGAAGGAAATATGCCCTAGAGGCAATAATAAAGTTATTATTTATTTCCTTATATCATGATAAATGTTTAGTATTCATGCTAGAATTGTATTAACCGGAAACATAATACATGTGTGAATACATAGACAAACAGAGTGTCACTAGTATGCCTCTACTTGACTAGCTCGTTAATCAAAGATGGTTATGTTTCCTAACCATGGACAAAGAGTTGTTATTTGATTAACGGGATCACATCGTTAGGTGAATTATCTGATTGACATGACCCATTCCATTAGCTTAGCACCCGATCGTTTAGTATGTTGCTATTGCTTTCTTCATGACTTATACATGTTCCTATGACTATGAGATTATGCAACTCCCGTTTGCCGGAGGAACACTTTGTGTGCTACCAAACGTCACAACGTAACTGGGTGATTATAAAGGATCTCTACAGGTGTCTCCAAAGGTACATGTTGGGTTGGCGTATTTCGAGATTAGGATTTGTCACTCCGATTGTCGGAGAGGTATCTCTAGGCCCTCTCGGTAATGCACATCACTTAAGCCTTGCAAGCATTGCAACTAATGAGTTAGTTGCGGGATGATGTATTACAGAACGAGTAAAGAGAGTTGCCGGTAACGAGATTGAACTAGGTATTGGAATACCGACGATCGAATCTCGGGCAAGTAACATACCGATGACAAAGGGAACAACGTATGTTGTTATGCGGTCTGACCGATAAAGATCTTCGTAGAATATGTAGGAGCCAATATGGGCATCCAGGTCCCGCTATTGGTTATTGACCGGAGACATGTCTCGGTCATGTCTACATTGTTCTCGAACCCGTAGGGTCCGCACGCTTAAGGTTATGATGACAGTTATATTATGAGTTTATGCATTTTGATGTACCGAAGTTTGTTCGGAGTCCCGGATGTGATCACGGACATGACGAGGAGTCTCTAAATGGTTGAGACATAAAGATTGATATATTGGAAGCCTATGTTTGGATATTGGAAGTGTTCCGGGTGAAATCGGGATTTTACCGGAGTACCGGGAGGTTACCGGAACCCCTCGGGAGCTATATGGGCCATAGTGGGCCATAGTGGAAAAGAGAAGAGGCAGCCCAACATGGGCCGCGCGCCCCTCCCCTCCCTTGGTCCGAATAGGACAAGGAGAGGGGGCCGGCCCCTCTCTCTCTTTTCCCCCCTCCGCGAATCCTATTCCAACTAGGATTGGGGGGGGGGAATCCTACTCCCAGAGGGAGTAGGACTCTCCTGGCGCGCCTCTCCTAGGCCGTCCGCACCCCCCTTTAGTCCTTTATATACGGAGGCAGGGGCACTCCAGAAACACACAAGTTGATCCACGTGATCTTATTCTTAGCCGTGTGCGGCGCCCCCAGCCACCATAGTCCTCGATAATATTGTAGTGGTGCTTAGGCGAAGCCCTGCGACAGTAGTACATCAAGATCGTCACCACGCCGTCATGCTGACAGAACTCTTCCCCGACACTTTGCTGGATCGGAGTCCGGGGATCGTCATCGAGCTGAACGTGTGCTAAAACTCGGAGGTGCCGTAGTTTCGGTGCTTGATCGGTCGGGCCATGAAGACGTACGACTACATCAACCAAACGCTTCCGTTGTCGATCTACCAAAGGGTACGTAGATCACACTCTCCCCTCGTTGCTATGCATCACCATGATCTTGCGTGTGCGTAGGGAAAATTTTGAAATTACTACGTTCCCCAACAGAGCTAGACACTGAGCTCTGGGCTCCCTGAGGTTGATGCGGCCCGAGGGCCACCCCCAGTTGTTTATCACCAGCGCGGAGCATAGCGCTTCCGTATGTGTACGGGCATAGCCGCTCCTCGGCAGTGTCGTCAGCCAGCGCGGAGCATGGTGCTTCCACTGGTACGTGGGAGGGGGCTCCCCTCCGGGAGGAGCCCCCGGGGCGTGTACAGCCCCGCCCTGACACGTGGCTGGCACGGTAGGTCCTAGCGAGGTGTATCTGGGCACCCGTGAGCCAGCGCAGGACTCACGGGGCCCTACCTCTAGGCTGGTTGCGCCTGGCACTGGGCCTTATCTTGTGATGTGTCCCTGCAAATTTGGTTAGATGCCGGCACTCTACGTCCTCGGGTCCCGGCCCTCGAGCTGGTCTCAGCCGTCGCTGGTATGCCAGGTCACAATGCCGTGGAGAAGGCCAGAGGGTGAGGGCTGGAGAGCCAGTAAGAGCCCTGAGTTGCGATGCTCAGGTACCCCCCCTTTAACGTGCAAGTGGTCGGCATGGAGAAGAAGAGGTGCCGTGGACAGGCATCAAATAATCAAGCATGGTGGGTCGAACGCATAGCCGAAAATAAACGCAAAAGGGGATACATGCCGCTGGGTCTGGCCCGAGCGACTTGGGGGATGATGCAGCCCGAGGGGCGCCCCCAACAAGGTAAGCTAACAACATAAAATAAAAGGGATACATGCCGCAGGGACGGACCCACGTGCCCTGGGAATAATGCAGCCCTGGGGGGCGCTCCCAGCTGGAAATGAAACTTGAAAGATGTCACCTGATGATGTTGAGGACGAAGGAGTGTTGGCGTAGCAGACTCAGTGGGCTGCGGAAGACGATCCTCATGAGCCCCCAGGCCCAGGGGCCTCGGGAGGCTCCGAAGGCGCTGGTGGCTCCTCGCGAACCATCTCCATCTCCGCCAGGGCTGCGGAACGCCTGGCCTCTTGAGCCTCCATGATGCCCCTCATGAGGCGCTGGTACGTGGTAGCCACGTTCGGCAAGCCGTAAGGCATGCGAACGTAGCTGTGGGGTGGACCTTCGCAGTGCCCCACTCGCGAGGGCCAGAGGCGCTCCAGAGAGGCGACTCGATTGAGCCGGATGGGGAGCCATAGCTGGTAGGCGGCGGCCGCCTCTCATGACTCTTGACTCCTGTAGCTCCTGAATGGCCTTGCTGACGAACTCCTGAGGGTCTGGCTCTCCTTGCCGTACTCCTTCTTGAGGGAAATGTGCTTCGAAACACGCCTCCATGTGGTGCCCAAGCGCCTCCCTCGTGACCTTAGCCAGGTCGGTGGCCCTCCAGGGGAGAGCCCCCGAGCCCTGCCTGAGGAGGGCGCCGGGCGCGCTTTCCTATGTGATGGAAGGAGGTTCCCCCTGGGCAGGCGCGGGCCCTGAGGGGCCTGCCTCCTGAGGGTCTGGGCCGGACGATGTCTTCTTCTTCTTGGGGGCGGTCTCGGGAAGCCTCCTGCTTCCGCGATCCGGGTCTTCCAGCGATGCTTCCTGAAAGGCTCGTTCCAGGGAACACATCACGTCCTTCTCTTCATAGGGCACCGTGATGACTCCGCCACTTCCTGGCATCTTGAGGACGTTGTAGCCGTGGTGAGTTACGGCCATGAACTTGGCCAGCGCTGGGTACCTAAGGATGGCGTTGTACAGCAGGCGAATGTGAGCGACGTCGAAGTCGATGAGCTCGGTGCGGTAGTTGTCGCGTGCCCCGAAGATGACAGGGAGGCAGACCTGCCCAATCGGGACCGTGGAGCCGTTGGTGACTCCGGAGAAAGGCTTGGTTGGCTGAAGCTGGTTGTAGGGCACTTGGAGATTGTTGAATGTTTCCACGGATAGGACGTTGAGCCCTGCCCCGCCATCGATGAGGGTCCTGGTGACCACCACGTTGCTGATGATTGGGGAACAAAGCATCGGGAGGACTTCGGCTGTGGCCGCACACTTGAGCTGATCTGCTGAGCTGAACGTGATGGCGCACGCCGACCACCTGAGAGGGCGCGTGGATTCGAGCTTGGGGAGGACTGCATTCACTTCGCGGGCGAACTGCTTGAAGATGCGTTGAGAGGCTGGGGCTTGAACCCCGCCCAGGATGCAGGCGATCGCGCGCGGCTCCTGGAAGCCCCCAGCCCCCTCGTCCTGATGGCGGTCCTCATTTCTCCTTGGCTGCGGCGGCAGCGGAGGGAGGCCTGCGTTGCCTGGCGGGCGATCCTCGCAAGGCTGATCCCTCTAGTCTCCCTCGTGAGGCGGGTCTTGCCAGCGATCCTCGCGAGGTCGATCGCGCCACCCTTGGCGCGGGCAGCGGTCTTCCCAGTGTCCTGCGTTCCTTCCTCCTTCTCGACCGTAGCCCCGGTCACTACGGTCGGGGCGACGGCCGATCCTTCCTTCTCGCACGGCTCAGAGCTCTTGACATTCGTTGGTGTTGTGGGTGTGGAGGTCGTGGTACACACAGTACCGACTGCCCTTGGAAGATTCGGGCTGATCTCTGCCCCGCTTGGTGTCTGGTTCTACCGCGAGCATGGCAGCCCCCTTGCGCTTCACATCCTTGGCCTTGGGCTTCTTCTCTTCTGGGTCCACGGCAGGCAGCTCGAGGAGGGAGAGACGTCCTTCTTCAGCCCTGGCGCACTTGGTTGCCAAGTTGAACAACTCCAAGGAAGTGCACAAGTCTTCATGCATCGCCAGCTCCTCCTTCATCTTGACGTCGTGCACGCCATCGGAGAAGGCTGAGATGATGGCCTCCTCGGTCACCTTGGGAATCTTGAGGTGTGCGTTGTTGAAGCGCTGGATGTACTTCTGCAGGGTCTCTCAGGGTTGTTTCTTGATGCGGCGCATGTCGCTCACGGCGGGTGGCCGGTCGCGAGTACCTTGGAAGTTGGCGATGAAGCGGGTGCGCATCTCGTCCCAGGAGGAGATCGTGCCTGGAGCCAGGTTCAGGAGCCAGGTGCGGGCCCCGTCCTTGAGCGCCATGGGAAAGTAGTTCGCCATGACCTTCTCGTCTCCGTTGGCAGCTTTGATGCCCAGCTCATAGAGCTGGAGGAACTCCGCAGGGTCGGCCATGCCGTCGTAACGAGGAGGCAGGTCTGGCTTGAACTTGCCGGGCCACGCGACGCTGCGTAGCTCGGTGGTGAAGGCACGGCAGCCTGCTGTGGCCACGGGAGGCCTTGGGTGACGGAGAGCTTGGTCTTGCATGTCCCCACGCGCTGCAGCTGGGAGCAGCGCGGGGTCTTGACGTGCGGGAGTAGGAGCATGGTCGCGACGTGCTGGAGCAGGGAGCGCCCGGGCAGCTTCTTGCGGGCGAGGGACTTCTTGGCAGCTCTGCTCTTGCCGTGCTGGCACCTGACGGAGCGGGTTCTGCCCAGGGGCCACGCGCCTCGGAGCCATGGCGCCTTCTTGAGGAGGAGGCGCCTGGGGCGCCGCCGGAGCTTCGTCGCCCACGCGGGGCGGGGTGCGGTGCAGCGGAACGAACGGCGCAGGAGAGCCCCCTGCGGCGCGGATGAGCTCGGCGACGCGGTCGAGCCATTCTTCGTAGATGTCGTCGACGGGACGGTAGCGCAGGAGCTCGTTTGCCGTGATGAGCGCAGCTCGAGCCTCCATGGGTGCGCGGAGCACGCGGGACGAAGAACCAGCTGGGGTGAGCGAGGGAGTAGCGGTGCGGCCGTCTTGCCGCATGGACGGATGCTGAGACGACGCTTGCTGCTCGTCCCCCGCCGGGCCGGTGGCGGCATTGACGGCA
The DNA here is from genome assembly GCF_056163025.1 of Triticum urartu. NCBI lineage: Eukaryota > Viridiplantae > Streptophyta > Magnoliopsida > Poales > Poaceae > Triticum > Triticum urartu. The sequence continues at coordinate 50,859,003 of NC_141876.1, forward strand.
GGTGACAGGGAACGGCGAGGACACCCGCCGATAGGAGCCGTCTGGGCGACGCGGGAAGCGAGAGCGGCCTGGCGCTCGGCGCGGGCCCGACGAGCGTCAGATATGGACGCGATGGTCGGAGGAGAACGGGGTGGTGGAAGACGAATTCCGGCGCACCCCTACCTGGCGCGCCAAATGTCAGATTTCGGGTTCCGGCAGACCCTTGAGGTTCGAACACTGGGGTGCGCGTGGAGATTTCGCCTTCTACCTACCTGCGCCCCCACTGCCGCGCTAAGATCTAAGCTATGGAAAGAATAACACAAGAGACACAGGGTTTATACTGGTCCGGGCCACCGTTGTGGTGTAATACCCTACTCCAGTGTGTGGTGTGGTGGATTGCCTCTCGGGCTGATGATGATGAGCAATACAAGGAAGAACAGCCTCGCGAGGGTCTGTTCTTGGCTGGGGGGATGAACTGCTAGGAGGAGTTCAGTCGCCCTTCTCTCTCTCTCTTCTTGATTCTCTCTCTGATTTCGATCCGATCTCCCATCTCCCCTCTACCCTATGGGTGGCTAGTCCTATTTATAGGCAAAGGCCCTGGGCCTCTTCCCAAATATTGAGCGGGAAGGGCGCCAACAATTGGCCATTTTGAAGGGGAACATCTGGTACACTTATCTTGACTAAAGTTGGTCCTCGCCTACCAAAGGCTCTGGTGGTGACGCTGGCTTGGGCTCCACAATGACTTCCTCCCTGCCGTTGGACTGGTCTTGGTCTCGTTGCACCGAAACGGGCGCCTTTGCTTGATGCTCTCGCCTGCGCTTGCTCCCTTTGCACCAAAGAGGAAAGGAGGACACTACGCGGCTGGCGCCCGCCTGGCGCCTTTGGTCGTCATGGCTTGCGTCACGGGCACCTCGTGAGGTACCCCGCCTTGATCTCTCCGCCTCCTCGCAAGCCAGCCTGATGAGGCCGTGCCTGAGGAAGCTCCATGTCATCCGCCCCGCGAGGCTTGGCCCCTCGCGAGGGTCTTGGGTCTGTGTTGATGAAGATGGGCTGCGCCGGGCCCCCTTTTGAGCCACGCCGCGGGCCGTAGGCAGGCAAGTTTGGGGACCCCCATTCCCAGAACACCGACAATACCCTAGTTCGGCGATGAACTCGCTACGGCGGCAATGGCGGGGATGATTCCCGTTGATGGCGGCGGAGACCAGCGACAGGAGGCGGCTGGCGAGGAGGAGGACGATCCGGAGACCCTGGAGGTAGAGCAGGCTAAGCGCGGGTCGAGGAGGTTCGGAAAGTTTTCCAAAATTTGACCCGTGGATATATATAGCTCGACCCTGTCGGTGTGACCGAGTGGAACAACTCGGTGGCACCGAGATGCATAACTTCAAGCAGTTACTGCAACTCGGTGTGACCGAAAAGTTCAAATCGGTTGCACCGAGATTGAAAACCTAGATCGACTTAGTGATCTCGGTATGACCAAAATGGGTGAATCGGTCAGACCGAAAAGCACAAAGAAGTTTTGGAAGTTTAAGTCTATGACGAATCGGGGACTCCGAGTGCTCCTCACACAGAGTGGTTTGAATCTGACTTGATCAAATTTTGTGATGTAGCATGAATAGAGTTTGAGACGAGAAAAGCATAGATAGCTAGAGAAGGTTCTTAGGCATTCTTGTCCATCCACTTCGCCAAAAGAAAATGAAACCAATCAATCAAAACAACAAGTGGATGTCCTTGAATGAGCAAATTATGCAACCAACATGCTCACACAATAAAATGACAAATGAAATATGTGGAAAAGCATGCACAAACAATTCTAGCATCTATCAAGCAATTGGCGATGACTAGGTCATCTATATATGATTACATTGACTTAGGAGTCAAATGAGAACATTTGATCATAGGTCATACTCATTGTTTAAGCACAAGTGAGGTTACCACTTTTACATAAAACGTTGTTGTGTTCACACCATTAGAGTTGCTTTAACTCAATTGTTAGAGTAAAGCTCCCCCTAGATGTGAGATCCCCCCTAAGAGGGATGAACTAACCTTGGGTTTTGTTGATGATGACTTCATGTAGGTGTTGAAGATGTAGATGCTCTAAGTTGATGTAGATCATTCGGAGCTATCCTTTGGAGTGACTTGCACTTTCAATACCTACACGGGTTAGTCCCACAAGGAACAAACAAGGATATCCATAGACATAGAGTGATGCACACATAAGATGATGTCTATGAAAGCTTTAGGTTACCTTGTCCCTTGTCTTACCAACAAGAGGGTTTGTGACTCCTTGAACTAGTGCAAGATATGGAAGTTGATTGCACTTGTTCTTGCCAAAATGATAAGAGTGAAGTATGTTGGCGGAGTCACCCTCAAGAACTCTCTAGTTCTTATTCTTCGGGATCCACACCATCTTGATGGGAATCCTCGGAGTTGTAGTTGTACTTGATGAAGTGGAACTTGATGTAGTCTTAGGAACCCACTTGACCAAGGCCTTAGGAGCTTCTTCAAATGCATCAATTTCCTCTTGAAGCTTGTCCTTGCCTTTTTGCTTGTGGTCTTGTGGTGGAAGATCATCTTGAGCTTGTGTCCCTTTGGAAGAAGTAGGATCATACTTCTCTTGTTGAGGAACAAACTTCGTCTTGGGGTATTGATCTTCTTCCCACTCAACTCCATTGGCATTGAACTTTCGTTCAAAACCAATACCTTGATTCTTCCGGTGCCTTCCTTGCTTGCATACAATTTCCTCGAATTGCTTACTCCCGGCAAGGCTCTTGTAAACACCTTTCTCTATAATTCCCTTAAATAAGCTATTTTCTTGCTCAAGTGTAACTTGGCTAAGAGAATCATTAGTGGAATCAAGAGAACTACTAGAAGCAACAACATTAGATTTAGCATGATTATTGTTACTACTAGAGGAAGAATCTTTCTTGTTCTTATTACTATACTTGACTTGAGGCATGTAAGTGGATAAGAGTAAACGCTTGGCAATGTAAGAAGAACTTTTCTTGCGAAGATCATCATTGATTGCCTTTAAGAACTCATGCTCTTGCTCAAGGTTGAGCTTTTCATAATGTAATTTCTCATGAGTCCTTAAAAGTTCTCGATGATCTCCTAAGATAGTTTCATGAGCTAACTTAAGAGTGTTTAGTTCTTTAGTTAGAGACTCAATCTTCTCCTTATCATTGTCATTCGTTTCATCATAGTATTCATCACTATAGTTGTCAACAAGTAAATCATCATCACCTAACAAGTCATCTTAATCACTATTGAAATCAACATACTCGGGGTGTGATACCTTTGGACCTTTGGCCATGAAGCATCTTCCAATTCCTTCATTTGGTGAATCAAATATGTCGTAGGAGTGGGTTGACACAAGTGCTAGACTAGCAACACCTTCATCTTGAGTATATTCGTAGTCGGAGTGATAGCTTCTCTCGGAGTCATTGTCGGAGTCGGAGCCGGATACCCATTCACCAACATGAGCTTGATGTCTTCGTTTTGTGTAGCGCCTTGATGACTTGTCCTTCCTTTCCGAATCCTTGCTTCTCCGAGAGGGTCTTCGTTCATATCGATCATCCCTACTCCTTCTCTCCCTTGATGGCGATTCTTCTCTTCTACTTCTTCTTTTGGGAGAATCTTCTCTTCTCCTGTGGGGCGCCGTACACTCATTGGAGTAGTGTCCGGGTCTTCCACAATTGTAGCAGTTTCGCTCTCGACTAGAAGATCTTTTGTCATTATAGGACCTTGACTTGGAACTTCTCTCTTTGCTTCTATTCTTGTAGAACTTGTTGAAGTTCTTCACCATTAAGCTCAATTCTTCATTGAAGGTTTGTTTCTCACTTGATGATGTGGGGGCTTCACATGAGGCTTTGTAAGCACCACTTGACTTGTTATGGAGCTCCTCCTTATCCTTGAGTGACATCTCATGAGCAACAATTCTTCCAATGACTTCCGTTGGCTTGAGATCTTTGTAATTTGGCATCATTTGGAACAATCTGCATACGGTATCGTATTTTCCATCCAAGGCTCTTAGGATCTTCTTGATGATGAATTTGTCGGTCATCTCTTCACTTCCTAAGCCGGCAATCTCATTTGTGATAAGAGCAAGCCTAGAGTACATTTCAACGACACCTTCACCATCCTTCATTTTGAACTTGTCAAGTTGACTTTGAAGCACATCCAACTTTGATTCCTTGATGGAGTCGGTACCTTCATGCATATCAATCAAAGTATCCCAAATTTCCTTTGCATTCTCAAGACGACTGATTTTGTTGAATTCTTCGGGGCATAATCCGTTGAAGAGGATATCACAATCTTGAGCATTGTATTGTAGCATCTTCAACTCATCTGCGGTAGCTTCACGATTCGGTTCTCTCCCATCAAAGAATTCACCTTGCAAGCCAACACACACAATAGCCCAAATGGCAGGGTTATGTCCAAGAATATGCATTTTCATCTTATGCTTCCAACTAGCAAAATTAGTACCATCAAAGTAAGGACCTCTACGGTGATAATTTCCCTCGCTAGACGCCATACTCTCCTAGGTTGTGAAACCAAGGCTATGACCACCAAAAGCTATGGAAATCAAAGCAAATGGAGACCAAAGCTCTGATACCACTTGTAGGATCGGAAGTATGTCTAGAGGGGTGTGAGTAGACTACTTGACCAAATAAAAATCTATCCTTTTCCCAATTTTAGTTCTTGGCAGATTTTAGCAACTTTGGACAAGTCAAGCAATCTTAACACAATTCAAGCAAGCATGCAAAGAGTCTATGAGAAGCAGAAAGTAAAGCATGCAACTTGCAAGAATGTAAAGGGAAGGGTTTGGAGAATTCAAACGCAATTGGAGACACAGATGTTTTTGTCGTGGTTCCGATAGGTGGTGCTATCGTACATCCACGTTGATGGAGACTTCAACCCACGGAGGGTAACGGTTGCGCGAGTCCACGGAGGGCTCCACCCACGAAGGGTCCACGAAGAAGCAACCTTGTCTATCCCATCATGGCCATCGCCCACGAAGGACTTTCCTCACTAGCGGTAGATCTTCACGAAGTAGGCGATCTCCTTGCCCTTACAAACTCCTTGGTTCAACTCCACAATCTTGTCGGAGGCTCCCAAGTGACACCTAGCCAATCTAGGAGACACCACTCTCCAAGAAGTAACAAATGGTGTGTTGATGATGAACTCCTTGCTCTTGTGCTTCAAATGATAGTCTCCCCAACAATCAACTCTCTCTCACAGGATATGGATTTGGTGGAAAGAATATTTGAGTGGAAAGCAACTTGGGGAAGGCTAGAGATCAAGATTCATATGGTGAGAATGGAATATCTTGGTCTCAACACATGAGTAGGTGGTTCTCTCTCAGAAAATATGTATTGGAAGTGTAGGTATGTTCTGATGGCTCTCTCCACAAATGAAGAGTGGGTGGAGGGGTATATATATCCTCCACACAAAAACTAACCGTTACACACAATTTACCAATCTCGGTGAGACCGAATTGAGAAACTCGGTCGGACCGATTTAGCAAACCTAGTGACCGTTAGGATTTTCGATGGGACTGAGATGCAACTCGGTAGGACCGATATGGTAAGGGTTAGGGCATAACATAATCTTGGTGTGACCGATTACAAAAACTCAGTGGGTTCGATTTTGGTAATAGGCTAACTAGAGAGTTGGTCAGGTAAACTCGGTGGGACCGATCGCTCATTTCGGTGGGACCAAAATGTTACAAAAGGGAAACAGAGAGTTTACATTGCAATCTCGGTGGGACCGATCGCTCATCTCGGTAGGACCGAAACATTACGAAGGGAAACAGAGAGATTACAACCCCATCTTGGTGTGACCGAGATCCCTATCGGTGAGACCGATTTGCCTAGGGTTTGTGGCAGTGGTTATGACATCTGAACTCGGTGGCGCCGGATAGAAAGAATCGGTGGGGCCGAGTTTGACTTTTGGTTTAGGTCATATGTGGATGTGGGAAGGTAGTTGAGGGTTTTTGAGCATATCACTAAGCACTATGAAGCAAGAACCTCATTAAACAACACCTCATCCCTCCTTGATAGTATTGGCTTTTCCTATAGACTCGATGTGATCTTGGATCACTAAAATATAAAATGTAGAGTCTTGAGCTTTGAGCTTGAGCCAATCTTTTTGTCCTTAGTATTTTGAGTGGTCCACTTTCCTCATCCATGCCATGCCATTCATTGAGCTTTTCCTGAAATATTAATCTTGGAATAGCATTAGCTCAATGAGCTATATGTTGTTAGGAATTACCAAAACCACCTAGGGATAGTTGTACTTTCACAAATCCTAATCTTGATCTATGCCAACTCAACAAACACTATCGGAGACACATGTAGAGCATATTTATAATCACCCAGTTATGTTGTGATGTTTGATAACACACTAAGTGTTCATCTGGTATTCGGGAGTTGCATAATCTCATAGTCATAGGAACATGTATAAGTCATGAAGAAAGCAATAGCAATAAAATAAATGATCATAGTGCTAAGCTAACAGATGGTTCTAGTGCATCACATCATTCTCTAATGATGTGATCCCGTTCATCAAATGACAACACATGTCCATGGCTAGGAAACTTAACCATCCTTGATTAACAAGCTAGTCAAGTAAAGGCATACTAGGGACACTCTGTTTGTCTATGTATTCACACATGTACTAAGTTTCCGATTAATACAATTCTAGCATGAATAATAAACATTTATCATGATATAAGGAAATAAATAATAACTTTATTATTGCCTCTAGGGCATATTTCATTCAGTCTCCCACTTGCACTAGAGTCAATAATCTAGTTCACATCGTCATGTGATTTAACACCAATAGTTTACATCTTTATGTGATTAGTTCATATTTCCATGTGACTAATACCCAAAGGGTTTACTAGAGTTAATAATCTAGTTCACATCGCTATGTGATTAACACCCAAAGAGTGATCATGTTTTGCTTGTGAGAGAAGTTTAGTCTACGGGTCTGCAACATTCATATCCGTATGTATTTTGCAAATTTCTATGTCTACAATACTCTGCATGGAGCTACTCTAGCTAATTGCTCCCACTTTCAATATGTATCTAGATCGAGACTTAGAGTCATTTAGATCGGTGTCAAAAGCTTGCATCGACGTAACTCTTTACGATGAACTCTTTTATCACCTCCATAATCGAGAAATATTTCCTTAGTCCTCCAAGGATATTTTTGACCGTTGTCCAGTGATCTACTCCTAGATCACTATTGTACTTGTCGTGGAATTGTCACGACAGATGTCCTAGTGTGAGGACTTAGTCGTGAGGCCAATGCATCTATGTGGTAGTTTGAGAGGGGTTGATCGGAATCGAGAGACGCAAAACCCAAGACAAGGATTTAGACAACTTTGGGCCCTGGGAAACATCATTCGGTAACAACCCTACATGATGTTTGTGGCTAGGTCTCATTATGCTCATGAGGGAGTCGCCGTAAACCATCTCACCTAGTTGTGTCTAGCCTTAAGATTATTTTCTCTCTCTCCCCTCTTGGGGAGTGATGTCTACTACACAACCTTCTTCTTGTATACGTTGTTGGGCCTCCAAGTGCAGAGGTTTGTAGGACAGTAGCAAATTTCCCTCAAGTGGATGACCTAAGGTTTATCAATCCGTAGGAGGCGTAGGATGAAGATGGTCTCTCTCAAGCAATCCTGCAACCAAATAACAAAGAGTCTCTTGTGTCCCCAACACACCCAATACAATGGTAAATTGTATAGGTGCACTAGTTCGGCGAAGAGATGGTGATACAAGTGCAATATGGATAGTAGATAATAGTTTTTGTAATCTAAAAATATAAAAACAGCAAGGTAACGAATGATAAAAGTGAGCGTAAACGGTATTGCAATGATAGTAAACAAGGCCTAGGGTTCATACTTTCGCTAGTGCAAGTTCCCTCAACAATAATAGCATAATTGGATCACATAACTATCCCACAACATGCAACAAAGAGTCACTCCAAAGTCACTAATAGTAGAGAACAAATGAAGAGATTATGGTAGGGTACGAGACCACCTCAAAGTTATTCTTTCCAATCATTCCGTTGGGCTATTCCTATAAGTGTCACAAACAGCCCTAGAGTTTGTACTAGAATAACACCTTAAGACACAAATCAACCAAAACCCTAATGTCACCTAGATACTCCAATGTCACCTCAAGTATCCATGGGTATGATTATACGATATGCATCACACAATCTCAGATTCATCTATTCAACCAACACATAGAACCTCAAAGAGTGCCCCAAAGTTCCTACCGGAGAATCACGACGAAAACGTGTGCCAACCCCTATGCATAGGTTCATGGCGGAACCCGCAAGTTGATCACCAAAACATACATCAAGTGAATCACGTGATATCCCATTGCCACCACAGATACACACGGCAAGACATACATCAAGTGTTCTCAAATCTTTAAAGACTCAATCCGATAAGATAACTTCAAAGGGGAAACTCAATCCATTACAAGAGACTAGAGGGGGGGAAGAAACATCATATGATCCAAATATAATAGCAAAGCTCGAGATACATCAAGATCGTATCACCTCAAGAACACGAGAGAGAGAGATCAAACACATAGCTACTGGTACATACCCTCAGCCCCGAGGGAGAACTACTCCCTCCTCATCATGGAGAGCACCGGGATGATGAAGATGGCCACCGGAGAAGGATTGCCCCCTCTGGCAGGGTGCCAGAACGGGTCTAGATTGGTTTTCGGTGGCTATGGAGGCTTCTGGCGGCGGAACTCCCGATCTATTGTGCTCCTCGATAGTTTTAGGGTACGTGGGTATATATGGGTGAAAGAGATACATCAGGGGAGCCACGAGGGGCCCATGAGGGTGGAAGGTGCGCCCTAGGGGGGTGGGCGCGCCCCCTGCCTCATGTCTCCCTCGTTCCTTTCCTGACATGCACTCCAAGTTTTTCCGGTAGCTTTCCTTCCAAAAATAACTTCTCCAGTTGGTTTCATTCCGTTTCGACTCCGTTTGATATTCCTTTTCTTCGAAACACTGAAATAGGCAAAAAAAACAATTCTGGGCTGGGCCTCCGGTTAATAGGTTAGTCCCAAAAATAATATAAAAGTGGATAATAAAGCCCAATATTGTCCAAAATAGTAGATAATATAGCATGGAGCAATCAAAAATTATAGATACATTGGAGACGTATCAAGCATCCCCAAGCTTAATTCCTGCTCGTCCTCGAGTAGGTAAATGATAAAAATAGAATTTTTGATGCGGAGTGCTACTTGGCATGATTTCAATGTAATTCTTCTTAATTGTGGCATGAATATTCAGATCCATAAGATTCAAGACAAAAGTTCATATTGACATAAAAATAATAATACTTCAAGCATACTAACTAAGCAATTATGTCCTCTCAAAATAACATGGCCAAAGAAAGTTCATCCCTACAAAATCATATAGTTTAGTCATGCTCCATTTTCATCACACAAGAATGCTCTCATCATGCACAACCCCGATGACAAGCCAAGCAATTGTTTCATACTTTAGTAATCTCAAACCTATAAACTTTCACGCAATATATGAGCGCGAGCCATAGACATAGCACTATGGGTGGAATAGAATATAATGAGGGCATTATGTGGAGAAGACAAAAAGGAGAAAGTCTCACATCAACGAGGCTAATCAATGGGTTATGGAGATGCCCACCGATTGATGTTAATGCAAGGAGTAGGGATTGCCATGCAACAGATGCACTAGAGCTATAAATGTATGAAAGCTCAACAAAAGAAACTAAGTGGGTGTGCATCCAACTTGCTTGCTCACGAATACCTAGGGCACTTGAGGAGGCCCATTGTTGGAATATACAAGCCAAGTTCTATAATGAAAATTCCCACTAGTATATGAAAGTGACAAAACAAAAGATTCTCTATCATGAAGATTATGGTGCTACTTTGAAGCACAAGTGTGGCAAAGGATAGTAGCATTGTCCCTTCTCTCTTTTTCTCTCATTTTTTTTATTTTTTTGGGCCTTCTCTTTTTTATGGCCTTTCTCTTTTTTGGGCCTTCTCTTTTTTATGGCCTTTCTCTTCCCTTTTTTTTTCTTTTTTATTCCTCACTTGGGACAATGCTCTAGAAAATGATGATCATCACACTTCTATTTATTTACAACTCAATGATTACAACTCGATACTAGAACAAAGTATGACTCTATATGAATGCCTCTGACGGTGTACCGGGATTGCGATGAATAAAGAGTGACATGTATGAAAAATTATGAACGGTGGCTTTGCCACAAATACGATGTCAACTACATGATCATGCAAAGCAATATGACAATGATGATGCGTGTCATAATAAATGGAACGGTGGAAAGTTGCATGGCAATATATCTTGGAATGGCTATGGAAATGCCATAATAGGTAGGTATGGTGGCTGTTTTGAGGAAGATATAAGGAGGTTTATGTGTGAAAGAGTGTATCATATCACGGGGTTTGGATGCACCGGCGAAGTTTGCACCAACTCTCAATGTGAGAAAGGGCAATGCACGGTACCGAAGAGGCTAGGAATGATGTAAGGGTGAGAGTGCGTATAATCCATGGACTCAACATTAGTCATAAAGAACTCACATACTTATTGCAAAAATCTACAAGTCATCAAAAACCTCGGCACTACGCGCATGCTCCTAGGGGGATAGATTGGTAGGAAAAGACCATCGCTCGTCCCTGACCGCCACTCATAAGGAAGACAATCAAATAACACCTCATGTTTCAAATTTGTTACATAACGTTTACCATACGTGCATGCTACGGGACTTGCAAACTTCAACACAAGCATTTCTCAAATTCACAACTACTCAGCTAGCATGACTTTGATATTATTACCTCCATATCTCAAAACAATCATCAAGCATCACTACAAAAAAATACACTTCCGTGATGATACATGTTTGTCATAGTAGGTCGCTTTTTTATCATGCATGTACATCCATGACAAATTTATGACATAATCAAGATAGGCATACCTGTGCTGTCGTAGAAGTGTTCCATGACATTACCAAAATTATCATCACGGAAGTGTCCAATTCCATGACGATAAATCGCGCGTCACAGAAGTGCTTTCGTCAAGGGTGACCGACACGTGGCATCCATCGTAACGGAACGCCGTTAAGCTATCGGGTCGGGTTTTGGATCCGATAACCCGTTAACAACCCCGACCAATGGGGATTTTCCACGTGTAAAATCATCATTGGCTAGAGGAAACACGTGTCGGCTCATCGTCGGGACAGATGTCATCCACTCACTGGACAGAAGGCGCCTATGATACGTCGACACGTGGCACGGCCCAACAAGTTTAAATGGGCCGGCCCAACTAAAGGCCCACAAGATTTTGTGGACCATAATGGGCCGGCCCAGCTAAAGGCCCACGAGATTTTTCGGACCATAATGGGCTGGCCCAGCTAAAGGCCCACAAGAATTTGCGGGCCATAATGGGCCAGCCCAGGTAAAGGCCCACTAGATTTTTGTGTGCCGTAATGGGCCGGCCCAGGTAAAGGCCCACAAGATTCTTGCGGATTATAATGGGCCGGCCCAGCTAAAGGCCCACGAGATTTCGCCGACATTAATGGGCCGACCCAGCTGTAGGCCCACAAGATTTTGAGGACCCTAGTAGGCCGGCCCATTAACTGCCTGCCATGTTTTGGGCCAAATGCTGGCCCATATTTGATCCGGTCCATTATTGGCCTGCCATGCTCCGGGCCTAATAGTGGCCCATATGAGATCCGGCCCGTTAAAGGCCTACCACGTTCTAGGCCAAATTACGGCCCAGATCAGGTCCGACCCTTTAAGTGGCTTTGGGCTCAATTATGGCCCATATCAGATTCGGCCCGTCAACTGGACACTATGCTTTTGGGCCCACTTGCTAAAGGCCCACTTAGTAATTCGGCCTGATATTAGTTTTGCCATGTTAAGGGTCCGTTTAACATTTCGGCCCTATATTAATTTCAGCCAGTTAAAAGCCCGTCATATAGTTGGGCCTAACTACGGCCCGGTTTGCATACCGAGACAATTTTTTGGCCAGTTAAAAGCCCGTGATTTGATTCGCACAATCATGGGTCGGGGTTCATTTCGGGCTGCTGCCGGCCCGTGAGCTGTTCGGCACGTTTCAGGCCCAACCTACATCGTGATTGCATGACGGCCCGATTATGTACCATAATTTTACGGTTTGGCCGGTTTACTGCGAAGACAGGATATATATATATATATACAGTAAAATAACTGCAGCATCGTGAATAAGAAAAAACCTAGAATATACAATAAAGAAATTACGGCATATTACATCCACTGGGCATCAAAGCTCGCCACTATGATAATAAAGCACAAGCAGACAACAGATTACATACACTGGGCATCAAAGATCGCCACCAGTGCAAATAAACACGCCGACAAAATAATATACAAAATCGATAGCACTTCAATAGAGTTCAGGAAAGGTTAGCCCTGTTGGGGAGCTGTAGCGCAAGCAGCTGAGCAAGACGATGAGACTGCGCTTGTTCAACACTTATATCTTCCTCACTCTGAAAGATAAACAAGCAGACATATGACAGGTTTTGCACATAAAAGTATCAGTGCTGACAATTCATCACATTTCTTACCGACGAATAAAGTGACACACTTTAAATTTGCATTAACAGAATATGGTATTGTTCAGGTCAAGACATGGCAGGAAATGACATTGTGAAGGAGTTGGCAGCTTCACGACACCACTGGATTACAGATCAAGAACTCATAAGTATCAATGGTTAGTGTGCTGTCAATTTATACCATTTCAGATTGGCAAATAAAGAGATGGTTTAAATAATAGTAGAATGATATGACATTGTTCATAGTTAAGACATTGCAGAATATGACATTGTGCTGTAGTGGGTAGGTTCACCACACCACTGGATTATGGATGAAGAACAGAAGCATACATGCAGTGCAAAAGAAGATCACTTGCTCTATATAGTTTAATTTACATGGTATGAAGAAGGAACTTGGTTGTACAACTGAAAACTTAAATTGAGAAAGGACAAACTTTTGTTTATGAACTACATATAATAAACTTTAAACATGCAATTTGATGCAAACACCAAAAATAAACAGTTGTTGCAGTCATGCCTAACCAAATATATACATGAAAGTTTGAAGGCTTGAGATGGACAAACTTACATTATTGGTGAAGACAGGCTCTATAAAGGCCTTGTCCATGCTGATGGGGGGGGGCAATTCAAGAAGTTTACCACAGAATCTTCTTCAAAAGCATTGCCTTTATTCTACATTTTGTTAAGAGTAAATATAGATGTGATAATATACGAAAAATGGAGAATATTTAAGATAAGATGAAGAGTGATGCTACATAACCAAGTAGCTATAAATGTAAGTGCAGCGATACAGGCAAAAGGTACAGCCAAGAGCAATGCACAGCTAAACTTCTTCAGTACCAACCTTATGGTAAGAGTAAATATAGATCTGATGTGTAGAAAATGGAGGGCAAAGGAAAATAAGCTGCAGAGTGATGGTACATGAACAACTACCCGTCATTATAAGTACACTGATAAAGGACAGCATGTACTTACAAGAACAATGCAGAGCTAAAAAAACATTGGCATTGGATATATTCTACACTAATGTAACCATTCATACAGATCAGATAATTTGGAGCGAACAATTGATAAGCAAGCTATCATGCATACTGCTATCACATAATGAACCAGGTATGTATGCAAGTACAGTAATATATGACAACAGGTACTAACAAGAGCAAAGCAGCGGGCAGCATATTTGCGATATCCTGTCATTCTTGTCAAACCGGAATTCTTCTTCGAGCAGATTTCCTGCAAAAACGATCCGTAAGGCACATGCGGAAAAATAGAAGTTCAAATTGTCATGTGATTTCATAGACAGTACCTCATCCTGGGAACGAGACCAGTGCATAACAAGGTTTTTCCTTTCAATGTCTTCTAAATTTAGCACAGGAGACTTCACCGGAAATTCGTTTATAGACTTGCCATCAAAGTGTGATTTCCTCAGGTAACACCGATACTGCTGCAATGCTTCCTTGAAAAGCACAAGCAAGCTTTGCTCGTCATGACTATCCAGATTGACCCTCGCCTAGTTACAACAATGTAATGTAAATCATTGATGTGTTCAATCAGCAGAAAACAGGAAAATAATAACCATGAATAATAGCACTTACACGTAAGTTGGACAGGAAGATGTGAAAATGGTGTTTGTCTTCACAATAATCTTCCCATGATGGGAATATATGCACGTAGTCCGTAACAACATTGAAAGCATTGTCTTTTAAACTGGGAATAAATGGAATGGGGTTCCAATCTGCAGGAATTGGCCGTCTCTGCAGTTGGGATAGGTCTTCGGCCGGTGGACTTGCTGTACTTTTTGCTGGAGTGAGATTTTTCTGTGGTACAGCTGGTGCTATGGCAAATGAAATTGGTATACCTTTTGCTGGAGTGCAGGTCCTGTATGGTGGGGCTAGTGGTGTGGCCGGTGAAGTATGGGTACAGTCTGCTGGAGTCGGTCCTATGTTTTGTGTCACTGGTTGTACAACCAATATAAGTGGGGTGCTGTCTGATTTCTCCGGCACCACCACGTTTTTCAAGGACTTTGCTGGTGCTCCTTCAGGTTCGGCAATCACCCTCTTCCTTTTTGATGTCTGATGCACAAGAACAACATTTGAGTGGAAAAACATGGTGCGATGACAAATGGAATATGTATTGATAATGGATGGGCATGGCATCTCGACATATATGATGAGTAAACTAAGCAGATGGCGGTGCAACAAAGTAGAAGAAATGCAAGACAACATATGCAAGATACGCGCAATCAATAAAACCTTGCCAAATTATAACAGGCACCTTGATGGGTGAACAGGACAGGCCATCTGCCTTTGACTCCTCGAGGTTAGAATAGTCATTAGGATGATATTCTGAACAAGAATCAACAGGTGGGGAGCGTACGAGTTTCATTGCTTCCAGAATGGCACTCAATGCCTTGCTGCCAATTTTTTAAGTCATTGCAGTGTTCCACAATATTCTTCTGATGCACGGATTCTGATATTCACTGTAATTGCATATAATATCTGAGAACCATGAAAACATAAATAGTTGTGAGATTATCTTTGTAATGCAGATGATATTCTACTATAGGGGCGCCCGTGTAAACACTTGTGTGCTATCACTGGATTCTGATGAGAGAGCTCATGTGTGCTGTAATATGGTGCGTGCATTTATATAATCTGGCACAAGTACACAAAAAATAGGCTCCAGAAGTAAGGATAGCTGGCAGATGATAGGTTCATAATATACTGTATAGAGAGTTTATTGCCAAACCAAGATAACAAGAGCACACATCAACTAGGCAGATCATAGTGTACATAACAGGGGTACACCATAACCAGGATATATAAATCGGGAAAGTGGAACTGGCTGGAAATTACGGTGTTGTATTGCCGCTAGTAGTTGAAAACATATCGATCACGTACAGGCCAGCTCTATCAGCTGTTGACTGCAGATGTCCCTGCTCCCCTTCCTGACAAGGAACATACTATGCTTCCCATACAGAACACCACACGGGCCGCTGGTGGAACCACCGGCCCCACTGCCTGTGTTCCTCCGCCACCGCCACCCCCGCCCCCACCCGCGTCAAGTTTTCTTCGTTCGACGAGGCCCCACCACCGCTCCCACAACCATCGTCCCCACCCGAGCCCCTTCGATCGCACCGGTGAACTCTGGCAAGCTCTGAAAAATCGACTGACCCAATTTTGAAATTTAGTCTACTGTGATTTAACTAGTGTGGAATATAAAAGGGGAAAACCATAAGCATTGCGAGTATGGTGTTGAGCGTGCCATGGCATATCTGAAGGTGCAAACCGGACAAAGGCAACTTCGCAACCAAGACAAGAAATCAGAGTAAAGCAGTGGCGATCTATTTTCTTGCTGCGATAAATAAGTTGAGCAGATACGAAAGAGTACCGCCTCTAGTGCGGCGCCATGTACGCATTTGCTGAGAATTTGACGGTGCTGCAGTAGCGATGGCTGTCGGCGGCGTGGAAGCAGATGTAGGAGGGTAGACGGTGGCGGCGGGGCACGGTGGACGAGACGGTCGTAGGAGCGGCGCCGGCAAGGTGGACGACGGCGGGGATGAAGCGAGAGGACGGGATGCAAGGATCCCGGTCCGAAGCCGTGGATGAGAGAGGTCGATCTCTTGTAATGGACGACGGTGTCGGGGTATCAGCTCCGGCATGGTGGAGGAGGACGGCGGTGGATGGGGTGGCGGACGGCGGCGGGCGGAGGAGGGTGGGGTGGAGAGGGTGTTTTGGCGCCCACGGAGTACGAATGGGGAAAAGGGAGGTAGAGAGGAAGGGGGGAACCATGTACTCAGGGCGCGCTTGTCTCAAATGCGAGGAAATTTACAAACTTAGCCCCCGTTTCAAATTTCTACTACATCACAACAACACTAGTCGGTTGGGGATAGGACGGTAATCTCGCATACACCGAATATTTGCCGACGAGAGTTTGTTTTTGCTGCCCACCGTGTATGAATATGAATCGGGGAGGGAGTCGATTTCGGCCGAGGACACACTGTGTTTTGGCGCCCACTGTGTATGAATCCGGGTGAGAGGCGGTTATGTCACGTTTGGGTGAAATTACAAACCTACCCCTATCGAAACCTATAGAAATCTAGCATATAGGCTTTGCGTGGCAGGGATAGGCAGTAGTGATTTCCATCTCGCAGATTTTGGTTTCGGGCGGTTACTGCGACTTTCCCCCCTTCATTCAAATTTTGCAGAGTGCACGTTTACCATGCCAACTCAATTCGAATCCCGTTTGTATTCTATTTTTTTTGGGTGGGATCCATTTTCAATTGGAATTACATTCTATATACATCATTTTTTATATATACTTTCAAAAGCACAACACCATTTATACATAAATATGGTTTACAAATGGCATGATCTCAGATTCATAAGGTTGTATCCATCAATTTGGATTTTCAAATATTTGAAACCACTTTATGTTGAAATCCAATGTATGCATTCCTCGCTAACTGTCTCCAATTAATGTGTGTTTCATGCGGGTTTTTTTTTACTTCTCAAACATGTATAATGTGTTTCACACATGCAACATATAGTGTAATCCCGTTTAGACATTAATTGCATATAAACCATGCATTGTTTGTAATTGAAGAATCTATGGATCACCAATATTGATAAACTATATAACATTACACGTGTGCCCAAATTCAAATGAATATGCATGTTTGATACACCAATTTGTGTTATGATATTATCGATGTCGTGATATCCAGTTTAAATATTTGAACCCCCTTTAATCCAGATATTCGTCTCATATAGCCATCACTCATGCTTATATAGGACTATCTCTCTGGACCTATACGCGTTCATCGTCTCTCGGGTATCTCTCGTCCTACCTGTATGTCGACAATGATCTTTTATCTTCGTAACACACTGACGGTACTCTCTCCCTCGACCTTCATCACTCTATCTCTCTCTAAGTGTATCTCGCTCCCTGCTATGTGTCTCTAACTATGATTCTCCATGTGGAACCTCTTTCTCTCTCACAAACACAAAACTTTGTCTCCCGGGGTCTCATTTCTCTCTACTATTCCCATGTGTGCCACTCGCACACCCCTCATACAGAGATGTCTTTCGCTCCTTGGATATGAGAACCTATGACTCTTCCTCTTCAATATCTCTTTCTCACACACAAACACAAACTCTGTCTCCCAGGGTCTCATATTTCTCCATTGTTCTCTTGTATGTCGCTCACACACACCCTCTCTCCCTAGAGATATCTTGCGTTCCCTCGTATGTCTCTCTAGCTATCACTCTCGTTGTGAAATATCTTTCTCTCTCGCAGACACAAAATTCCGTCTCTCTGGATCTCATTTCTCTCTGATATCTGTTTGTATGTGACTCACACGCATCCTCTCTCTATCTCTCTCACACCCACACACATAACCCAGCCTTCTGATCCACTCGACTCCTATCTCTAACGCACACTAGCTAGTATCTTTATCTTTCTATTTATCTGTTTCTCCATCAACCTTCTTTCTCGCCCTCACTCTTGATTCCTATCACGCACACTACATATGTTTCTCTCTACATGCAGTTAAGTGCCCTCTCACACACATATATAACTTCACCCTTTGAACCACCCGACGGTCATCTCCAACACCCAAACTAGCGGATGTCCCTCTAGCTAGCATCTCCATCTCTATATATATCTGTAGTTTCTCCGTCAACATTTCTTTCTCGCACAGAGTCTTGCTTCCTATCACCCACACTATATATGTCTCTCCATACATATGCATTTATAGGTTGGTATCTTTTGCACAATCGTTGCGCCTCACTCCCTCTGCTCGCCATAGATGCATGCTCCAGCCCACGCCACTATCTCTTAAAGACAAAAACACATGCTCAATTGTCGGGAATTCTTCCATGCATTCTCACATGCATGCATATTGTCATACCGATCCGTCTCTCCCATGTCGTTGATCTTATGACTTATGTCTTCTTTCTTTTATCTCGATCATGCGCGCGCGCGCACACACACACACACATCCCACGTATACATGTATACCTCTCACACATGCACGTTCAAGGTCTCTATGTCTCCATACGTAGTTAATTACCCTCAATCCTAACGCCACATCGAATCGTTCTCCTCTTTTTTGCACATAACTTCCACCTGGATGGGTAAAACACACACTCACACTTAACAATCTCCTTCTAGCTACCCCCCATCTCTCACTCTTCCCCTATATCCCCGAAACCAATAAGACCATCCCTTAGTTTAATTCCCGCCTACATGCACCATCGATATATAGTAGTCTTCCTCGGTGTCTCTCGAACAAACACGTTCTCTCGAAGTCGACTCCTCTCACGCGCACACACCTTCTCTTCCCTCTCTACGGGCATTTTCTCTCTCGCACCCCATCGTTGGTGGCCTCTGCCATACACATCACCTCTCTATGATGAAAGCCATGCACACTTAAATTACATCCGCCACAGAGGACCCCGCGAGACACACACCCCCCCCCAACACACACACACACTAAGACCCCATCTCTCTCTCTCTCACACACACACACAAACACACACACACACGCAAGCACGCCCGCCCGCCCCCCCACACACACTAAGACTCCATCTCTCTCCCTCTCTCTCACACACACAAACTAAGACTCCATCTCTCTCCTCTCTCTCTCTCTCACAGACACACACACACACCCCACACACACACCCCACACACACACTAAGACTCCATCTCACACACACATGCTTTAGGCGGAGCATTTGTTCCTACCACCCTTCATCCAACCTTACCCGTATGATAAACAATCACCTTTATTTACTTGCATAACATGGACAAATTCCACTTTACTTTAGTAGTAAGCAAACTTATCATCTGTACCCTTATAAAAAAACGAGTTGGTGGTGATGGTGTGCCTGCCATCTTGTAATACAGACCGTATGATCTATATCTGAGGATAGAAAGCAAACTATGATAATTTTACAAAAGATACCGGCACCTCTCTCCACATCATTATCTCTCGCAACCTCATTGCTCAGCAATTAAAAAAGGAATAAGTATCTGGAACAATCTAGCATGCATGGTGGCCGCTGCCGCCTGCCGGCGCCGTCCATCCCCATGCCTCCGCCCATTCCGACCACCAGTCACCACCACACTCCACTCCTCCTCGCCTTATCTCTCATCTTTCATTTTTTCAATGACATTCTCGAGATACTAGTTTTTCGATAAAATTCTTGAGATATCAGTAGTTTTTACACATGGGATTACTCCTGCATGGGTCAATCACAACAGGTGTTCTATAAAAAAATGCATATTGATGTTCCGTGCAATGCACGAGAATCTTGCTTGTAATTATATAACGCAAATCACGAGCAGAAAGTGACATTTTTTTGACACAACCACGTTAACATGGCCACGTAAATCACTAGCTAAAGTAAATATCATTATACTTATATCCCGATGCAAAAGGTTGAGTACATGTCTGAAGAGTAGAGTCGCACACACGCACTCTATCTCTCAGAATCTCTCTCACACACGCACACTAGTTACGTGATGCCCACTTAAGCAGACACGTATGTTACAATTTGTGAACCCGCGGGTACACGTGATGCTACGCATTTATTTAAGCCGGAAGGCGAACCCAAGCAGTAGCTGCATTAATTCCCCTCCCACCGCCTCTTCTCTGGTCGCCGTCGCCCGGTAGCCATGGGTCGGCCGAAGGTAACAACATACGCCATACTCCCGCCGGAGCTGCGCTTTAATATGGAAATTTTAGTGGTCACGCATGCATCTTTTTGTGCTAGCACTCCTATATAAGGGTTGACCGGTCGCTTCCCGTGGACGTGCGCGGGCAGTGGAAGAGGAAGGAGAAGGGAAGCGGGCTGTGGAGTAACGTTTTTTACCATAATTTCTTAGGAAACTGAGTGCAATAATTGAGTAGTTTTGCAAACTACCAGTACTACACCCGAAACGGTTCAAAACCTATACTCCCTTGCCAGCGCGTGCTTCCCGCGTGAAACGGTCAGCGTCGCCCTGGAGCATCAGTGCCGCATTAATGCCCGGCCAGAGCAGAGGCGACCTCTCACTGGCGCCGGCTTTGAAGTGGCGCGATGACCGAGAGAGCGCCGCTTCCCGGTGCACGCGACTGCTCTGTGTCGAGACTGGCCATAGGCCCTGTTTGGATCCATGGGTTAGAGTTAGTTTGAGCTAGTTGGGGCTCAAATAGCCCTAAACTATCCAAGCATGAGGGTTTAAATTGGAGCAAGTTGCACCGAACCCACCAAAAAAACTATCCCATCCAAGAGGTGCTAACTGGAGATAGTTCTCATTGGGACCACTGAAAAATCACTTTTTTCTCTCCATGAAGTGCATTTATTGTCAATCTAACCCTGTCACCCAAACACCTCTTTGGCTACAGTTAGTTCAGGGTTAGTCATGAGTTAGTCTAACGTCTAGCTAAGTTAGAGTATCAAACAGGAGCAGTATAGGACATGCAAGTTGCTCAAAGCATACAGGCAAATTCGTACGTGAAATGACTTTTTTCTTTTTGAAAACGGAACGTGAAAGGAATTTTTTTAGAATGCTGTTGGCATGTCGCTAACATGTGATAGTTAACCGACCTCAATAGACGGCATAAACGCCAGCCCGCCGCACTTTGATAGAGATGAGGAGGGAGAAGCGATACAGGCTGCTGGATTACTAGAGATAGGTGTCGCATGGAAGCCAAGAAATATGGTGATAGCGTGGGTTAGCCATGTACTAGTATGATACTACACTGGGCTGCCGTGTTTCGTACTCTTCCAGTCCACTGTGGAGATGATTGGTTAATTTTATATCGCTGAATAATATTAAATATTATGAGTGCAGACGCTCCACCACGAGGTTCCTTGCTCCTTCTCAGTCGTCGGGAATCTATGTTCTTCCACTCTATTTTTTTACGTGAGCTTTGTTCATCCTTTTGCCAACACGCGAGACATCTAGCATCAATGTGCACGTGTTATGCAAGGATCATTCCATCTATATGAAGAACACGTGGGACTGGAACTACGAGACGAACATGTACCCAGGAGTGGACGTACGAACCTGAGTAATGTAGCGTAGTAAGTGAAGTAGAAAGGCACAAATGGTATGAACATGCGTGGCATATAGGGTGTGTTTGGTTGCATTCTCGTCTCAGCATAGTTGTTCCCTCTTCATGCATGCTCAACTCAACACCCCTCTTCATGCATGCTCTCTTCATGCATGCTTCTAGTGTATTTGTGCTAAACTAGTGTGGACTCATGCACCCTCCATACACTCTACCAAACACCCAAAAGTAGGTCGAGAAGGGAACTCTTGGGCGGAATTTGTCTCTTACTACGTTCTACCACTAAATGTTGTACGTGCAATGCACGGTGATGTTATGGAGTACGTGCCTAAGTACTCTACTACTACTATATTAGTTGGAGGCACATATTAACTTTTATATTTGTTTACGTGTATGTGCCCCGAGACCTTCCAACTAGACGTGTCTTTGTCTCCAGGTCGCACTTTGTATCGTTCATACCACTAAGTACTACTACTGTGGTCTCCGACCGAGAAGTGGAAGAAGTGGAGACGCTCTACCATGCTGTTTTTACGCTGGGCTCTACCAGGCTGTTCATGTCCCACTCCTTTTCACTGACGTGTGGGACATCCAGCACGTGCCGTGTTTGGCACCCTTCATCGTAAGAGCTGAAACGCTAGCATTCATCAAAAATAAAAATAATTATAAATCGGCAGTGATACTATTTTTTTGGCGAACCAATCAGCAGTGATACTATACCACGCGGTTTCCTTGCTCCTCGATACCAGAAAGAATACTTCCGTTCACCAACATGTGGGACGTCGATCATCCTGGTCCACTTGCCATGCACGCAGAACTCCAAGGGAGTCACCCAGGTCATCGCGCCGCAGTAACAATGACTAATGAGCCGTCAAATCACAGGCCCACTTCCCACTTTGAAGTTGCTTGGACGAAGGAACCATCATGACTTCGTTGAATTCTGCTTCTTGAAGAAAACTACTGTACCAGCAGTACTGCTAGCTACAGTAGTTACTCCAACAGAGGCCTCCTTTCGTTCATAGGATAGGAATATGAAAATCATAGGAAGTGAGATGACATGCATCTCAATTCCTATAGAGAAAGAGATGCCATTTGATGCTTAGGATAGGAATTTTTCCATTTAGTCTAGGCTAATGTACTAGTAATTTGCTCTAAAAACTACAGTAGTAACTAGTAGTACTGGTACATGCTCATACTCAGACACACACACACACACACACTAACTACTAGTACTACTACTTCTCACATGCTGGCCAGACGTCGTCGTTCTCCTTCCCAGCTTTGTCGGCGACACCCCACTGTGCTTGGATCTCCGTCGACCTCTCCGCAGCAGCGCGTGCGTCCTTTTCTTTCTTGCGGCGGCGGGCCTCTCTTTTCTTGAGTGCTTTCTGACTTTTCCGCTCCCTCTATGCGGCTTTGGCCGCCTCTTGCTCTACTGCCCATTCGGCCTTGGCATCTTCAAATTCCTCCCACATAGTTGTGAGGTCGCGAGCGGCGATGAACTTGGCACGACGGGATGCCATCGCTTCCCTACCATTTTGTGTGCGGTCGTGGGCGGCGAGGAACTCGGCGCGGCAGGATGCCATCGCTGCCTTACCGGTTAGTGTGCGGCGCGGTGGCAGGAACGAGGCTTGGTGAGAGCTCTGGGGTGGAGTGGCCGGACAACCGTATAGTGCATTGGTTTGTTAAGAGCTCAAGGACAGAAGACGAAGCAAATTTGGATTCCCCTTCAATCCTGGTCATTTATTACCGAGTAAAATGCATTGGCGGTCATCGAACTTGTCTTGATAGCTCACTTTGATCATTGTATACGAGATATGGTGATTATACGGTCACTGGCTCAGCGTATAGCTCCGTATTTGTTTGGTTGACCAGTCAAACAGTTCGCATGCGCCTCATCAGCTCGTGTTCTTTATCTATCTACGCGGGCCTACCTGTCAATGGAGAAAGAAATACCGTAAAACCAAAATTATGCTAGAGTCCGGACCGCTTCCGGAGCCCGCTCTCACCGCCCTGGCTCCTCAAGACGCCAACTGCCCGCCACATGCATGCATAGCAAGTAGTACTCCTTATGTGGAGGAGAGAGAGGCATTGACAAAGTCAAGGAGTGGGCTCTGCAAGAGCCCGTCTCTACACGTGCTCCTAGGTATAAAAAAATAGTTCTAAAAAAGGCATAAAAAACAATTGTGTCTTAAAAAAAGAAAGGTAAAAAACATTTGAGAGGAAATAGATAAGGAGAAAGTGAGAAAAATCTGTAACCTGGGCATTACATGAGGAAGGAGGGAGTGGTGCACATGCCAAGTTCACTGGGCTGCCGTGTTTCACACTCCTCCGTTGTAACAGTGGAGACAATAGCTTTCATAAAAAATAAACAATGAATACTCGTTGCCCGTCCTCTATATCGGAAAGAATACTTTCATTCGCCAACATGTGGGACGTCGACCATCCTGGTCCACCTGCCATGCACAAAATTATCCTGGTCTACCCCGGTCGTATCGCAGGCCCAACCTTTCCCACTGAAAGTTGTTGGGACGAAGGAACCATCATGACTTCGTTGAATTCCGCTTCTTCAAGAAAACTTACTGTACCCGCAATACTGCTACCACACGCGAAGACTGGACGGCACTGTACCACGTCATATCACTGAAACCCACTAGGGCAAACTAGCCCACCTAGGTCATCTATTTTGGAACGGAGGGAGTATGTCTCTGCACTGCTATGATTTTGTGTTGCACGTCATATCACTGAAACCCACTAGGCCAAACTAGCCCGCCTAGGTCATCGATCGCTAAGCCTACAATTTTAGGAGCTAGGGCTATTGGTCGATCGACGAGGGATAAGTATAAGCATACCACGAGCTCATCAGCCCCAATGTTTCTCTTCGGTGAGTGTTTTGCAATTACTATAGCTCGCACAGTAGCTAGCCTACTAACACCAAGAATCATCAAACAAGCCCTGCTGATATGATAAACAGTTCAAACTTACATCTAATCATGCCATATATTACATCAAAAGCTGGTGAGGATACATCTGTTTCCATAACTCGGAGAGGGTTCACATGATTCACTATCAAACAAAAGTAGCAAGATCCGCCCACACAAGACAGTGCACTAGCCCTAAGATGGTTTGATAACACGCATCGTTCTAGTAATTAAACACAGGGCAATGCAAACTACCCTGAAGGATTGGCGCGACCAACTATTTCTTGACATCGATCTCTCGGTCAATGACCACAGCACGGACAACGGCATGGGAATCGATTTCTGGGGCGATGTCCACAAGACTGACCGCGACATCGAAATCAATCTCTGGGGCGATGTCCACAGGATGGACAGTGGCATCGGAATCGATCTCTGGGGCGATGCCAACAGGACGGGCCACGACATCGGAATCATCGAGGACGTCCACCGGCACCTGCACAACCCTAACATATTAGCAAGCACATTGCAAATAATCAAAAACCACAACTATGGTAATAAGCCATTATTTTTTACCTTGTGCAGCTCACCGGGGGATCTCATCCTTCCGGGGACCATCTCCTCGTCCTCGATGGAGGCCATCACCTTGCCAGGGAAATACAGCTTCTCAACGGCGACAATCTCCTCAAACTCGGTCTTGAGCCTCACATAGGTGGCAATCAGAGTTCCTGGGGTAGGCACGGTGGGGCCCTTGCTGTTCTTCCAACTTCCTTTGAGGAGTTCGTCCGCCAACGTCCTCAACTCTTTGGCCAATGCTTATTTCTTGGAGTTCTTCGTCTCCATGGGTTGGCCCGCCAACATGGTAAACTCGTTGGTCGGTGCTCGCTTCCTGGAGATCGCTGTCTCTAGTGGGTTGTCCACCGGCAACTCTTTGCCTAGTGCTCCAGGATCCATCAATGAACTGACAAACAAAAAGCAATCGAAAGGAAACCACAGTCGCAATGAAAATGGGAAAAGAATAGGATGTGAGAATCGGTCGGTGCTTCGCAAAAAGAAGATTCTTGGAATGAAAATATAGCAGCATAACTGATTCGCCCACCTTTCCTTCGTCGGTACAGAAGAAAAATGGCAGAAGTGAGTAGCCTGGAGTGAGGTTTTCTTCAAGAAAGGGAAGAAAGGGCTTGAACGAGCGTTCCAGTGAAATGATGGTTGCTTTGTCCAGTCCAACTTGGAGGCCACCTTACCACTACTAGTAAAGGTGTGGGTTTTGTGATATGACGGGTCATGACAGCCACATCGGGGTTATAGGTGAGTCTCGACTGTAGCACCTCGCTGTGATTTGGTGGATGGAACGCGGGCCCGGATGCTTTGAAATGTCCCGCATGTAGATAGAGCGGCTAGTCATATAGGAATGCTCAATATTGTGCACCGCGACCAAGGCGGAGAGGAAAACGAGAGAACTATGTAATTAATGCATGAGTTTAATTAGGGTAGTTTTGTAAAGTACGAGATACATTCCTCCAATCGCAAAATGCCTTGGTTCATGCGATTTGAGATTTGAGCCCTATAAACCGGAAGTGAGGGAGTACTGCACACGGTGTAGTCTAGTCACTTGTTGAAATCTCTAGAAAGGCAAATACTCCTTTCTGGTTTACAGGGCTATACTACTCCCTCCGTCTAGGTGTGTAAGTCATCTTACGAAAACCAAATAGTCCCAAAACACTTAGGCGCGGTGCATTAACTTCTACCTTGTTTCTTGTTTCTTGACATATCAACCAATAAGAGATGAGAGGTGTGCATGCTTTTAATGACTTGCAATGGCTAGTTCATTGCATGCAATGCTATTAATTAGCAAATAAACATTGGTGACCCCAGGAGGAAACGGTGCTAAGCGCGTGGACCTATGCAGAATGAGTATCAACCAATGGATAATGGAGTTTAATTGTTAAACAATAGCAATTTTGTCTCATGCAAGAGCCTGGCTAGTACTCCAAGGAACCGGACCACGCGAGCGTTCACAACTGCCACGTTCGGGTTGCGCTTGGCTCTTCGCCTCTTCGAGAAGACGAACAATAATGATGTTACTCCTACTTCTACATTATCGAATCCACTGCTGCATGTCCGTCCACCTCGTGCGGGAGGGATAGAGAAAGCTTCAACTTACTGCTCCTGCCTTTGCGTCCATGACAGGTAGGCCCAACAGGTGGTTGGCCCTCCTGTCATGCAGCCAAAGGCAGGTGCAGTTAAGGCACCGGAGCTCAGTCCGCGAGGGAGAGGTCGTTGTAGTAATCAAATTTCTCGGTCTTGTACGAGTTGACGAAGATAGGGGTTGCTTGCTTACTAGGGTTGCTCACTACGTATATATAGGCCGGAGCCTCCGCTCTTGCTTGCTAGGGTTGCCCTATTCACACACTCTCATCTTCTCCAGATTTAAACAAGATAGGGGTAGTAACACTGTCTTTCTCCCTTCAAAAAACACCGGCTTTCTATCCTCACCGCTGGTTATAGATCCAGACGTATCCCCCTCCGCCGGTGAAGGGGAGGAGGGGCAGCGTTTAGGCCATCGTCGACAGCGAGGGAGGAGACCCACTGCCGGCCGCACCATTATCTGTGGCCGAGCGCCGACACGGGAGGTCCTCCGATCCCTTCGTCGTTGCCTGTGGGTGGATCCGGCCTCCCACCGCCCACCTATCCACATCCCAACGGCCTTCAGGTATATCTTCGTTCGAAACCGCATTAGTTCTACTTCCCCAGCTCGCTACGTCGCTGCATGTGCATCATTTTCTACCTCTCAGCCCCTCTCAATCGGATGGTCCAACGTCACATATTTTTTTCTTCTATTGTTAGAGGTAAAGCTACTTCATGGAGTCGAATCTTGTACTCCCTCCATCCAAAAATACTTGTCATTGAAATGGATGTATCTAGATGTATTTTAGTTCTAGACACATCCATTTTGATGACAAGTAATTCCGGACGGAGGGAGTACTTGGTTCAAACAAGAAATAAAGTGGGGGTGGGGGAATTTGTTATGTACATTAGACTTGGTACAAACAGGAAGGAAAGGGGTGAAAGTAGTACAGACTGGTCATCCAACCGGTCTCTTGGTCGAAAAGGGAAATATAGGGGTAACGCTGTACACAGTGGTATGATGAGGACTAGATTTGCTATCCACACATAGGAGTAGGTGGCTAGAGTGAACAAAAATGGGACCAACCCAGATATGTTTCTTGGATGTTTGTTTCTCGGGGCAACAAACTATGAATCACCACTTTATGCCCCTGTTTACGTACATGGTGTTGGACTGCTGGTGCACCCACTATTATAAGCCATGACAAGTTTAGCCAAATGTTTTTGCCTATAATTGTTTGAGACTCTGACTGTTTCCTCTGTGCTTTTTTGTGCAAATAGGGATATCCAATTCACCTGGTTGCTGTTGTGACCTTTTGGTGCACTGCACAAAACTCTTCTTAAAAGAAGTGACTTTTGTGATGTTTAACTGGAATGTCAGAATGGAACAGTTGGTTCATTTTGATGGAACTGCACAAAGGGAGATCCATGTTCCAATCCTCATCATCCATATTGGCGCCATAACCTTCCTTTAGGTAAAAATGATATTTAATGCATGTGTTCATCTCTATTTTCCGACTACCATGAGAAAATAATGCTGTTTTTTACTAGTACACTTGTACTCCCTCACTGACAAAACCAATTCTGAATTAGAAGGCCAATCATGTACTTGGTTTCACCAACTGGTGAGGAGAAAGAGAAACAGAGCATGAAGAGGAGGAAGAAGAAGAATAAACAGTGCCAAGGCGATCTTGCTGAAGCCAGAGGCCTCAGTCGAGGCCATTAAAGGGCTCCGGCAATGACTACCTTACATGTGAGACGATCCTCCAGGGAGCCCTTCCACTTCTGATGTCTCACTTAATTAATTAGGAGTACTTAAGTACCACTAATTTATTACTACCTAATTTTCCTGTTGGAGTTAAACAAATCTTTAGTAGGACCCTATGCTGAATCATGTACGTGTGTATGTTTGTCTATGGAGGTGAATCATGTGGTGGAGCAGGGAGGGAATATTATTAGTGTCATGACATAATAGTGCTATTGTTTTGCATGTCAATTTATTGCCATTGGTTCAATGAGGCAATGTTTTGCGTATTATCCATCATGAATTTGATGCTACTGGTTGACTAATATGCTAATGTCTTCCTATCCTTTCTCACTAAGCTAATGAAGGTTTCACCTTGTTCCTACTTGTGCAAACAGGGATCATGTTGTGCCAATCATACATTAAATGGAACTACACAAGACAATACAATGAACTGTATCCCAGCCAGTGCTTTAACTCTGCTGGAAGTTCTTGATAATCTTTCAATATAATCTCAGCACTGGTAAACAAGAGTGATTTCAACCATACATTTGAAGTGCACAAAAATATATACTATTGTGTGATTCCAGTGAGTGCTTTATCATCTCTTATGGGACTACATGAATAAGCTTTTTTTCTCAGGTTGGCACGGGCCTAAGGCCTTCATCCATATTAGTTTGCTGTCATCTCTATTTGTATCGTGCTACTGTCATGAGAAACTCCTTTATCTTTGCACGTTAAAGTTTTGCAACCTATGATAAATGGCAATGCTTTGAGTGTTGAGTTGAGCTAATTGGCACTGATTAAATAAACTAATACCTCTCTTTAAGCAAGACTACTATGTTGCTAACTTTACCTATTAAGATAATGAGGGTGCTTCTATTTGTTAGTGTATGTTTCATAAACTAGTCCCACTATTACAGTAATCTCATTCTCTCAATATATGTGCCAACAGGGATGCTCGATTTTGGTGGAACTGCACAAAAACTTTGGGTGCTTCATTGCCTCGACAGCTTCCATCCTTTCCTGTTAGTCGCTAAACTCCGCATGCTTTCTTCCTTTGCTGTCAGTCGCTTGGCTTATCTTGGCTTCCAGTCAAAGGAAATAGTAATTGATATGCTACCTCACATAGGTTGGTACTGGTCTTTATCCTGATTATTGTGCCTGTCATATGTATTGGTAATTTGGTATTGTGCTACTATTTACCGATTTCATAAAGGAGTAATTTGGAGCCTGAACTCGCAGGCAAATCATTACATCGGGTGATTTCAGTAGAACTGCACAAAATAATTAGATGGACAGGTACTTATGCTGCTGCTATGTACTCCAAAGTTCACTCAGACAAGCATCGATGTTGACAAGAAGTGCCTATATTCATTCGAGTATCAACCGACGTCAACCAATTGTCCAACTCCAAGTGTTAGGAGAGTGAACGCCAAAAATATTGCTTGGTGCATAGCCCAGAAAAACGCAGTCCAGTCTTTGGTCCCAACTTGTGCCTTTTGGTTATCGGCACATATGGTAGAAAACTATATGGCATGGAGTCTAAAGATTCCAGACAAGTTGGTTGACGTGTATATTCATCTGGCACTTAATCAGTCTGCACGCCAAGGATGCTCCATTTTAGTTGAACTGCACAAAAAATTTGGGTGGTTCATTTTCTCAACCGCCTCCTTTCTCGTCTTCAATGTAGAATTTTGGCGAGATACTGGACCAAGACGACCCAGTAAACTGGTTGGATGAAAGTAGTGGCCAAGTTGCTCAAACCTCCCTCGGCACGAGGCCACTATTTGAGGATAAACCTACAAGCAAAGTTCAGATTGTCTGTGCTGCCTCTTATGTACTCGAAAGTTTACTTGTACAAGAACTAATTTTAGCAAGAAGTACCTCCGATTGAACACCATTTACCAGTCTATACCCTAGGTAATTAAAGTTCGTCCATGGATCATATTGGCTGTGATCTCAATCATTTGGATGCATAAACATACTGAACATGTGTACATCTGAATCTTTTTGTAAATTATGTAGAATATTGTTGTGTGATCTATCAATCATTTGGATGCATAGATATGCTGAGCTTGTGTATATATGAATCTTTTGAGTTGTTGATTGTGAATGTTGGCTATGGATATGAACGTGTCCTGTGAACCTGAGTTTGATATGAATGTTTACCTTTTCTGTTGTATTTGTGTGTGAACTTGTTAGTATGCCTACTGTGGGGTATAAAACGCAGGTCTCTTATAAAACTAATGCTGTGTCCAATTTATGTTTTCCCTTCTAACCACATTATATATATTTATATTACTACTATTATCATATGTTTTATAGAGACTTATATATACATTGTAAAAACATCCCAACTTATAAAAGTAAATGTTTAACGGAAGTTGGCAAGGAAAATCCTGGTTGTTTTTGACTCACAGGCAAGGAAAATCCTGGTGATTGTGTACAAAAGCATGCGAAGATTTTAAGGACCAATTTAATAATAACGCGCTCATTTTTATTTTGAGCAATAACTCGCTAATTTCTTAATTATATATATATAAAATGTGCCTCTCCGGTTTATTCTTTGATATTAATTGCTCCTTCTAACATAACATTATACTCCCTCCGTCCGAAAATACTTGTCATCAAAATTGACAAAAAGGGATGTATCTAAAACTAAAATACATCTAGATACATCCCTTTTATCCATTTTGATGACAAGTATTTCCGGACGGAGGGAGTATATATAACAGGCCCACCTAATACGTGTATTTCAAGGAAGTGCAAATGGGCTGGGATTTCTTAGAAAATATAAATGGTCCTGATTGACGCAAAATTATTTGTTCACCCAGCCCAACAAATGGACTATACATTCTAGAAAACATGGGTTAAATATATGCCACATTTTTGCAGGCTGACATGTGGGCCAATAGGTCGAAGCCTACGCAGGGCGTTGTCAACTTGGTCAACAAATGATTGTGTCATCCACAGCCATTGGATTTATATCCAATGGCCGGCATGCACCTTCAACTCTCGTCTTCTTCCTCCAGCGTCGCCGGGACCACCTGGTCCGGCCTCCGGCGGCTAGTGGCTCTGCTTAGCACGCATCGCTGCGAAGCGCTACCCCACCGCCGGCCAGGCCATCCCTCCACTCCTCGACACCTCCTGTTATTCTCCACAGACTATAGCTCCACGCTGCAACAGAACCAGTTATAACCCTTCTCCTCCTCTCAATCTGTGACTCCACTGCTGCGTTTTCCCATCTCCGAGCCGTTCCCGTCCGGGGCCTCGCCATCGTCCACCGCCTCGCTGCGTTCGGTGCAGCGTGGTCAACAAACAAGAGTCATCGGAAGAGGACTTTACGTGGAGGGCCTGACGGCTGGGACCCACGAGGTCCATGGTCGCACGCAAGGAAAGTTCCTCCTTATTAAGCTGAAAAATATGTTTCCTCCACCTGACAGCTGGGACCCACCGGCTGTATCTTCGCACGGAAGGAAGTGCCTCCTTATTTTGCGAAAAAAATTATTCATCCCGTTGACAGCTGGGACCCGTCAGATTTGGTGACTGACTTGTGGGCCTACTAAGCGGACGTGTACGCACGGCTTTGTAAACTTAATCAACAAATGATTCTAGCAGCTGGACCGTTGGATGTTAATCCAACAGCCGTGCTCCTTCTTCAACCTCTGTTCTTGCTCCTGTCTCCTGTGGGCGGCACCGCGACTGTGCTGCCGTGCACCCGAACCAGTGAAGTTTCCCACTCCTCTCCATCTGCGACTCCACTGCAGCTTAATAAATAGTAATGTCTTCGGTTTTAGCCTGGTTTTCCATACATTAACCAGGCAATTCTCTTCTTCTTAATTAATCTATGAGGCAATTCTTTTGCCTCCGTTTCGAAAAAAATAGTAACGTCTAACTGAGCCAGTTAGTTAGATGCGTACACTTGGTGTAGTAGGATCTTTATTTAGTTTGATGCATACACTTGTTCTTTTTTGGTAGCCCTTTTGTAATGATGGCCGATGTTTGGTTTGGAAGAGAGAGCGGCGCCTTCACTCTTTTGGCCTGCTTACTACTTCTGTTGCACCCCCAGCCCTGGTTGTTGCTACTGTTATTTTCAATGTACAATCAGTAGTATATTTCATCTGTTGGTTGAATAAATGTGTTGTTAGAACGACAAACACAATGTTTTGGAAGTCGTTGCACGGTTCGATCCTTTAGTGCCCCGTACCGTACGTAGCGCATACTATTTATCATACGGAACACATTTTTTTTGAAACTCGGAACACATTTCCACTTGTTGATAACATGCATCCCACTGATGAAGGCCTAATAGAGAAGCGCATAATTAACTGGAAGGGAGGCTCTCACATGAATCCGGCCCAGGTACATGCTCATGGTCCCCTAAACATAAATAAGTAAATAAATAAATAAAGCTAAATGCTCATGCACCAGTTCTTTGGGAAAATAGGTAGCCCAGTATTTCTTTTTGAAGAATACCCAAGCTAGGCCTATTTGTTTTCTCCGAATTACTGGGCTGCAAATCTTTCAAGATGAGGAGGGATGCATTCCGGCCTGGCTTAAGAGTATGGTCAATGTCTGTTAAAAGTAATATCAAAAGGGGTTGAAAATTCCAAAAAAATTATAGCAAATGGGATATAAGTTTCTTTTTTTGTTTTTGTTCTTCACTGATATCTTATATGTATTTCATTGGATTTAACATGACATAGTACTAATTTATTTTTAAATTTGTTTTAGTATGGCTATTAATTTTTGGATTAAGAATATTTTGTTCCCCAGCAAAAATTTGCGAATTTTCAAAATTTCCCACATATTTAGTTAATTTTCAAAATGGCCAGCAATTCTAAAAATGGAAAACGGGCTGCAATAAATTCCATATGAATTAGAAAATGAGTAAAAAATATAAAAATAATAGCAAATGGGCTGTACACGCCACAAATTTCGAGGTTGGCATGTTTACGCAAGGCTTTGTCAGTGAACACACGATTCTAGCAGCAGTTAGTGTTGGATGTCCATCCAACGGCCGACGTGCTTCTTCAATCTCTGATCTTCCTGCTCTAGCCGCCTAAACTAGCGCCGGCGGGACTGCCTGCTCCCTCCTCTTGTGGCCCGCTGTGATGCCGCGCAGGCTTCCCCGGCCCACCCTACTCCCTCCACTGGCCTGCCCGCACGCAATCAACTACCTCCTTATTACGTGAAAAAAATGATTCCTCCCACTGACATCTGGGGTGCACCGGTTGGGAGGCTGACCTGTGGGCCTACTAAGTTGAGCGTACGCAGGGCTTGTCAACTTAGTCAACAAACGATTCTAGCAGCAGTAACCGTTGGATTTGAATCGAACGGTCCTGCTGCTTCTTCAATCGCTGCTCTTCTTGCACCAGCCGCCCAAACCAGTGCCGGGGAGACCGCCTGCTCCTGCCTCCAGTGGCCGGCTGTGCTGCCGATGAGGCCTCATCGCCCCCTACTACTCCCACCTCTAGCCAGGCCCTGCGGCGACGGCAGCCTCACATCGTAGCCGAACCAGTGAACCCTCATACTCCTCTCTATGTGGGCATCCACTGCCGCGTCTTCCCCGGCTCCGCGTCATCCCCTTCCTAGGCCTCGCCGTCGTCCACCGCCTTGGTGCTCTCGACACGGTGTGGTCAACGTGGTCAACGACATTCCATCGGAAGAGTACTGTACATGGAGAGGCTGACAGCTGGGTCCACGGCCACATCCCAGTTTTTTTTGTGATTTGCCAAGTAAGTCGCTTTGTCAGGCCTGTTGGGCTACAAATGTTTCAAGACAAGGAGAGCTTTCATTCAGCTGGCCGAGAAAATGGCCCATCAGTAATGAGAAATGGGCTGTACATTTTTAAAACACATCAAACCGGCAATTAGTTTCAAATTACATTAATTTTTATGCGTGGAGAATTTGTTGGATTTTATATTGATATACATTTATTTTTAAAATCAGTTTGAATGTGAGTCGAAAATTCGGGATTAAAAACAGTTCGGACCGCACCGAAATATGCAAAATTTCGTATAAATTTTTAACCGTGGCCACAATATGGGTTGTAATGCTAACAAAAAGAATATGGGCTCCAAAAAAACCTTAATAATTAGCAAATGGGCTGTAAATTATTAGAAATAATGGCAGATGGGATGTATGCTATTTTCCACAGATTTGAGGCTTTCCTAAAAAAAGGTTGACGCACAAGCAGTGACTGTTGGATGGCCATCCAACGGCCGTCGTGCTTCTTCAATCTCTGCTCTTCCTGCTCCAGCCGCTCAAACAGGCGCCGGCGGGACTGCCTGCTCCCTCCTCCCCGCGGTCGGCTCTGCTGCCGCGTAGGCCTCACCGCCCCACCATACTCCCATCGCTGGCCTAGCCATCCCTCTACTCACCCACACCTGCTGTTATTCTCCGGCGACGGCAGACGAACCAGTAAACCCTCGTATAGTCGTACTCCCCTCCGCGTGGGAAACAACTGCCGAGTCTTCCCTGCCTCCGTGTCATTCCCTTCCTAGGCCTCGCCGTCGTCCACCGCCCTGGTGCTCTCGGCGCGGCCTGGTCAACGTGGTCAACGACCGACATGCATCTGAAGTGGACTTTACGTGGAGAGGCCGACATCTGGGTCCACGGCCGCACGCAAGGAAATGCCTCCTTATTACGCGCAAAATAATGATTCCTCCACCTGACATCAGGGACCCACCGAAAGGGCCTCTGTATTTTGCGAAAAAAATGTTATCGCCGCTGACAGCTCGGACCCACCGACTATATCTTCGCACGCAAGGAAGTGCCTTCTTATTACGCACAAAAAAATGAATACTCCCCCTGTTAGCTGGGACCCAGTATAGTGGCAGGCTGACTTGTGGGCCTACTAAGTTGACGGGGACGGAGGGCTTTGTCAAATTAGTCAATATGCACGATTCTAGCTCCAGTGACTATACAATGTCCATCCAACAGCCATAGTGCTTCTTCAACCTCTGGTCTTCTTGCTCCAGCCGCCCAAACCAGCGCCGGTCGTGCCTCGTGCTCCTGCCTCCCGTGGCCGGCTGCGATGCGGCGGAGGCCTCACCGCCCCCTACTACTCCCACCACTGGCCAGGCCATCCCTCTACTCACCCACACCCCCTGTTATTCTGCGGCGACGGCAGCCTCACACCGCAGCGAACCAGTGAACCCTCGTACTCCTCTATGCGTGGGCATCCACTGCCGCGTCTTCCCCGGCTTCGCGTCGTCCCCATCCCAGGCCTCGCCGTCATCCACCGCCCTGGTGCTCTTGGCGCGACGTGGTCAATGTGGTCAAGGAACGGCTTCCATCGGACGTGGACTGTAAGTGGAGAGGCTGGCAGCTGGGTCCACGACCGCAGCAAGGAAGTGCCTCCTTATTACGTGCAAAATAATTATTCCTCCACCTAACAGCGGGGACCCATCGGACGGGCCACCGTATTTCGCCCCCCTGACTGCTGGGACCCACCAGCTACATCTTCGCACGCAAGGAAGTGCCTGACAGTTGGGACCCACCTGGTCGAAGCATACGTAGCGTTGTCATTCTGGTCGTGAACGTGTACGTACATATATACTGGTGGATGTAGAGGTGCGCACGTGTCGTAGTAGAGGCGACCAGGGTGCAAGAAAGAAAATACGGCCACATATGTGTACATACGGGCGGGGTCTCGAACGCCTACTCGCGCATACGTATGGCCAGGGCTCGTGTACATGGCTGGGTCGGAACAGAGAAACAACGTCGTCGTCGTGTTCATGGGGAGGCAACAGAATGCGTCGTGTTCATCAAGAGGGCTTGGACGGAACAGGCGATGGAAACGAGGCTTGGCGTACCACAGAACGGAGGAAACGACCTTGTGTTCGACCGGCCACGTTCGAAACGGGATCCTGTTCATCGGGAGGGGTCTGGCGTACCGCAAAACGGAGGAAACGGACCTCCTACGGTCGAAACGGGGGTCCTGTTGATCGGGAGGGGTGTGGCGTACCGCAAAACGGATGAAACAGACTTGTGTTGGAGCGCTACGATCGAAACGGGGTTCCTGTTCATCAGGAGGGGTGTGGCGTACCGCAAAACGGGACTCCACGGGATACTGTTCATCTCCACCATCGACCCCCTCCAGCCTCCACGAGTTACTGTTCATCCACCGTCGACCTCCTCCAGCCTCCACCTACGACTGTTCATCCACGGGCTCCTGTTCATCCAGCCTCCACCGCGCGCTACTCCAACGGTTACTGTTCAACCAGCCCTCTCCACGGGCTCCTGTTCAACCACCCCTCCACGAGCTACTGTTCATCCTGCCCTCCACTGTCTACTGTTCATCCTGCCCTCCACGGGGTGGTCCTGTTCATCCAGCCCTCCACGGGGTCCTATTCATCCAGCCCCAATCGGCTCGATCGATCGGGGTCCTGTTCATCCAGAGGCAACACCACGGGGTCCTGTTCATCCACCCCCACCGGGAACTGTTCATCCACCCCCCCCCGCAACACTCACTGTTCATCCAGAGGCAGCATCGATCGGCTTCAGTTAGCAGCAGTAGCGAAGGAATCGCTCGATCGGGTTCAGTAAACAACCATCGATCGATCGCTCGGGTTCAGTAACGCGTAGCCTGCAGTGCAATTGCTCGGGTTCAGTTAGATCCCAACGCCTCGCTCAGGTTCAATTAGAGCCAACGCCTCGCACACACGCGCGTACGTGCACGAGAGAAGCGCGCATCGCTCGGCCCCCGACCTCCCACCGTAACCGGGAACTCCCTGAAATTTTCCTCGCCCTCGCTTCTACCATGGTTTTTTTCGTCATGGACGGCCCAAAGAATGTCATGCAACTGCGTCTCCGGCCCGCCCAGGACGAAAAGCCCATTTTCTGTCATGATTTTTTGTCATAGAAGTAGGAGCCCACCACATCTATGATGATACCGGGTTTTGTCACAATTATCGTCATAGAAGTGTCATATGTATAACAGAAAAAATTTCGTTCGGCCCAGAATGTCACGGATGTGTCTTTTTTTGTAGTGCATCAAACTTCTCTTAGTATTCAATGCACTTGTATGAAAGTTTTTACTATTCTTGGATGCCTAGCATATTAGGATTATTTAAGAAAATAATGAACTCATTATTTATTTAAACAAAACACCACTTCAAGGTACTGTAATGAACTCATTATTTATTTATATTGGTGTTAAATCTACTGTATTACAACTTCTCTATGGTTTATAAACTATTTTACTAGCCATAGATTCATCAAAATAAGCAAACAACACACGAAAAACAGAATCTGTCAAAAACAGAACAGTCTGTAGTAATCTGGATGAAACGCAAACTTCTGGAACCCCAAAAATTCTAAAATAAATTGCTGGACCGGAGGAATTTATCTATTAATCATCTCCAAAAAGAATTAACTAAATATCACTATCCAATAAAAAATGGCAGCAATTCTCGTGAGCGCTTAAGTTTCTGTTTTTTACAGCAAGATCAACAAGACTTTCCCCAAGTCTCCCCAACGGTTCTACTTGGCACAAACACTAATTAAAACATAAAACCCCATCTAAACAGAAGCTAGATGAATTATTTATTACTAAACAGGAGCAAAAAGCAAGGAACAAAAATGAAGTTGGGTTGCCTCCCAACAAGCGCTATCGTTTAACGCCCCTAGCTAGGCATGATGATTTCAATGATGCTCACATAAAGGATAAGAATTGAAACAT
Source organism: Triticum urartu (assembly GCF_056163025.1). Classification (NCBI taxonomy): domain Eukaryota; kingdom Viridiplantae; phylum Streptophyta; class Magnoliopsida; order Poales; family Poaceae; genus Triticum; species Triticum urartu. Next base: position 50,897,151 of record NC_141876.1, read on the forward strand.
AAAGAGAGCATCATGAAGAATATGACTAACACATTTAAGTCTAACCCACTTCCTATGCATAGGGATTTTGTGATCAAACAACTTGTGGGAACACGAATCAACTAGCATAGGAAAGCAAAACAAGCATAACTTCAAAACTTTAAGCACATAGAGAGGAAACTTGATATTATTGAAATTCCTAAAAGCATATATTCCTCCCTCACAATAATTTTGAGTAGCATCATGAATGAATTCAACAATATAACCAGCACCTAAAGCATTCTTTTCATGATCTACAAGCATAGAAATTTTATTACTCTCCACATAAGCAAAATTCTTATCATGACTAATGATGGGAGCAAACTCAACAAAATAACTATCATGTGCGGCATAATCCAATTGAAAACTAAAATCATGATGACAAGTTTCATGGATATTGTGGGTGTCAAAACTGGCGGATCCCGGGTAGGGGGTCCCGAACTGTGCGTCTAAGGCGGATGGTAACACGAGGCAGGGGACACGATGTTTTACCCAGGTTTGGGCCCTCTTGATGGAGGTAAAACCCTACGTCCTGCTTGATTATTCTTGATAATATGAGTAGTACAAGAGTTGATCTACCACGAGATCGGAGAGGCTAAACACTAGAAGCTAGCCTATGTTATGATTGTATGTTGTCCTACGGACTAAAACCCTCCGGTTTATATAGACACCGGAGGGGGCTAGGGTTACACAAGGCCGGTTACAAAGGAGGAGATATACATATCCGTATTGCCTAGCTTGCCTTCCACGCCAAGTAGAGTCCCATCCGGACACGGGACGAAGTCTTCAATCTTGTGTCTTCACAGTCCAATAGTCCGGCTGTCCGGAGACCCCCTAATCCAGGACTCCCTCAGTAGCCCCTGAACTAGGCTTCAATGACGATGAGTCCGGCGTGCAGTGTTGTCTTCGACATTGCAAGGCGGGTTCCTCTCCAAATTTTGAACGTTTGTCAAGTAGTGTCTGGTACCATAAATGTTGGGCTTCTTGGCTTCCGTGCCTAATAAGGGCTATCTACCACGCGTTGAATGAATACGAGGAGCCAGGGCATTTTTACATTCGTCCCCCTAGCCAGATAAATAAATTGTCTATTAAAGGGATGGGGATTCTTAGATCCAATCCATACCATCCTCCCCCAGCGAGAATTCATCGGAGCGCGCTTCGGAAAGATCCACTCCAGCATGGCCGACCTCCGCAGCTCCTCCTCCCGCCCCCGTAGCCCGAAGCCCGGTGATTGGGAGAGGTGTTCCGTCCCACACAGTCGATTAGTCGAGCTGCAGACCAAGGGATTTCTCCCTCCAGCGTATATGGTTACGTCCGAGCCGGGCTCGCCACCTACAATGGCGGGGAGCAAGCGGAGAGCTTCCCCAGCCCCTCGATGGGGGAGCGGGTATGCCTTGTTCCTTACTTATTAAGGGGACTCGTATTTCCAGTTCATCCATTCCTCCGCGGGCTCCTGGAGTTTTACGGCCTCCAACTACATAATTTCACCCCTACTTCCATTTTACACATCACCGGCTATGTTGCCCTCTGCGAGTTATTCCTGGGCTGCGAGGCTCATTTCGAGCTATGGAAAAGGTTATTTTGCCTCGTCCCTCTCACACAAAAGGGGTCACTTTATCAAGTGGGCGGAGCCGAAATATGGCGCATCACCGAAACCGGATACCTGTCCGGTACTCCGAAGAAGACGTCCGAATACTGGCCTTCGGAATGGTTTTATATGGAGGACGTCCCCCTTCCGGACCCTGTTCGGCGGGGTCTTCCTGAGTTCAGCAATGCTCCTCTGAAGAAACACTGAAGTTGGCACCCACGGAGCCCCCAGGAGGAAGAAAACGGGTAAGTCCTTTACCTAATGAACTGGATTAAAGCGCTGGCTCAATCAGGATTGACAATAATCGAGGTTATGCCAATATGCATAATGCGGGGAGTGCAACCACTTCAATATCGAGGGCACCCCCTATGGTGTTTTAATGGGGAAGATGACGCCACCTGTTGCGGGCGTAAGGGTCCGGACAACGCTGCCGCTTTAGCAAAAATTATGTCCGAATTGTTCAAGGGGGAGGAAGAGGAGTTCATCCGCATCAAGCCACGGGATGGATTCTCCATGTGCAACCCTCCAAGCTGGGTGAGTTATATCTCTTTACTTCCATTCTTCCCGCATTCTTTGTCGTAGGTACTCACCTTGCCATTTTGTGGTAGGAACTACGAAAAGCCATAAGGGAGGTCAACAGCCCATCTCCACAACCAGAGGACCCTGACTGGGCCCTTGGTCCCGGACTCGAAGAAGATCCGGACATATTCGTGGAGTTGATAGACTGGCAGTTCTATCAATTAAGCTGTGATGACGCCATGGTGGCCATTACGGCCGACTATCCCGGACTGCTTCCTGTGTCGCACGTAAGAAAAACCAAAAATCCCAACTCCAAAAACTAGGATCCCCTTTTAGACACTTCACCTACCATATACATATGGTGTTTTTACAGGGAAGGCATTCGGGACGCCATGCCGAACCCGCAGCAACTCGCCAACAAGAGGCACCGAGGCCGGGCAGGCCAAAAAGGAAGGCGGTCAGGACGGAGACGCCGACGCAGAGGTATGACAGAAACCCTGCTCCGTGGTTGTCGTCTTTCTTGAAATGTAATGATGTCCATGTTTCTTTAACAGAAAAAACGCTCGCCGGAATATGTCCGGTGAGGCTGCCGATCACGCTTCCACCAGTCGGGCTCCAGGACCGGACATAGAGGCGGAAGCCGACATGGGGTGGACGCCAGATAGTCCCCCTATAGAGGATGCGGATAGGCTATCCTCTACAAATTCAGAAGTGGAGAGCGCCATGAATCATAGGCGTCGCCGGGCCGTACTCCGCGACGCTTGCTTCTCACTAGAGGCATTTGATGCCTTCAATTCTGGAGAGGCGTGCCTCCGTGCTGCTCAAAATGGTCTAGCCAGAGCCACGGACCAGTATGTAAAGGATGTACGGGTAAGAAAATCTGACGATTATATGTATCAGTAGCCCCTGAGACTTGAAACAGTTAGTAGAACTGATTTAAGGATCATCTTATTGTGCAGGTTCTTACAGAGAAGAATAGTCGACTGTCACAGGAGCTAAAGGAATGCAAGACCCAACTTCGGGCCGCTGTTGCCGCATTGAAGGAACCTAAAAAGTCCCCAGCTGGTAACATTTCTTTCAAAGAATGATAGGTACCATATAGCGTGCGGCATGGCTACAGATCTAATAATAGATGTTGCAGATGAAGCCGGAGAGAATACAGAGGAGCAGCACGGCGTACGACAGCTAAAGGCTGGCAAACGCGTGCTGCCTGAGGTCAGGTGGGAGAAAAACAATCTTCAAGACGCCAATACCAAGCTGAGTGTGGAACTGAAAGATGTTCGAGCCCAGCTTGTGGACTCCGAGAAGGAGAATAAGCGGCTTCGACGCGGCATATTCAGTAAGTGCTTGAATGAACCCTTAATAAAGGGGACGACGGAGAAGCCGGCTAACAGAGTTATGTCTGCAGGTATGCTGACGGGTCGCCCCGCGGAGGAGATGCCCGGGTCTGCGGGTGATCTTCTATCCGAGCTCTCACAACTGCACGAACAAGTTCGACAGGTGATGCAAGGTATTGCCTAGGCCTTGTGGCCATCCGTCTCCCTGCCAGAAGGCGTTGGAGAGCTTGTGGAGAAGCTCAAGGGAGCAGGGCAGCGCTTCCGATTATGGAAGATATCTGCCTTCCGTCAAGGTGCCAGGGAAGCCTGGGCCATGGTGAAGACGCGGTATACCAAGGCTGACCCAAATCACATGGCTGAGGTCGGACTTGTGGGGCCCGACGGGAAAGAGATCCCCGTTAGCTTAGTCTATGGCCAAGTAGAATTAGCCGCAAAGTATTCCCAACAGGATTGTAGGCTAGACCGCGTGTTGGATGGTATAGAAGAGGAATTTAGTCAGTCTACATGACTATGTAATTAAAGTGACATGTATAATGCCTTCTAGCCGGATTGTAGATCATTTGTCATGTCGGACCTTTTCGCTTCAACCTCGGGACCCGATAGTCCAGAGTGTATCCGAATACCCGCTCAATTATATAAGAGCCGGGGTATGCGTGGAGACCAGGCGTAGGGGTCATTAGTGCTTGAACAGACAAGTGCCCAACTAGTTATGTTATATTACATGGGTAGTAAGAAACATCTTCCAGGGAGAATAGTTCTGTTAAGGGTTCCTTTCCCTGGGTACGCATGCCCTAAAGTGCATGTCCGGACTGCGAGAGGAAACGCAGGAAAAAACATCTAGGGGCACATATGGAAAATAAATAAAAATCATCTTTTGTTCACCGACCGAATATTCTCTTAAGAACGCTAGCTTTCGGCTTCACCCAGTCTGAGGTACACATCCGGCTGACCCGGCAGTAACAATCGCAGAGGTGCTCCCCTTATGCCCTAGCCGAATTAACGGGAACGTAGGGCATAAATACAAGAGCCAGGCAACCCAGCTTGGCCAAAACTTAAGTCATATCGATGCATATAATGGCGAAGAAAAGGTACATGCGGAAGAATAACACATGTGCTGGGCATGAAGCCCAGATAGATAATCAAGCTTCTGTGTAAGAAGCCCCCAGGTATAATGAGCACAGTTAGCGCATCTATAGTGTGCAAGCGAGGCACAAGTTGGCCCTTGAAGGCCTTGAGAAAGAATAAAAGAAAGAAAGAGAAAAAAGACGGATAATATATATTCAAAAATGGGCAGAGGAAGGAGACGAACATAGAGTCCGGCGCTAGGCGTAGAATCTTCGGAGCCTGGCTACGTTCCATGGGTTCGGCTCAAGTCGATTATTCGATGCATCCCACAGACGGTATGCTCCACCGGTCAGAACTTGGTCAATAATGAAGGGACCTTCCCATTTGGGCTCGAGCTTGGTCTTTTTCTTCTCCGGCAGGCGTAGAACTAACTCACCAACGTTATAAGTTTTGGTCCGTACTTCTCTGCTTTGGTATCTGCGAGCCTGTTGCTGATGGAATGCGGAACGGGCGTTTGCCACATCGCGCTCCTCCTCTAGGGTGTCCAGACTGTCCTGCCGATCGAGCTCGGCTTCTCTTTCTTCGTACATGCGCACTCGAGGTGAGTCATGAATTATGTCGCAGGGCAGAACTGCCTCTGCGCCGTACACCATAAAGAAGGGTGTATATCCGGTACTATGATTTGGCGTGGTCCGCAGCCCCCAGAGTACGGAGTCGAGCTCCTCTACCTAGTGCGTGTTAGACTACATTAAGGAACGCACTAATATGGGTTTAATGCCGCTCATGATAAGACCATTTGCTCGCTCAACTTGGCCGTTGGTTTGTGGGTGATAGACGGAAGCATAATCGAGCTTGATGCCCACGTTGCTGCACCAGAGTTTTACCTCATCAGCCGTGAAGTTCGTGCCGTTGTCAGTGATGATGCTGTGGTGGATACCATAACGGTGTACAACCCCGGATATGAAGTCTATCACCGGTCCGGATTCGGCTGTTTTAACAGGTTTGGCTTCTATCCATTTGGTGAATTTATCCAGCATGACCAGTAAGTATTTTTTCTTATGGGTTCCCCCCTTAAGGGGTCCGACCATGTCAAGCCCCCAGACGGCGAAGGGCCAGGTGATGGGGATTGTTTGGAGGGCGGTGGGTGGCATGTGGCTTTGTGTCAGTGTCAAAACTGGGGGATCTCGGAGGGGGTCCCGAACTGTGCGTTTAGGCCGGATGGTAACAGGAGGCGAGGGACACGAAGTTTTACCCAGGTTCGGGCCCTCTCGATGGAGGTAAAACCCTACGTCCTGCTTGATTAATATTGATGATATGGGTAGTACAAGAGTAGATCTACCACGAGATCGGAGAGGCTAAACCCTAGAAGCTAGCCTATGGTATGATTGTTGTTGTGGATGTTGTCCTACGGACTAAAACCCTCCGGTTTATATAGACACCGGAGAGGGTTAGGGTTACACAAAGTCGGTTACAATGGTAGGAGATCTACATATCCGTATCGCCAAGCTTGCCTTCCACGCCAAGGAAAGTCCCTTCCAGACACGGGACGAAGTCTTCAATCTTGTATCTTCATAGTCCAGGAGTCCGGCTGAAGGTATAGTCCGGCCATCCGGACACCCCCTAATCTAGGACTCCCTGTGTAGCCCCTGAACCAGGCTTCAATGACGACGAGTCCAGCGCACAGATTGTCTTCGGCATTGCAAGGCAGGTTCCTCCTCCAAGTACTTCATAGAAGATTTTGAACACAAAGATAGTGTCCGGCTCTGCAAAATAAGTTTCCACATATTGCCATAGAGAGAATAATATTTACACAAATCTAATCTGCTGACGTATTCCGTAGTGTGACACACCACGGCCAAGCCTTTATCCGAGTCATTTCATTATCCCACCTCAGCGCGTCATGCGAGGCGGTTTCCTTGGCACGTCTTGTTAAAGCAGAGATCGTGTCCCCTCATTCTGGGATTCTCATCAATACGGGCATGGGTAACCCAACCGCGCCATTGATTACAGCGCTTGGAGATAAGAAAGTTTTACCAGGCTGGTGGGGACACGTAGTTGCGTCCACCTATATAAGGGGATAAGGATCCACCTTTTCACCTACGCCTTCTTCCTCCCTTGCTTATCCATTCTCGCGCACTCGATCTCCAGCGCCCAAGTCTACACTCCCCACCTCAACCTTCTCCAGCCATGTCTGGAGCAGGAGGCAAGTGGATGGTCTCCTCCGTCACGGAGGGACACATCAAAAAACTGAGGAAAGTCGGATATTGTCTAACGACATTGCGTACCGGCTTCCCGAAAAGGGGCAGCTCATCCCCACCCCTAGGCCCCATGAGAGGGTGGTGTTCCTCCCCCATTTCCTCCGCAGACTGGGCTTCCCCCTTCACCCATTTGTCCAGGGGCTCATGTTCTACTATGGCCTGGATTTCCACGATCTGGCCCCGAACTTTGTCCTCAACATCTCGGCGTTTATCGTCGTGTGCGAGGCTTTCCTCCGCATCCGCCCCCATTTCGGCCTATGGCTCAAGACTTTCAATGTCAAGACGAAGGTGGTGCGTGGCAACTAGGCGGAGTGCGGAGGCGCCATGGTGGGCAAGATGGCCAACGTCTTATGGCTCGAGGGCTCCTTTGTGGAGACCCTGAAGGGGCGGCAATCGGGGTGGTTTTACATCACCGAGCCGCGCGACCCCGAATGGGTCGCAACCCCCGAGTTTCGATTCGGACCCCCTACGCGGCTCACCTCCTGGAAGGAGACGGGCCTGTCGTGGGGTAAAAAAGGAGAGCTAACCGGACTCTGAACATGCGTCCAAACCCTGGTGGACAAGAAGCTCAAACTTGTCAACGTAGTCCAGGTTATGCTCATCCGCCTGATCCACCTCTGTCAACAACAGGCTTTCAACCTGTGGGAGTTCGACCCGGCGCGGCACCAAACTCTGAGCAGGCTCTTCGACACGACGTACGAAGATGCCTGGAAGGTGCTTTTCAAGGGCGCCGAGGCCCCCGCATCCGCTACCGAGGATCGCGGATTCAGTACGCAGCGTCACGCTCATGCGGTAAGCTGTTTTTTCCTTTTACAGGGTATCAGTTTTTCATAGTTTGACTCCATGCGGGATCTAAGCTCCCTTACCTTTGACAGGATTGGCAGGTGACGTCCGGATAGATCAACTGTCTGACTCCTTTGCCCGAAGGCCCAGCGGATAGTTGGACTCGTCGGATGTGAACTCGCTTCCGACGGCTTCCTCCCCCCGCCCTACGGACGACACCAAAGTGTTGTCCCAATAGGTTCCAAGCCGGGAGGAGGTGGTCCTGGAGGCACCGCAAGGCGACCTCCCAGACTCCAGGAGTAAAGGGGATGAAACCCCCCTAGGGCTCCAAGTCCGGCTCTAGGCCGGACACCGCTCCGGAACCTTCAAAGGTTCCAGAGTCCGGCGGGGGACCTCCTTCCAAAAGGAGCAAGCCCACCGTGCCGGTGACCCCCGTCCAACCGGAGGCGCCGGACAATCTATTGGAGGCACTCCAAGGCACCTCCATCGACGAGGAGCACCGCACTATTATGAGTGCGGTGGTCCAGAAGGTTCAGTCCGCCAAGAGCGGACTGACTGAAGCTTGTACTAGCCTTCTAACAGGCTTTGAGGTAAGTAAAGAATGTGTAAATAATATTACCGCATAGACAGTAGCCCCTGATGCTCTGTTTGGCGTTCGGGAAGAAAAGCCGAATAGAGGATCAAATAGAATTCGTAGGAGTCTAACAAAAAGGAGTCAATATGCGTATGCAGGCTTCTCTGCTTGTGTCTGCCGCACTGACTGCGGAAGTGGACACGCTAAAGCAAAACCTCGAGTGGTCCGAGCAAGAGCTCGGGCGTGCCAAGAAGCAGCTCGAGGACAATGAAGGTAAGAAATACCTTGTTTAAATATATATAAAAAGGTACAATTGCAAAAAATGACAGGATTATCGTGGCTATTGTAGGGGCCACGTCTGAGGTGGCGACCCTTAAGCAAGCGCTGGTCGAGGCCGAGAAGAGGGCGGCCACGGAGCGCACCGAGCGGGAGAAGTGTGAGGCCGAGGTTGGCAAGGTACGGCAAGAGCTCCAGGCTCTCATGGAAAAACATGAGAGTTTGGAGCTTGACTCAAAGACGCGAGCGTCCGAGCTCGCGGTGGCTATTGAAAATGCCAAGTCTGCCAAGGCCGAATCCCACAAGACTCTCCAGGAGTTGGATGAGTTGAAGAAGATAGCAGCGGGTAAGGCATTCTTTATGCAAAGCAAACACATAAACGTGAGTTACTTGTTACTTACCCGAATCCGGAGCTCTCCAGGAGCGTTCGCAGATCTTCCCCGGAGTGTATCCGATGCCGCCGCATTCTATGGAGCGGAGGAGGGCAGCTCGACAGAGAAGGTGTTCTAGTCTCAGTATGCTGAGGCCGGACACCCCGTGCCCCTGAGCGACCAGCTGAAGCAACTGGTCGAGCTCCACAAGGCGGCCGAACAGGCCATGAAGGGCCTCATAGTTCGGCTATGGCCTGGAGGGGCTCTGCCTAGGAGCTATTTCGGGCTGGTCCGGCGGCTGGTGGAGGCCTATCCAAGGCTCGAAGTCATCAAGCGCTCCGTTTGCATTGAAGGTGGCCGTAGGGCCCTTGCCCGTGCTAAGGTGCACTGGGCAAGCTAGATGTTGAGAAGCTTGTGAAGGACGGGCCACCGTCGGGGAAAGAGCATCGCAAGCCCGAGAATTATTATAAGGATGTTCTGAAGGGTGCCTGCCTTGTGGCGTATGAATGTTATAGGGATGTAATTTTTGAGTGAAACTTGCTCGTTTTGTCCTGTGCGCTGAAAACTTATTCATATGCGCTAAGCAATGCTGTTGGAATTTAAAATATTACCTTCTGTGTGGCTGTTTATCAATTCTGAGAGATGGCAAGTCGTCGGCTTCTGCCCCCATGCCGCTAGTGCTAGGGTGTTAGGGGATAAACCTGAGCGCTCTTTTTCCCATGTTTGGGTCCTTCGAGGGAGGCGCTCATCCCAACGAACAAGGCAATCGGACTATAATGCGTGAACACTCTCACTTAGCCATAGAATTCTATAATTTTAAATTTCGGCGAAGCCCCTGGTATTCGGAAGACCGAGTTCGGGGCGCTATCCACGCCTTGGCCGAACAGAGCCGGCTCCTCGCCCTAAGCGGCAAAAGTCTTTAGGGACTCGAAAAACCTCTCGAACAGCGACCAGCTCTCGCTTCATCATGACAGTCAGTTTTAGCTTTCTCCACTGAGGTGCTCGACCCAGCTCAACTGGGGCACAATCGCAGTGGTTCTCATAGTTCTACCTTAGCCGATATAGCGGAACGTAAGGCACCAAAACATAGGACCCAGGCAAACCCAACCATTGACCCAAGACATGATTCGGAGCCGATGCATATAATGCTATAAGTTCGGGGTGCCGCACTTGTTAAAGTGTTCGGACTTCTCACACCATATTGAGGGGTACTAAAGCCCCTGGCATATTTTGGCCGTACCAAAGTGTACGGATGCAACATGTCGTTAAGGAACATATATTAAAAAAGAGTAATGCAAAAATAGACAAAAGCTATGCATTGTTTATTAAAGAGGGCTGCGATCAAAGCAGAACGATACAAATAATGCGATAAGCAAAAGGTTGGACTATTTAACGTGTCCGTTCCAGGGGCAAGCTGCGGAATAGTATGCGAAACCGGTATACTGCTCGTGACAGAGACCACCTGGGAGTTTCGTAATGCGGCGTGGCTTGTCTGCTTCCCTGGTTCTTGCATCGTTTGTTTGACAATTGAACTGCCGAACGGGCCTTCCGAAGAGTGGAGTCCTGAAAGTAGGAGAAAATTAAAAAATCGGCAGCCCCTGGTGCGGTTTAAGCCGTGTTTCGGGCGTGCCGTGATGGTGCCCCTCCCCCTGTACCCATGGTATCTCTAGAGCGTAGTTATGTACGCGAAGTACTGGTATCGCATTTTTGTGAGGGCTGGGGTGGGGGCCGCATTGCTACGTCTGCTCGGGTCGTGCCAGGCGGTCTGGTTGTAGGTTACTCCGGGCGCGCTTGACGGTGTCCGGTCGTTTAATGGCCGGACTGGAGAACTGCCTCGAGAGGCTGCTTTGTACTTCTGCTGCAAGGGCCGCCGTGTGCTCCTCCGTTCGGAGGGAGCGTTCGGTGTTTCCATTGACCATAATTAATCCTCGAGGGCCTATCATTTTGAGCTTAAGGTATGCGTAGTGCGGTACCGCATTGAACTTGGCGAATGCGGTTTGCCTGAGCAGTGCGTGATAGCCACTGCGGAATGAGACTATGTCAAAGATTAACTCCTCGCTTCGGAAATTATCCGGAGATCCAAAGACCACTTCAAGTGTGACTGAGCCTGTACAGTTGGCCTCTACACCTGGTATTACGCCTTTAAAGGTCGTTTTGGTGGGCTTAATCCTCGAGGGATGTATGCCCATTTTCCACATTGTATCCTGGTAAAGCAGGTTCAGGCTGCCGCCACCATCCATAAGGACTCTAGTGTGATGAAATCCGTCAATAATTGGGTCTAGAACAAATGCGGCGAATCCGCCATGACGGATGCTAGTGGGATGGTCCCTTCGATCAAAGGTGATCGGGCAGGAGGACCATGGGTTGAACTTTGGGGCGACACCGCGTATACGTCCCTTAACGCGCGCTTCTGTTCCCTTTTGGGGATGTGGGTTGCGTATATCATGTTCACCGTCCGCACTTGTGGGGGAAAACCCTTCTGTCCACTGTTGTTTGGCGGCCGGGGCTCCTCGTCGTCCTCGCTATGCAGCCCCTTGTCTTCATTTTCGACGTTTAACTTGCCTGCCTGCTTGAACACCCAACAATCCCTGTTGGTGTGATTGGCCGGCTTTTCGGGGGTGCCATGTATCTGGCACAAGCGGTTGAGTATTCGGTCCAAACTGGACGGGCCCCTAGGATTCCTTTTGAATGGCCTTTTCCGCTGACCGGATTTAGAGCCTCTGAATTCGGCATTAACTGCCGTATCCTCAGCATTATCGCCGTTAATGCGGCGCTTCTACTTGTTGCAACGCGACCTGCCACTACTGTCCCTGGTATTCGAATTACCAGGGTTCTTGGTCATATTGTTGCTACGAGCAAGCCAGCTGTCTTCTCCCGCGCAAAAGCGGGTCATGAGTGTCATGAGTGCTGCCATAGACTTCGGCTTTTCTTGTCCAAGGTGCCGGGCAAGCCACTCGTCAGGGATATTGTGCTTGAAGGATGCTAGGGCCTCAGCGTCCGGACAGTCGACTATTTGATTTTTCTTTGTTAGGAACCGTGTCCAGAATTGCCTGGTCGATTCCTCTGGATGGTGAATTACGTGACTTAGGTCATCGGCGTCTGGGGGTCGCACATAAGTGCCCTGGAAATTGTTGAGAAATGCGGCTTCCAGGTCCTCCCAACAACTGATTGATCCTGTTGGCAAGCTGTTAAGCCAATGCCGAGCTGGTCCTTTAAGCTTGAGTGGGAGGTATTTTATGGCGTGGAAATCATCGCCGCGGGCCATGTGGATATGAAGGAGATAATCCTCGATCCATACCGCAGGATCTGTTGCGCCATCATATGATTCGATATTTACGGGTTTGAAACCCTCGGGGATTTGATGATCCATTATTTCGTCTGTGAAGCATAGTGGGTGTGCGGCGCCTCTGTACTGGGCTATATCACGATGTAGCTCCAATGAGTTTGTCTACTGTGTTCGCCCCTGCCGAATTTGTGGCCGGCATGACGGTTACCGTCTCGAGCCGTGGGGCACCCACGCGATCCGTAGATCGATCTTGTTTGCCTTGCCTTGTCCTCCAACATGTCTCATAAGTCCGGCGCATATTCCCGTGCCTTGGTACGGGGTGCGGCTTGAGTGGAGGGCCGAGAGGCCTCTCTGTCGCGGCCACGAGGTGACCGGTCGGCCGCATCAAGTGCTTCCTCCTCTAATCGGGGTAGCAACCTGCGCTTTGGGTAGCTCTTGGAGGGGCGTTCGAGTTTATGCTCTTCGGCTGCAAGGACTTCAGTCCATCTGTCGACTAGCAAATCTTGATCAGCTCTAAGCTGTTGCTGTTTTTTCTTGTGGCTTCTTGCTGTGGCCATAAGCTTGCGTTGAAAACGCTCTTGCTCGACGGGACCCTCTGGCACGACGAATTCGTCATCGTCGAGGCTTGCCTCGTCTTCGGAGGGAGGCATATAATTATCGTCCTCGACCTCTCTGTCTGCAGCTCTCTCATGAGGGCTAGTTTCTCCATCCTCCTGTGCTAAATCTTGCTGGAGGGGGTTTTCTTCGGCACTTTCCGGAGTATTATTATCTCTCGTGCTGGAATCACCATATTTGTTTTGGCGGGATTTTGAGCGGCGCCGCTGACGCCGGCGCTTAGGCTGTTTCTTGGAGGGGTCATCCTCCGCTGTTCCATCGCCATCTCCTTCTTTTGGGGTGTCCACCATGTATATGTCATATGACGAGGTGGCTTTCCAGGGCCTGATAGGCAATGGTTCTTCATCGTCTCCTTCATCGGCGTCCATACCGTCGATGTCTTCGGAGTCGAAGTCGAGCATGTCGGTTAAGTCGTCGACAGTGGCTACAAAGTGGGTGGTGGGTGGGCTTTGAATTTCTTCATCGTCTGAATCCCAACCTTGCTGACCGTAGTCCGGCCAGGGCTCTCCTAATAAAGAGAGAGACTTCAGTGTCTTCAGAATATTGCCGAAAGGCGAGTGCTGAAAGATGTCCGCGGCAGTAAACTCCATGATCGGCGCCCAATCAGATTCGATCGGCGGGGGCGCGGAGGGTTCGGTGTCCGGCGAGGAGTCCAGCTCCTTGGAGTCATGAGTCTCGCAGAGTGCGGGGCTAGTGTTTGGCTCGATTGCCGTTGGGATCGCAGCCCCCGTGGCGGCGTCCAACCACCCATCCTCGATCGGCGCAGTTGGCTCCGAATTAAGGGTCGAAGCCGATGCAGGTGCGGCCTCCAGGGCACTATTCGGCGGCATAGCTAGATCATGCTCGTCGTGACAGTGCGACGTGCTCGGCAATGGCTCAAATCCGTCGAAGATCAAGTCCCCGCGGATGTCAGCCATGTAGTTTAAACTTCCAAATCTGACCTGACGGCCAGGGGCATAGCTTTCGATCTGCTCCAGATGGCCAAGTGAATTGGCCCACAGTGCGAAGCCGCCGAAGACGAAGATCTGTCCGGGGAGGAAGGTCTCACCCTGGACTGCATCGCCGTTGATGATCGTAGGAGCCATCAAGCCTGACGGCGACGACACAGAGGAACTCTCAATGAAAGCACCAATGTCGGTGTCAAAACCGGCGGATCTCGGGTAGGGGGTCCCGAACTGTGCGTCTAGGCCGGATGGTAACAGGAGGCGAGGGACACGAAGTTTTACCCAGGTTTGGGCCCTCTCGATGGAGGTAAAACCCTACATCCTGCTTGATTAATATTGATGATATGGGTAGTACAAGAGTAGATCTACCACGAGATCGGAGAGGCTAAACCCTAGAAGCTAGCCTATGGTATGATTGTTGTTGTGGATGTTGTCCTACGGACTAAAACCCTCCGGTTTATATAGACACCGGAGAGGGTTAGGGTTACACAAAGTCGGTTACAATGGTAGGAGATCTTCATATCCGTATCGCCAAGCTTGCCTTCCACGCCAAGGAAAGTCCCTTCCGGACACGGGACGAATTCTTCAATCTTGTATCTTCATAGTCCAGGAGTCCGGCTGAAGGTATAGTCCGGCCATCCAGACACCCCCTAATCCAGGACTCCCTCACTTTGGTTTGCAAAAAGCTGGAAACCGGCGCAGCGTTGGACCAAGTCCTATGCGTCTGCCCGGGCCGCCGGCCAATAAAACCCTGTATGGAAGGCCTTGCTTACGAGGGCCCGGGCTGCGGCGTGGTGGCCGCCGAGTCCGGCGTGAATTTCTGCTAAAAGCTTCCGCCCTTCCTCTTCGGAGATGCACCTTTGAAGGACTCCATTAGTGCTTTTTTTATACAGCTCTCCCTCGTGGACCCTGTAGGCTTTAGATTGCCGCACTATGCAGCGTGCCTCATTTTGGTCCTCGGGGAGTTCCTGCCTAGGTAGGTAGGCCAGGAATGGTTCTATCCACGGGGCAATGATGGCCATTATTACATGGGCTGAAGGTGTTATTTCGGGGGCGGAGCCTCCGATTATGTCAGAGTGTTCGATATCGGGCATTTTGGCCGGGTCCGGACTATTGTTACCGGTGTCGCCTTCCCATACTACTGATGTCTTAAACAACCTCTCCAAAAAGATGTGGGGGGGGGGGGACCGCATCGCGTTTTGCGCCGATGCAGGCGAGGATATCCGCCACCTGATTGTTTTCCCGAGCCACATTGTGAAATTCGAGCCCCTTGAACCGAGCTGACATCTTTAGGACGGCATTTCGATAGGCCGCTATCTTCGGATCCTTGGCATCGAAGTCTCCATTTATTTGGGATATTGTGAGGTTTGAATCCCCATGCACCTCCAGGCGTTGAATGCCCATGGAAACTGCCATCCGAAGACCATGTAACAGGGCTTCATATTTGACTACGTTGTTGGAGTCTGTATACACTATATACAGTACGTATTGAACTTTATCTCTGGTTGGGGAATTCAGGACGACGCCAACCCCCAGACCAGCCAGCATTTTAGAGCCGTCGAAGTGCATGATCCAATTGGAGTATGCGCCGTACTCTTTAGGGAGTTCGGCTTCTGTCCATTCGGCGACAAAGTCGGCCAATACTTGCGATTTAATGGCTCGCCGAGGTTTGTATGTTATGTCGAACGGGAGGAGCTCAATGGCCCATTTGGCAATCCGGCCCGTAGCGTCGTGGTTGTTTATAATATCATTAAGTGGCACTTGAGAGGCTACTGTAATCGAACACTCTTGAAAGTAGTGTCGCAGCTTCCGGGATGCCATGAATACCGCATAGGCTATCTTTTGATAATGTGGGTACCGTGATTTGCATGGAGTGAGGACAGTGGATACATAGTATACCGGCTTTTGAAGGGGGAGTTTATGTCCGCCAGCTTTTCGTTCGACGATGAGCACTGCGCTTACAACTTGATGAGTTGTTGCAGTGTAGAACAGCATTGGTTCGCCGATGTTTGGCGTGGCCAGGATTGGGTTGGTTGCCAGTATGGCTTTTATTTCTTCCAATACGGCTGTGGCAGCGTCCGTCCACTCGAAGTGTTTGGTGCGCCAAAGGAGGCGATAAAGGGGTAATGCCTTTTCTCCTAAGCGGGAGATAAAGCGGCTTAGAGCCGCCACACATCCAGTTAGTTTCTGGATTTGCTTGAGGTCCGTTGGGATAGCCAACTGTGACAGAGCTCGGATTTTGGCTGGATTAGCTTAAATTCCTCTACTGGAGACAATGAAGCCCAGGAGCTTTCCGGCTGGTACGCCGAAAACGCATTTTTCCGGATTGAGCTTGATGTCGTATGTTCAGAGGTTGTCGAATGTGAGCCTCAAGTCGTCTATTAGAGAGTCGACGTGTTTGGTTTTAACGACCACATCATCTACGTATGCCTCTACTATTTTTCCAATCTGTTTCTCCAGACATGTCTGGATCATGCGCTGATATGTTGCGCCGGTGTTTTTGAGCCCAAAAGGCATTGTGTTGAAACAGAAGGGGCCGTATGGTGTGATAAATGTCGTTACGGCTTGGCCGGACTCTGCCATCTTGATTTGGTGGTAGCTGGAGTATGCATCGAGGAAACACAATGACTCGTGTCCTGCGGTAGCATCGATAATTTGATCAATGCGGGGGAGGGGGAAGGGATCCTTTGGGCAAGCCTTGTTGAGGTTCTTGAAATCGACACATAGGCGCCAGGATTTGTCCTTCTTTGGTACCATCACCAGGTTTGCTAGCCAGTCCGGGTGTTTTATTTCTCTAATGAACCCGGCCTCCAATAGCTTGGCTAGTTCCTCTCCCATAGCTTGTCTGTTAGGTTCAGAGAAACGCCGAAGAGCCTGCTTGACTGGCTTGAATCCCTTTAGAATATTGAGGCTATCCTCGGCCAGCCTGCGTGGGATTCCTGGCATGTCTGAGGGGTGCCAGGAGAATATATCCCAATTCTCACGCAGGAACTCTCGTATTGCGGCGTCCATGGCGGGGTTTAACTATGCCCCGATGGAGGCTGTTTTTGTAGGGTCCGTTGGGTGGACTTGGAATTTGACTATTTCATCCGCTGGTTTAAAAGATGTGGACTTGGATCTCTTGTCAAGTATCACGTCATCCCTGTCCACTGTGGAGCGTAGCGCAGTTAATTCCTCAGCCGAAAGGGCTTCGGATAATGCCTCGAGGGCCAATGCGGCTATTTTGTTTTCAGCGCGGAGTGCTGTGTTCGGATCACTAGCGAGAGTGATGATTCCGTTGGGCCCGGGCATTTTGAGCTTCATGTACCCATAATGGGGTATGGCTTGGAAGATCGTGAACGCTTCCCGTCCTAAAAGGGCGTGGTATCCACTACTGAACGGGGCCACTTGGAATGTAATTTCTTCGGACCTATAGTTCTCCGGCGTGCCGAATACCACATCTAGTGTGATTTTCCCAGCATAGCATGCTTCCCGACTGGGGATGATTCCTCTAAAGGTTGTGCTGCTTTGCTCAATGCGGTTCCAGTCTATTTCCATTTTTTGAAGGGTTTCCTCATAGATGAGGTTCAATCCACTACCACCGTCCATGAGTACTTTGGTGAGTCGAAAGCCGTCCACAATTGGACTGAGGACCAGTGTAGCTGGTGCTCGGGCTGTTCGGAATTTAGGTTCGTCACTGGCATTGAAGGTAATAGCCGTGTCACTCCATGGATTTATTGCTGCCATGTGGCAGTTTTCGGCGAGGCTGCGGAGTGTTTGCCTGCGCCTATTATTTGATGCGAAGGTTTCAAAGACTGTTAATACTGTATTGCTATCCACGGGATGGTGCTCTGTGGTATTTGGGATGAGAAGATCCTCGCCACTTTTGGCCACCTGCTGGAGTATCCAACATGCTCTAAGGTTGTGTGTTGGTATGGTATCTGTTGTACTATGAATTTTGCAGGGTCCGTTAAGCCATCCCTCCAATACGGTTCCATGCCCTGAAGAGGGTTTTTGTTTCTTTGTAACTAACTCGGGTGTCTTATGATAGTGCACCCTTTTACTTCAGACTGGGTGTATATCCCGAGCCGGATTATCCCAAAATTTCTTTTCGGTTTTCCAGGCACTTTCCATCGCACAGTACTTTCATACTATGGAAGCCAAGTCAGAAAGGCGTGATATGTCACGGCGACTCAAGGCATTAAGGATTCCCTTGTCCGTGCAATTATTGCAGAAAAATGAGACTGAGTCTTCCTCACGACAGTCCTTAACCTTGTTCATCACAAGGAGGAATCTGGCCCAATAATGATGTACTGTTTCATGGGGCTCTTGCCTGATGTGGGAAAGATCATTTATGTCTGGGTGGGTGGGTGGAATTGGGTCTGAACCCCTACCCAATCTGACACCCAGGGGCCGAGGCGAGGGACACAAAGTTTTATCCAGGTTCGGGCCCTCTCGATGGAGGTAAAACCCTATGTCCTGCTTGATTAATATTGATGATATGGGTAGTACAAGAGTAGATCTACCACGAGATCGGAGAGGCTAAACCCTAGAAGCTAGCCTATGGTATGATTGTTGTTGTGGATGTTGTCCTACGGACTAAAACCCTCCGGTTTATATAGACACCGGAGAGGGTTAGGGTTACACAAAGTCGGTTACAATGGTAGGAGATCTACATATCCGTATCGCCAAGCTTGCCTTCCACGCCAAGGAAAGTCCCTTCCAGACACGGGACGAAGTCTTCAATCTTGTATCTTCATAGTCCAGGAGTCCGGCTGAAGGTATAGTCCGGCCATCGGGACACCCCCTAATCTAGGACTCCCTGTGTAGCCCCTGAACAAGGCTTCAATGACGACGAGTCTGGCGCACAGATTGTCTTCGGCATTGCAAGGCAGGTTCCTCCTCCAAGTACTTCATAGAAGATTTTGAACACAAAGATAGTGTCCGGCTCTGCAAAATAAGTTTCCACATATTGCCATAGAGAGAATAATATTTACACAAATCTAATCTGCTGACGTATTCCGTAGTGTGACACACCACGGCCAAGCCTTTATCCGAGTCGTTTCATTATCCCACCTCAGCGCGTCATGCGAGGCGGTTTCCTTGGCACGTCTTGTTAAAGCAGAGATCGTGTCCCCTCATTCTGGGATTCTCATCAATACGGGCGTGGGTAACCCAACCGCGCCATTGATTACAGCGCTTGGAGATAAGAAAGTTTTACCAGGCTGGTGGGGACACGTAGTTGCGTCCACCTATATAAGGGGATAAGGATCCACCTTTTCACCTACGCCTTCTTCCTCCCTTGCTTATCCATTCTTGCGCACTCGATCTCCAGTGCCCAAGTCTACACTCCCCACCTCAACCTTCTCCAGCCATGTCTGGAGCGGGAGGCAAGTGGATGGTCTCCTCCGTCACGGAGGGACACATCAAAAAACTGAGGAAAGTCGGATATTGTCTAACGACATTGCGTACCGGCTTCCCGAAAAGGGGCAGCTCATCCCCACCCCTAGGCCCCATGAGAGGGTGGTGTTCCTCCCCCATTTCCTCCGCAGACTGGCTTCCCCCTTCACCCATTTGTCCAGGGGCTCATGTTCTACTATGGCCTGGATTTCCACGATCTGGCCCCGAACTTTGTCCTCAACATCTCGGCGTTTATCGTCGTGTGCGAGGCTTTCCTCCGCATCCGCCCCCATTTCGGCCTATGGCTCAAGACTTTCAATGTCAAGCCGAAGGTGGTGCGTGGCAACTAGGCGGAGTGCGGAGGCGCCATGGTGGGCAAGATGGCCAACGTCTTATGGCTCGAGGGCTCCTTTGTGGAGACCCTGAAGGGGTGGCATTCGGGGTGGTTTTACATCACCGAGCCGCGCGACCCCGAATGGGTCGCAACCCCTGAGTTTCGATTCGGACCCCCTACGTGGCTCACCTCCTGGAAGGAGATGGGCCTGTCGTGGGGTAAAACAGGAGAGCTAACCGGACTCTGAACATGCGTCCAAACCCTGGTGGACAAGAAGCTCAAACTTGTCAACGTAGTCCAGGTTATGCTCATCCGCCTGATCCACCTGTGTCAACAACAGGCTTTCAACCTGTGGGAGTTCGACCCGGCGCGGCACCAAACTCTGAGCAGGCTCTTCGACACGACGTACGAAGATGCCTGGAAGGTGCTTTTCAAGGGTGCCGAGGCCCCCGCATCCGCTACCGAGGATCGCGGATTCAGTATGCAGCGTCACGCTCATGCGGTAAGCTATTTTTTCCTTTTACAGGGTATCAGTTTTTCATAGTTTGACTCCATGCGGGATCTAAGCTCCCTTACCTTTGACAGGATTGGCAGGTGACGTCCGGATAGATCAATTGTCCGACTCCTTTGCCCGAAGGCCCAGCGGACGCTCGCTTGGTGAAGCTGCTGGTTCCGGCACCCTACGTGGTGTCGGAGAAGAAGGCCGCGAAAAAGGCCACGGGGACTCGAAAGAGTGCCCGGCGCCAGGAGGTGTCGGATCCATCATCTGATGGTTCCAAGGCGCATTCCTCCCGTGAAGACGAGGAGGAAGAAGAAGAGACCTCTCCCCCTCCAGCGGGAGGAGAGAAGAAAAGGAAGGCCGCCCTCTCTGGGGAGGCCGGAGGGTCTAAGAAGTGGAAAACCCTTCCTCCGGACTACTCCACCGACGCCGACAACGGTGGAGAGGAGTGGCCGCCTAGGGCCAAGCCCCTGGAAAAATCGTAAGTATCCGGATACCAGAGTAATTCATAGTATTCGTTTATTGCACAGCTTTCCCTTATGTCGAATATGTTTATGCAGCCCACCCAAAGACCGGCTCGACGCGTCATCGAGTGGCTCACTGGACTCGTCGGATGTGAACTCGCTTCCGACGGCTTCCTCCCCCCGCCCTACGGACGACACCGAAGTGTTGTCCCAATAGGTTGCCAGCCGGGAGGAGGTGGTCCTGGAGGCGCCGCAAGGCGACCTCCCAGTCTCCAGGAGTAAAGGGGATGAAACCCCCCCAAGGCTCCAAGTCCGGCTCTAGGCCGGACACCGCTCCGGAACCTTCAAAGGTTCCAGAGTCCGGCGGGGGACCTCCTTCCAAAAGGAGCAAGCCCACCATGCCGGTGACCCCCGTCCAACCGGAGGCACCGGACAATCTATTGGAGGCACTCCAAGGCACCTCCATCGACGAGGAGCACCGCACCATTATGAGTGCGGTGGTCCAGAAGGTTCAGTCCGCCAAGAGCGGACTGACTGAAGCTTGTACTAGCCTTCTAACAGGCTTTGAGGTAAGTAAAGAATGTGTAAATAATATTACCGCATAGACAGTAGCCCCTGATGCTCTGTTTGGCGTTCGGGAAGAAAAGCCGAATAGAGGATCAAATAGAATTCGTAGGAGTCTAACAAAAAGGAGTCAATATGCGTATGCAGGCTTCTCTGCTTGTGTCTGCCGCATTGACTGCAGAAGTGGACACGCTAAAGCAAAACCTCGAGTGGTCCGAGCAAGAGCTCGGGCATGCCAAGAAGCAGCTCGAGGACAATGAAGGTAAGAAATACCTTGTTTAAATATATATAAAAAGGTACAATTGCAAAAAATGACAGGATTATCGTGGCTATTGTAGGGGCCACGTCTGAGGTGGCGACCCTTAAGCAAGCACTGGTCGAGGCCGAGAAGAGGGCGGCCACGGAGCGCACCGAGCGGGAGAAGTGTGAGGCCGAGGTTGGCAAGGTACGGCAAGAGCTCCAGGCTCTCATGGAAAAACATGAGAGTTTGGAGCTTGACTCAAAGACGCGAGCGTCCGAGCGCGCGGTGGCTATTGAAAATGCCAAGTGTGCCAAGGCTGAATCCCAGAAGACTCTCCAGGAGTTGGATGAGTTGAAGAAGATAGCAGCGAGTAAGGCATTCTTTATGCAAAGCAAACACATAAACGTGAGTTACTTGTTACTTACCCGAATCCGGAGCTCTCCAGGAGCGTTCACAGATCTTCCCCGGAGTGTATCCGATGCCGCCGCATTCTATCGAGCGGAGGAGGGCAGCTCGACAGAGAAGGTGTTCTGGTCTCAGTATGCTGAGGCCGGACACCCCGTGCCCCTGAGCGACCAGCTGAAGCAACTGGTCGAGCTCCACAAGGCAGCCGAACAGGCCATGAAGGGCCTCATAGTTCGGCTGTGGCCTGGAGGGGCTCTGCCTGGGAGCTATTTCGGGCTGGTCCGGCGGCTGGTGGAGGCCTGTCCAAGGCTCGAAGTCATCCAGCGCTCCGTTTGCATTGAAGGTGGCCGTAGGGCCCTTGCCCGTGCTAAGGTGCACTGGGCAAGCTGGATGCTGAGAAGCTTGTGAAGGACGGGCCACCGCCGGGGAAAGAGCATCACAAGCCCGAGAATTATTATAAGGATGTTCTGAAGGGTGCCTGCCTTGTGGCGTATGAATGTTCTAGGGATGTAATTTTTGAGTGAAACTTGCTCGTTTTGTCCTGTGCGCTGAAAACTTATTCATATGCGCTAAGCAATGCTGTTGGAATTTAAAATATTACCTTCTGTGTGGCTGTTTATCAATTCTGAGAGATGGCAAGTCGTCGGCTTCTGCCCCCATGCCGCTAGTGCTAGGGTGTTAGGGGATAAACATGAGCGCTCTTTTCCCCATGTTTGGGTCCTTCGAGGGAGGCGCTCAGCCCAATGAACAAGGCAATCGGACTATAATGCGTGAACACTCTCACTTAGCCATAGAATTCTATAATTTTAAATTTCGGCGAAGCCCCTGGTATTCGGAAGACCGAGTTCGGGGCGCTATCCACGCCTTGGCCGAACAGAGCCGGCTCCTCGCCCTAAGCGGCATAAGTCTTTAGGGACTCGAAAAACCTCTCGAACAGCGACCAGCTCTCGCTTCATCATGACAGCCAGTTTTAGCTTTCTCCACTGAGGTGCTCGACCCAGCTCAACTGGGGCACAATCGCAGTGGTTCTCATAGTGCTACCTTAGCCGATATAGTGGAACGTAAGGCACCAAAACATAGGACCCAGGCAAACCCAACCATTGACCCAAGACATGATTCGGAGCCGATGCATATAATGCTATAAGTTCGGGGTGCCGCACTTGTTAAAGTGTTCGGACTTCTCACACCATATTGAGGGGTACTAAAGCCCCTGGCATATTTTGGCCATACCAAAGTGTACGGATGCAACATGTTGTTAAGGAACATATATTAAAAAAGAGTAATGCAAAAATAGACAAAAGCTATGCATTGTTTATTAAAGAGGGCTGCGATCAAAGCAGAACGATACAAATAATGCGATAAGCAAAAGGTTGGACTATTTAACGTGTCCGTTCCAGGGGCAAGCTGCGGAATAGTATGCGAAACCGGTATACTGCTCGTGACAGAGACCACCTGGGAGTTCCGTAATGCGGCGTGGCTTGTCTGCTTCCCTGGTTCTTGCATCGTTTGTTCGGCAATTGAACTGCCGAACGGGCCTTCCGAAGAGTGGAGTCCTGAAAGTAGGAGAAAATTAAAAAATCGGCAGCCCCTGGTGCGGTTTAAGCCGTGTTTCGGGCGTGCCGTGATGGTGCCCCTCCCCCTGTACCCATGGTATCTCTAGAGCGTAGTTATGTACGCGAAGTACTGGTATCGCATTTTTGCGAGGGCTGGGGTGGGGGCCGCATTGCTACGTCTGCTCGGGTCGTGCCAGGCGGTCTGGTTGTAGGTTACTCCGGGCGCGCTTGACGGTGTCCGGTCGTTTAATGGCCGAACTGGAGAACTGCCTGGAGAGGCTGCTTTGTACTTCTGCTGCAAGGGCCGCCGTGTGCTCCTCCGTTCGGAGGGAGCGTTCGGTGTTTCCATTGACCATAATTACTCCTCGAGGGCCTGTCATTTTGAGCTTAAGGTATGCGTAGTGCGGTACCGCATTGAACTTGGCGAATGCGGTTTGCCCGAGCAGTGCGTGATAGCCACTGCGGAATGAGACTATGTCAAAGATTAACTCCTCGCTTCGGAAATTATCCGGAGATCCAAAGACCACTTCAAGTGTGACTGAGCCTGTACAGTTGGCCTCTACACCTGGTATTACACCTTTAAAGGTCATTTTGGTGGGCTTAATCCTCGAGGGATCTATGCCCATTTTCCGCATTGTATCCTGGTAAAGCAGGTTCAGGCTGCCGCCGCCGTCCATAAGGACTCTAGTGTGATGAAATCCGTCAATAATTGGGTCTAGAACAAATGCGGCGAATCCGCCATGACGGATGCTAGTGGGATGGTCCCTTCGATCAAAGGTGATCGGGCAGGAGGACCATGGGTTGAACTTTGGGGCGACACCGCGTATACGTCCCTTAACGCGCGCTTCTGTTCCCTTTTGGGGATGTGGGTTGCGTATATCATGTTCACCGTCCGCACTTGTGGGGGAAAACCCTTCTGTCCACTGTTGTTCGGCGGCCGGGGCTCCTCGTCGTCCTCGCTATGCAGCCCCTTGTCTTCATTTTCGATGTTTAACTTGCCTGCCTGCTTGAACACCCAACAATCCCTGTTGGTGTGATTGGCCGGCTTTTCGGGGGTGCCATGTATCTGGCACAAGCGGTTGAGTATTCGGTCCAAACTGGACGGGCCCCTAGGATTCCTTTTGAATGGCCTTTTCCGCTGACCGGATTTAGAGCCTCTGAATTTGGCATTAACTGCCGTATCCTCAACATTATCGCCGTTAATGCGGCGCTTCTACTTGTTGCGACGCGACCTGCCACTACTGTCCCTGGTATTCGAATTACCAGGGTTCTTGGTCATATTGTTGCTACGAGCAAGCCAGCTGTCTTCTCCCGCGCAAAAGCGGGTCATGAGTGTCATGAGTGCTGCCATAGACTTCGGCTTTTCTTGTCCAAGGTGCCGGGCAAGCCACTCGTCACGGATATTGTGCTTGAAGGATGCTAGGGCCTCAGCGTCCGGACAGTCGACTATTTGATTTTTCTTTGTTAGGAACCGTGTCCAGAATTGCCTAGTCGATTCCTCTGGATGGTGAATTACGTGACTTAGGTCATCGGCGTCTGGGGGTCGCACATAAGTGCCCTAGAAATTGTTGAGAAATGCGGCTTCCAGGTCCTCCCAACAACTGATTGATCCTGTTGGCAAGCTGTTAAGCCAATGCCGAGCTGGTCCTTTAAGCTTGAGTGGGAGGTATTTTATGGCGTGGAAATCATCGCCGCGGGCCATGTGGATATGAAGGAGATAATCCTCGATCCATACCGCAGGATCTGTTGCGCCATCATATGATTCGATATTTACGGGTTTGAAACCCTCGGGGATTTGATGATCCATTATTTCGTCTGTGAAGCATAGTGGGTGTGCGGCGCCTCTGTACTGGGCTATATCACGACGTAGCTCCAATGAGTTTGTCTACTGTGTTCGCCCCTGCCGAATTTGTGGCCGGCGTGACGGTTACCGTCTCGGGCCGTGGGGTGCCCACGCGATCCGTAGATCGATCTTGTTTGCCTTGCCTTGTCCTCCAACATGTCTCATAAGTCCGGCGCATATTCCCGTGCCTTGGTACGGGGTGCGGCTTGAGTGGAGGGCCGAGAGGCCTCTCTGTCGCGGCCACGAGGTGACCGGTTGGCCGCATCAAGTGCTTCCTTCTCTAATCGGGGTAGCAACCTGCGCTTTGGGTAGCTCTTGGAGGGGCGTTCGAGTTTATGCTCTTCGGCCGCAAGGACTTCAGTCCATCTGTCGATTAGCAAATCTTGATCAGCTCTAAGCTGTTGCTGTTTTTTCTTGAGGCTTCTTGCTGTGGCCATAAGCTTGCGTTGAAAACGCTCTTGCTCGACGGGACCCTCTGGCACGACGAATTCGTCATCGTCGAGGCTTGCCTCGTCTTCGGAGGGAGGCATATAATTATCGTCCTCGACCTCTCTGTCTGCAGCTCTCTCATGAGGGCTAATTTCTCCATCCTCCTGTGCTAAATCTTGCTGGAGGGGGTTTTCTTCGGCACTTTCCGGAGTATTATTATCTCTCGTGCTGGAATCACCATATTTGTTTTGGCGGGATTTTGAGCGGCGCCGCTGACGCCGGCACTTAGGCTGTTTCTTGGAGGGGTCATCCTCCGCTGTTCCATCGCCATCTCCTTCTTTTGGGGTGTCCACCATGTATATGTCATATGATGAGGTGGCTTTCCAGGGCCTGATAGGCACTGGTTCTTCATCGTCTCCTTCATCGGTGTCCATACCGTCGATGTCTTCGGAGTCGAAGTCGAGCATGTCGGTTAAGTCATCGATAGTGGCTACAAAGTGGGTGGTGGGTGGGCTTTGAATTTCTTCATCGTCTGAATCCCAACCTTGCTGACCGTAGTCCGGCCAGGGCTCTCCTAATAAAGAGAGAGACTTCAGTGTCTTCAGAATATTGCCGAAAGGCGAGTGCTGAAAGATGTCCGCGGCAGTAAACTCCATGATCGGCACCCAATCAGATTCGATCGGCGGGGGCGCGGAGGGTTCGGTGTCCGGCGAGGAGTCCAGCTCCCTGGAGTCACGAGTCTCGCAGAGTGCGAGGCTAGTGTTTGGCTCGATTGCCGTTGGGATCGCAGCCCCCGAGGCGGCGTCCAACCACCCATCCTCGATCGGCGTAGTTGGCTCCGAATTAAGGGTCGAAGCCGATGCAGGTGCGGCCTCCAGGGCACTGTTCGGCGGCATAGCTAGATCATGCTCGTCGTGACAGTGCGACGTGCTCGGCAATGGCTCAAATCCGTCGAAGATCAAGTCCCCGCGGATGTCAGCCATGTAGTTTAAACTTCCAAATCTGACCTGACGGCCAGGGGCATAGCTTTCGATCTGCTCCAGATGGCCAAGTGAATTGGCCCGCAGTGCGAAGCCGCCGAAGACGAAGATCTGTCCGGGGAGGAAGGTCTCACCCTGGACTGCATCGCCATTGATGATCATAGGAGCCATCAAGCCTGACGACGACGACACAGAGGAACTCTCAATGAAAGCACCAATGTCGGTGTCAAAACCGGCGGATCTCGGGTAGGGGGTCCCGAACTGTGCGTCTAGGCCGGATGGTAATAGGAGGCGAGGGACACGAAGTTTTACCCAGGTTTGGGCCCTCTCGATGGAGGTAAAACCCTACATCCTGCTTGATTAATATTGATGATATGGGTAGTACAAGAGTAGATCTACCATGAGATCGGAGAGGCTAAACCCTAGAAGCTAGCCTATGGTATGATTGTTGTTGTGGATGTTGTCCTACGGACTAAAACCCTCCGGTTTATATAGACACCGGAGAGGGTTAGGGTTACACAAAGTCGGTTACAATGGTAGGAGATCTTCATATCCGTATCGCCAAGCTTGCCTTCCACGCCAAGGAAAGTCCCTTCCGGACACGGGACGAATTCTTCAATCTTGTATCTTCATAGTCCAGGAGTCCGGCTGAAGGTATAGTCCGGCCATCCAAACACCCCCTAATCCAGGACTCCCTCACTTTGGTTTGCAAAAAGCTGGCAACCGGCGCAGCGTTGGACCAAGTCCTATGCGTCTGCCCGGGCCGCCGGCCAATAAAACCCTGTACGGAAGGCCTTGCTTACGAGGGCCCGGGCTGCGGCGTGGTGGCCGCCGAGTCCGGCGTGAATTTCTGCTAAAAGCTTCCGCCCTTCCTCTTCGGAGATGCACCTTTGAAGGACTCCATTAGTGCTTTTTTTATACAGCTCTCCCTCGTGGACCCTGTAGGCTTTAGATTGCCGCACTATGCAGC
The DNA here is from genome assembly GCF_056163025.1 of Triticum urartu. Taxonomy (NCBI): domain Eukaryota; kingdom Viridiplantae; phylum Streptophyta; class Magnoliopsida; order Poales; family Poaceae; genus Triticum; species Triticum urartu. The sequence continues at coordinate 50,924,446 of NC_141876.1, forward strand.
GTGCCTCATTTTGATCCTCGGGGAGTTCCTGCCTAGGTAGGTAGGCCAGGAATGGTTCTATCCACGGGGCAATGATGGCCATTATTACATGGGCTGAAGGTGTTATTTCGGGGGCGGAGCCTCCGATTATGTCAGAGTGTTCGATATCGGGCATTTTGGCCGGGTCCGGACTATTGTTACCGGTGTCGCCTTCCCATACTACTGATGTCTTAAACAACCTCTCCAAAAAGATGTGGGGGGGGGGACCGCATCGCGTTTTGCGCCGATGCAGGCGAGGATATCCGCCACCTGATTGTTTTCCCGAGCCACATTGTGAAATTCGAGCCCCTTGAACCGAGCTGACATCTTTAGGACGGCATTTCGATAGGCCGCTATCTTCGGATCCTTGGCATCGAAGTCTCCATTTATTTGGGATATTGTGAGGTTTGAATCCCCATGCACCTCCAGGCGTTGAATGCCCATGGAAACTGCCATCCGAAGACCATGTAACAGGGCTTCATATTTGACTACGTTGTTGGAGTCTGTATACACTATCTATAGTACGTATTGAACTTTATCTCTGGTTGGGGAATTCAGGACGACGCCAACCCCCAGACCAGCCAGCATTTTAGAGCCGTCGAAGTGCATGATCCAATTGGAGTATGCGCCGTACTCTTTAGGGAGTTCGGCTTCTGTCCATTCGGCGACAAAGTCGGCCAATACTTGCGATTTAATGGCTCGCCGAGGTTTGTATGTTATGTCGAACGGGAGGAGCTCAATGGCCCATTTGGCAATCCGGCCCGTAGCGTCGTGGTTGTTTATAATATCATTAAGTGGCACTTGAGAGGCTACTGTAATCGAACACTCTTGAAAGTAGTGTCGCAGCTTCCGGGATGCCATGAATACCGCATAGGCTATCTTTTGATAATGTGGGTACCGTGATTTGCATGGAGTGAGGACAGTGGATACATAGTATACCGGCTTTTGAAGGGGGAGTTTATGTCCGCCAGCTTTTCGTTCGACGATGAGCACTGCGCTTACAACTTGATGAGTTGTTGCAGTGTAGAACAGCATTGGTTCACCGATGTTTGGCGTGGCCAGGATTGGGTTGGTTGCCAGTATGGCTTTTATTTCTTCCAATACGGCTGTGGCAGCGTCCGTCCACTCGAAGTGTTTGGTGCGCCGAAGGAGGCGATAAAGGGGTAATGCCTTTTCTCCTAAGCGGGAGATAAAGCGGCTTAGAGCCGCCACACATCCAGTTAGTTTCTGAATTTGCTTGAGGTCCGTTGGGATAGCCAACTGTGACAGAGCTCGGATTTTGGCTGGATTAGCTTAAATTCCTCTACTGGAGACAATGAAGCCCAGGAGCTTTCCGGCTGGTACGCCGAAAACGCATTTTTCCGGATTGAGCTTGATGTCGTATGTTCGGAGGTTGTCGAATGTGAGCCTCAAGTCGTCTATTAGAGAGTCGACGTGTTTGGTTTTAACGACCACATCATCTACGTATGCCTCTACTATTTTTCCAATCTGTTTCTCCAGACATGTCTGGATCATGCGCTGATATGTTGCGCCGGTGTTTTTGAGCCCAAAAGGCATTGTGTTGAAACAGAAGGGGCCGTATGGTGTGATAAATGTCGTTACGGCTTGGCCGGACTCTGCCATCTTGATTTGGTGGTAGCTGGAGTATGCATCGAGGAAACACAATGACTCGTGTCCTGCGGTAGCATCGATAATTTGATCAATGCGGGGGAGGGGGAAGGGATCCTTTGGGCAAGCCTTGTTGAGGTTCTTGAAATCGACACATAGGCGCCAGGATTTGTCCTTCTTTGGTACCATCACCAGGTTTGCTAGCCAGTCCGGGTGTTTTATTTCTCTAATGAATCCGGCCTCCAATAGCTTGGCTAGTTCCTCTCCCATAGCTTGTCTGTTAGGTTCAGAGAAACGCCGAAGAGCCTGCTTGACTGGCTTGAATCCCTTTAGAATATTGAGGCTATCCTCGGCCAGCCTGCGTGGGATTCCTGGCATGTCTGAGGGGTGCCAGGAGAATATATCCCAATTCTCACGCAGGAACTCTCGTATTGCGGCGTCCATGGCGGGGTTTAACTATGCCCCAATGGAGGCTGTTTTTGTAGGGTCCGTTGGGTGGACTTGGAATTTGACTATTTCATCCGCTGGTTTAAAAGATGTGGACTTGGATCTCTTGTCAAGTATCACGTCATCCCTGTCCACTGTGGAGCGTAGCGCAGTTAATTCCTCAGCCGAAAGGGCTTCGGATAATGCCTCGAGGGCCAATGCGGCTATTTTGTTTTCAGCGCGGAGTGCTGTGTTCGGATCACTAGCGAGAGTGATGATTCCGTTGGGCCCGGGCATTTTGAGCTTCATGTACCCATAATGGGGTATGGCTTGGAAGATCGTGAACGCTTCCCGTCCTAAAAGGGCGTGGTATCCACTACTGAACGGGGCCACTTGGAATGTAATTTCTTCGGACCTATAGTTCTCCGGCGTGCCGAATACCACATCTAGTGTGATTTTCCCAGCACAGCATGCTTCCCGACTGGGGATGATTCCTCTAAAGGTTGTGCTGCTTTGCTCAATGCGGTTCCAGTCTATTTCCATTTTTTGAAGGGTTTCCTCATAGATGAGGTTCAATCCACTGCCACCGTCCATGAGTTCTTTGGTGATTCGAAAGCCGTCCACAATTGGACTGAGGACCAGTGTAGCTGGTGCTCGGGCTGTTCGGAATTTAGGTTCGTCACTGGCATTGAAGGTAATAGCCGTGTCACTCCATGGATTTATTGCTGCCATGTGGTAGTTTTCGGCGAGGCTGCGGAGTGTTTGCTTGCGCCTATTATTTGATGCGAAGGTTTCAAAGACTGTTAATACTGTATTGCTATCCACGGGATGGTGCTCTGTGGTATTTGGGATGAGAAGATCCTCGCCACTTTTGGCCACCTGCTGGAGTATCCAACATGCTCTAAGGTTGTGTGTTGGTATGGTATCTGTTGTACTATGAATTTTGCAGGGTCCGTTAAGCCATCCCTCCAATACGGTTCCATGCCCTGAAGAGGGTTTTTGTTTCTTTGTAACTAACTCGGGTGTCTTATGATAGTGCACCCTTTTACTTCAGACTGGGTGTATATCCCGAGCCAGTTTATCCCAAAATTTCTTTTCGGTTTTCCAGGCGCTTTCCATCGCACAGTACTTTCATACTATGGAAGCCAAGTCAGCAAAGCGTGATATGTCACGGCGACTCAAGGCGTTAAGGATTCCCTTGTCCGTGCAATTATTGCAGAAAAATGAGACTGAGTCTTCCTCACGACAGTCCTTAACCTTGTTCATCACAAGGAGGAATCTGGCCCAATAATGATGTACTGTTTCATGGGGCTCTTGCCTGATGTGGGAAAGATCGTTTATGTCTGGGTGGGTGGGTGGAATTGGGTCTGAACCCTACCCAATCTGACACCCAGGGGCCGAGGTGTTTCCAATCTTGGAATTTCGGGTTCCGGGATGTTGCCCGATAAGTCTGGCCCGCTGCCTGACTCTAGGTTCAGGGCTTGGGTGATGTCCTCCCGTAAACGGGTATCCGGCTCGGAGAGCTCAAGAATTCGGACATAGTTAGTCCTTAAGATAGAAGAAGAATCGCCGCATTGTTCCTCCACCACCGCAACATGATGGGTGACCGGTGGAGAGTTAATCTCCCTTTGATCGGGTTTAAGCCCAATCTGATCATAGTCCATAGCGACTCCCAAGGCGGCGATGCGATCCAAGAGCTCGTTTAGGGAAGAGAGCTCCATTGGATCCATCTGCTCGGCGAATTCCGAGCCGACGTGGAGGGTGTTTTGGATGACCCGAGAAGTCATTGTCGGGGCAGCAGCCGAACGGGCGGTCATGATGAAACTGCCTAGCCGGAGAGTTTGGCCAATAGCCAGGGCTCCCCCGGCGGTGATGTTGTTTTTAACAACGAGACGAGGCATCCTTCCTTATGGTGACGGCACAGAGGAACTCTCAATGAAAGCACCAATGTCGGTGTCAAAACCGGTGGATCTCGGGTAGGGGGTCCCGAACTATGCGTCTAAGGCGGATGGTAACAGGAGGCAGGGGACACGATGTTTTACCCAGGTTCGGGCCTTCTTGATGGAGGTAAAACCCTACGTCCTGCTTGATTATTATTGATAATATGAGTAGTACAAGAGTTGATCTACCACGAGATCGGAGAGGCTAAACCCTAGAAGCTAGCCTATGGTATGATTGTATGTTGTCCTATGGACTAAAACCCTCCGGTTTATATAGACACCGGAGGGGGCTAGGGTTACACAAGGTCGATTACAAAGGAGGAGATATACATATCCGTATTGCCTAGCTTGCCTTCCACGCCAAGTAGAGTCCCATCCGAACACGGGACGAAGTCTTCAATCTTGTGTCTTCATAGTCCAACAGTCCGGCCAAAGGATATAGTCCGGCTGTCCGGAGACCCCCTAATCCAGGACTCCCTCAGATATCATTATTCTTTATAGCATACAAGTCATCACAATAATCATCATAGATAGCAACTTTGTTCTCATAATCAATTGGAACCTCTTCCGAAATAGTGGATTCATCACAAAAAATAGTCATGACCTCTCCAAATCCACTTTCATCAATATAATCATCATAAATAGGAGGCATGCTTTCATGATAATAAATTTTCTCATCACAACTTGGGGGACAAAAAATATCATCTTCATCAAACATAGCTTCCCCAAGCTTGTGGCTTTGCATATCATTAGCATCATGGATATTCAAGGAATTCATACTAACAACATTGCAATCATGCTCATCATTCAAAGATTTAGTGCCAAACATTTTAATGCATTCTTCTTCTAACACTTTGGCACAATTTTCCTTTCCATCATACTCACGAAAGATATTAAAAAGATGAAGCATATGAGGCAAACTTAATTCCATTGTTTGTAATTTTCTTTTATAAACTAAACTAGTGATAAAACAAGAAACTAAAAGACTCGATTGCAAGATCTAAAGATATACCTTCAAGCGCTAACCTCCCCGGCAACGGCGCCATAAAAGAGCTTGATGTCTACTACACAACTTCTTCTTGTAGACGTTGTTGGGCCTCCAAGTGCAGAGGTTTGTAGGACAGTAGCAAATTTCCCTCAAGTGGATGACCTAAGGTTTATCAATCCGTAGGAGGCATAGGATGAAGATGGTCTCTCTCAAGCAACCCTGCAACCAAATAACAAAGAGTCTCTTGTGTCCCCAACACACCCAATACAATGGTAAATTGTATAGGTGCACTAGTTTGGTGAAGAGATGGTGATACAAGTGCAATATGGATAGTAGATAATAGTTTTTGTAATCTGAAAATATAAAAACAGCAAGGTAACGAATGATAAAAGTGAGCGTAAACGGTATTGCAATGATAGTAAACAAGGCCTAGGTTTCATACTTTCACTAGTGCAAGTTCCCTCAACAATAATAGCATAATTGGATCACATAACTATCCCTCAACATGCAACAAAGAGTCACTCCAAAGTCACTAATAGCGGAGAACAAACGAAGAGATTATGGTAGGGTATGAGACCACCTCAAAGTTATTCTTTCCAATCAATCCGTTGGGCTATTCCTATAAGTGTCACAAACAACCCTAGAGTTCGTACTAGAATAACACCTTAAGACACAAATCAACTAAAACCCTAATGTCACCTAGATACTCCAATGTCACCTCAAGTATCCGTGGGTATGATTATACGATATGCATCACACAATCTCAAATTCATCTATTCAACCAACACATAGACCCTCAAAGAGTGCCCCAAAGTTCCTACCGGAGAATCATGATGAAAACGTGTGCCAACCCCTATGCATAGGTTCATGGGCGGAACCCGCAAATTGATCACCAAAACATATATCAAGTGAATCATGTGATATCCCATTGCCACCACAGATATGCACGGCAAGACATACATCAAGTGTTCTCAAATCTTTAAAGACTCAATCCGATAAGATAACTTCAAAGGGGAAACTCAATCCATTACAAGAGAGTAGAGGGGGGGGGGGAAGAAACATCATATGATCCAAATATAATAGCAAAGCTCGCAATACATCAAGATCGTATCACCTCAAGAACACGAGAGAGAGAGAGAGAGATCAAACACATAGCTACTGGTACATACCCTCAGCCCCGAGGGAGAACTACTCCCTCCTCGTCATGGAGAGCACCAGGATGATGAAGATGGCCACTGGAGAAGGATTGCCCCCTCCGGCATGGTACCGGAACGGGTCTAGATTGGTTTTCGGTGGCTACGAAGGCTTCTGGCGGCGGAACTCCTGATCTATTGTGCTCCTCGACAGTTTTAGGGTACGTGGGTATATATGGGTGAAAGAGATACGTCAGGGGAGCCATGAGGGGCCCACGAGGGTGGAGGGCGCGCCCTAGGGGGTGGCCGCGTCCCCCTGCCTCGTGGCTCCCTCGTTCCTTTCCTGACGTGCACTCCAAGTTTTTCCGGTAGCTTTCCTTCCAAAAATAACTTCTCCAGTTGGTTTCATTCCGTTTCGACTCCGTTTGATATTCCTTTTCTTCGAAACACTGAAATAGGCAAAAAAACAATTCTGGGTTGGGCCTCCGGTTAATAGGTTAGTCCCAAAAATAATATAAAAGTGGATAATAAAGCCCAATATTTTCCAAAACAGTAGATAATATAGCATGGAGCAATCAAAAATTATAGATACATTGGAGACGTATCAGGGAGCCCTGCCCCTCCTTATATATGTTGAAGGGGCAGTTTACATGACTAGTCCAAGTTGCATTAGGATTACTCTATTACAAGTGGAGTCCTAGTCTTGCTTCCTTTGTAGGAGAATATTCCTTGTGCTTTTCTCATAAACCGGCCCACCATTAACATAAACTGGCCTTCTGGGCCTTGGGCCTTGTCATCCGTCTGTCCTGCCCGCTGGGTTACTAGTGAATCATAATGTTCACACGGGTTGCTTGTAAACCGTCTGGTCAGGGCGGGTCGCCAGTGAATCGCCAAGTGTCAACCGGGTCTCAAGTAAGTCGTTAAGTCCGACCGGGTTATATTTCCTGCCGGGTCATACCGCGGGGTATATCCCCGACATTAGCCCCCAGTTTAATTTGGATTTATCCATGTTAAACTGATCCTATAAAACAAACACAAGAACAACTTGTCTCCGGGTTAAAAATTCTTGTAAACCGTCACTTGATCATCTTCAAGTACTTGTCATTTCCTTCTTGATACATGCTCATGAACTTATAGCAAATCTCCTTTAGTAGATACGTTCAGACTTTGTGAATGCAAAAAATCCAGATACTTCTTTTGAGAAATCTGGGTCAATAAGCCAACTTCAGAGTCAATTTGCTGACATTGGTCTCTTGTAGAGAAATATTGTAAGAAATAATCCACTTGAACCGGCTTCCAAAGCGTTGGATTAAAAAATATTGGTCTTGAAATACTCATCTGAGTTTCAGCCGGCTTGAAGATGTAAAACTTGCCGGTTTATTATTATCAAAATTGCCGGGTTATAAAACAGACGATGCCGGGTCATAATTGTTGTTGACACCGGGTCATGTAATTGATCTTATATCCATATTACCTGTAGCCCCCAAGTCTTGAGCGAACAAAGTGATAACTTAAGACTTGCTTCAATATAAATACTTCCACTTTGAAGAAATCCATGTTGTTCATCTCAGTCACTAATAAAAACTAAATACTCCATATTATGTAGCCCCCAAGTGTCGGGTTGTCATGCTTGCAGCAACCTAGGACTTGTAATGTCCTGATGCTCAAAAAACTTCAACCAGTGTAGCTCCCAAGGGCTGGGTTATTATGCAATAATGAGCACAAACTTTATAAATATGATCATGTAAATTGGAACAGCAACGTGTATCCCCCAAGGGCCGGCTCAATAAGATAATATTGAGCTGGGACTTTATATATACTTCATTGAAAATAATATCATATGATGTAACCCCCATCATGGGGCTTGAACCCACGTCCACAAGGTGAAGAGCTTTATACTCTAACAACCGACCAATAAACCTTTCAATATAATGGATTAAAGCTTGTATACCTTAAATTTTTTACAGGAGCAATTGGTAGCACCCAAGGGCCGGCTCATTACAATGTGATGAGTCGGGACTTCAATAAAGTGAGCAAAAAATGACTTTGCATTAGCCCCCAAGTGTCATGGTGCATGCTTGCAATGACATGAGACTTGCATAATTGATGTGATCTCAACTTGAATAATGTAACCCCCAAGTGCCGGGTCGTAAGCCTGCAGCGACTCGGGACTATTCCTTCCATTATAGAATGAATCATATCCATTGATAAAATAATAGTCATTGCGCTAAAGCGACTTTGAAAACCTCAATCATAATATTGGTTATTGATAACCATAATAAAAATTCAGCCATGTTGGCTATTTAAAGATTTGAATAATATAACCTGGTTTCAAAACCGATTCCTGCCATATAAACCGGTATATCCGTGCCCATATGATACATGCTATGATGATGTAATGATGATGCAATGTATGACGCAATATATGATGATGTATGTGTATGACCAAGAGGTTTTAAGCTATAGTTCAGATACGACCAGAGCCCCCAAGTAGTCATAATTGTGGCATTGCGCCGATCAAGAGGTGTAGCTATGGTTCGAATACGACCAAGCCCCCAAGTGATTTCCCTGGTGGCCCTATTGCCTATCAAAAAGGTGTAGCTATGGTTCGAATACGACCAAGCCCCCAGTGATTTCCCTGGTGGCCTTATGCCTATCAAGAGGTGTAACTATGGTTCGGTCACATAGCCCCCAACTGATTTCCCTGGTGGCCTTATGCCTATCAAGAGGTGTAACTATGGTTCGAACACATAGCCCCCAAGTGATATTGTGAGCTGTACTCAAGGGTTACCTATGTTTGAGTTGTGCTATGCAATAGACTCTCTTTGGCCCCTTATGATAATATTAGCTTGATAGCCGAATTACCGAAGTAACCAGAGCCGTGCTCTTATGATAATATTGGTTTGATAGCCATATTAATAGGGTAGTAACAGCTGTGATCAACAAGCAGGAGGCCCCCAAATGATCAATAATATGATAAACCAATAAGGCAGGATGCCCATGTTTGAACCGCGCATCATGGTAGCAAGTTCTCTTTGGCAATCTTTAATTTTTTGCAAGAGATAACTTTTTCTTGAACCGGATGTTAAACCGGATATTGAGAGCTTCAAAGCTTTGTGGGAGACATCTTTCCCTTGAACCGGATTTTAAACCGGAATCTTCATTTTCAGCTGGAAATTTTCTGACGGCCTTTAAACTCGAACTTGTGAGAAATTAATTCTTTTTGAACCAGAAATTTTTAAAACGGATTTGAGAGCTTCAGAGCTTTGTGGGAGACAGGTTTCTTTTCAATCGGATTGTAAACCGGATATTTGAGAGCCTCAGTGAGACTGACTTCCCTTGAGCCGGATTTTAAACCGCATTCATTTCTGATGACCCAGAACTTCTTCATTGAGCCGGGATTTTGTAACTGTCATATACTTTCTAAGCTGGAAATTTTCTGACGGCCTTTAAATTTTCATTAATATAACAGTAGCCTCTGGGACCGGTTTATCTTTCCCTCCATCGTCCTGGGGTTCTTAAATTTGCTGAAACTGGCAAGATTTGCTGAGTCATGTCATCATAGCCTCCGAGTCTCAAGGTGACTCGAGGAGTTGGCTTGAAATTCTTCATATTTGACCGTGATATAAACCGGCATAAGTTGTATATCATTGGTGTTGATAGCATGATGTGAATCCACAGAAGGTTGAGGTGACTGCAGCGGGCTATAAATGATCCCGTATGAGCCGTGTCAGCAACTCGGCCAATGGTTCCTTCCAACTGGCTATTTGAAGTTAACCAAACCGTAGTGGTGGCGAATTGTGCGCCTGCTCATTGAGCCATCCAGTGCAAACGGCGGTTGATGATAATTTGCCTCCAATTTGAAAGAAAACCGGACTACCCGAGCAGTGACTGGATTTATACTCAATAAACAGCTCATGCAGATAGGTGCGGCTCGGTGCATTGATGTAGACCAGGTCGCGAGAGACGGACGACAAAGACGACCGCAGCATCAGAGGCGACTCGGACAGATGAGTCGGCCGCGGCATTGTAAGCCGGTGCGGACGGGCGAGTTAACCACATCATGTTGATGTAAACTGGTTTGCAAAATGGCGGCTTGCAGATATATTCACCGAGCTTGATGGTGTGGCTAGATGCTAGTGCATTATAATGGTGGTGCGAGCTATAGATCCATGACACGGCCATATCTTTTGTGATGAACAATTGCTCCTGCATAAATAATATCGCAAGCCGGAGTAATTTGTTCTTTTAAAGAATAAAAAAAATGTATTAATAAAAATTGATTGGACATATTTCACCTTGATATGTTAGGCCGGAAATTATCCACCGCGGAGTTGATGATCACCACGGGTGAGTCGGCCGCGGGAGCAGACGAATGAACCGGCCGTGGTGTTGTAAGCCGGTGCGAACGGGGAGAGTCAGCAGTGGCATTGTAAACCGTGCGGACCGGCGTGTCACCCGCGTCGTGTTGATGTAGCGGGGGCGGCAATTTGCGCACGTACTCGTCGAGCAGCACAGCCCGGACAAGTGCTAGTGCAAAAATAATGCTGGTGTGCGCCTCTTGTGCGACACCTTTGTAATAAACAATAGTCCCGCGAAAGAAAAAAAAATACCATAGACCAAAGTAATTGTTCTTTTGATGAAAACAATATGTGTTAGTGAAATAATCTTAGATAAATATCACCTGATTACTCCGGCTTATCACGCGGCAGGCGTGGCGCTGGCAATGGCGATTTAATCGTGGCGACTCATGACGAGTCAAAGGAGCAGGGGGCGGCTCACCCACATCGAAGATGGAGCGGCCGACTCAAGAAACGGGCGTGCACTTTGGCGGGTCACAATAATATAAGCAAAGGAGAGCAGCAAGGTGGCTCAGGGCCAGTCCCAGTCAGGCCCGTCGATGGAGGGGGCCAAGGTGGGCGACCGCCCAGGGCCCCCCAAAATTTGGGGCCCCTAAATTACTGGGTATTAGTAGTGTGTGTACCAATATAATCACACTTTGCCATTTAATCCAGCGGCAAGGCCTAAGCAAAGTATGCAGCAACAAAAAGCCAGCCCGCGAGGCCTTCTTAACTGTCCCCATCGATTGCTAACACGCCGCCAGTTCGCCTGCTTCTGCCAAACGAGCAGATGCCGTCTCCTGCCTTCGGCCAATCGCCCGCCTGCTGCTTTCGCGGTTCCGCCAATCGCCCAAGGTGCCGTCCGCTGCTCCCTCCGCCAATTGCTCGCCTGGAACGTCATCAGCTGACCGCCGTTGCCTTTCGCGTCTGCGGTTCCGCCAATCGCCCAAGGTGCCGTCCGCTGCTCCCTCCGCCAATTGCTCACCTGGAACATTATCAGCTGACCGCTGCTGCCTTTCGCATCTGCGGTTCCGCCATCGGCTATAACCCAGGTCTCCGTCTACTAGGTATACAACTTAATTTTATCATCCCTGTACTTGGTAGATTTCTAATTTTGATCTCCCTGACCTAGGTTAGGAGCAGGCCCTAGTTAGGAGCAGCCGAGTAGGATGATATTATCATCATGTGTCCATGGGCTGGGTATTGATAAATGATAATGAATTTATTTGTCAATGGTGCTAGGTTAGGAGTAAGATATAACATACCAAAATTGTGTAATAAACTGATAGTACGCCTGAGTTATATTAGTTCTCATGTTATATGACTGTTTTTAAAATTTTGAGCCCAATTTTGATTCTTGTCCTGGGGCCCCTAATTTCTGGAGACGGCCTGGTCCCAGTGGACGGTGGCTCGTAAAGGGCGGCTCCAATATACTCCTGGCGGCTCATCGCGCGACAGGCCACAGCGGAGTCCGAGTCTGACCCCCATTTCAAATCCTCATCTTTATCGATGTTAGCTTGGCTGTCCATATCCGTGTCTTTCAGGTCGTAATCTCCCTTTTTCCTTTTTCCTTTCAAGATGGACATGAAACAGGCCATTGGGAGATTCACGTGAGGAACTTGACTGATTTTTGGTGCATGCCTCTTGTCTTATTCATCCAAATAGGTAGTAGTACTATTCCTTGATTCTCGTGCAAACATTGCTCTGCTGTTTTAGCCTATACCTAGGACGCAGAGTAGTATTTGATTTTTATAAGGAAACAGACTGCCCCTGGCCTGGCGGCAGCAGGAGTAGTGATTTGTCTAATCGCCTGGTGATCTGATGCCTACGCAGTAGCCATCAATTGGTACTCACAACAGTACTAGTTTTGATCTCCACTTGATTTATCTTTGTATCCCCGCGGATTAGCAACACAAAATAGTCTCGGGATTTGAACAGGTAATCTAGCCGCAACAATTTTACGGTTTCGGTGGATCGGACAGCGGCAACCCTTTGTCTACTTCAATGGAAACTGTGACTTGACAGCTTGCAGGACTCGATGAATCTCTGTCGGTTTGGAAAAATCGTCTCGCGTCGGCGGTGAACCAGACGCCAAACCCTAATTTCTTTAATCTCAATCTCGTATCTCCGTCCTCCTGCTTCCACGGAGACGATGTATCTGCTTCTGCGCCGGTTCCTCTTCATCCAGCACATCAGGAGCTTTTTGATCCCTATAAAGATCCCTATAAGAACTCAACACCACCGTGCGCAAGCCCCACGGTGGGCGCCAACTGTCGTAGAATTGTCACGGCAGAGGTCCTAGTGTGAGGACTTAGTCGTGAGGCCAACACATCTATGTGGTAGCTTGAGAGGGTTGATCGGAATCGAGAGACGCAAAACCCAAGACAAGGATTTAGACAGCTTCGGGCCTCGGGAAACATCATCCGGTAATAGCCCTACATGTTGTTTGTGGCTAGGTCTCATTATGCTCATGAGGGATTCACCGTAGACCGTCTCTCCTAGTTGTGTCTAGCCTTAAGATTATTTTCTCTCTCCCCCCCTCTTGGAGAGCCCTGCCCCTCCTTATATATGTTGAAGGGGCGGTTTACATGACTAGTTCTAGTTGGATTAGGATTACTATATTACAAGTGGAGTCCTAGTCTTGCTTCCTTTGTAGGACAATATTCCTTGTGCTTTCCTCATAAACCGGCCCACCATTAACATAAACCGGCCTTCTAGGCCTTGGGCCCTGTCATCCGTCTGTCCCGCCCGCCGGGTTACCAGTGAATCATAATGTTCAAGCGGGTTGCTTGTAAACCGTCTGGTCAGGGCGGGTCACCAGTGAATCGCCAAGTGTCAACCGGGTCTCAAGTAAGCCGTTAAGTCCGACTGGGTTATATTTCCAGCCGGGTCATACCGCGGGGTATATCCCCGACAGTACTCCCTTGCCAAAATCATGCTAAGGTATACAATAGGTCTGGTACACAGCATACCATACTTTATAGAACCTATGACTGAGGCATAGGGAATGATTTTTTTACTCTCCTTCTATTTTCTGCCGTGGTCGGTGAGGGAGTCCTGGATTAGGGGGTCTCCGGACAGCCGGACTATATCCTTTGGCCGGACTGTTAGACTCTGGAGATACAAGATTGAAGACTTCGTCTCGTGTCCGGATGGGACTCTACTTGGCGTGGAAGGCAAGCTAGGCAATACGGATATGTATATCTCCTCCTTTGTAACCAACCTTGTGTAACCCTAACCCTCTCCGGTGTCTATATAAACCAGAGGGTTTTAGTCCGTAGGACAACAACAATCATACCATAGGCTAGCTTCTAGGGTTTATCCTCTCCGATCTCGTGGTAGATCAACTCTTGTAATACCCATATCATCAAGAATAAATCAAGCAAGACGTAGGGTTTTACCTCCATCAAGAGGGTCCGCACCTGGGTAAAAGATCGTGTCCCCTGCCTCCTATTACCATCCGCCTAGACGCACAGTTCGGGACCCCTACCCGAGATCCGCCGGTTTTGACACCGACATTGGTGCTTTCATTGAGAGTTCCTCTGTGTCGTCGCCGTTAGGCTTGATGGCTCCTACGATCATCGATAGCGATGCTGTCCAGGGTGAGACTTTTCTCCCCGGACAGATCTTTGTGTTCGGCGGCTTCGCACTACAGTCCCACTCGCTTGGCCATCTGGAGCAGATCGAAAGTTACGCCCCTGGCCACTAGGTCAGGTTTGGAAGCTTAAACTACATGGCCGATATCCGCGGAGACTTGATCTTCGATGGATTCGAGCCTCTGCCTTGTGCATCACGCGGTCACGATGAGTACGGTTTAGCTCTACCATCGGACCTTATTCAGGAGATCGCACCGGTAGCCGCTCCGACCCTCAATTCGGAGCCAGTTGCGCCATCCATGGACGGGTGGATGGACCCCGCCACGGAGGCCTTACCCTCAGCAGCGATCAAGCCGAACATCGACCTTACCCTGTACGAGAGCCGTGTTCTCAGACTGCCGGATCCTTCTCCGGCCACGGACTCCGAACCACCTGCGCCCGTTCCTAGCGAATCCGATTGGGCGCCGATCATGGAGTTTACCTCCGCGGATATTTTTCAGCACTTGCCCTTTGGCGACATACTGAACTAATTAAGGTCTCTCTCCTTGTCAGGAGGATCATGGCCAAACTATGTCCGGCAGGATTGGGATGCGGATGACGAAGAAATTCGCTGCCCACCCACTACCCACTTAGTAGCCACTGTCAACGACTTAACCGACATGCTCGACTTCGACTCCGAAGACATCGACGGTATGGACGACGATGCGGGAGACAAAGAGGAACCACTGCCCACAAGGCACTGGACATCCACCTCATCATACGATATATACATGGTGGACACACCCAAAGAAGGCAATGGCGACGAGACAGCGGAGGATGACCCCTCCAAGAAGCAACCCAAGCGCCGACGTCAGCGGCGCCGCTCTAAGTCCCGCCAAAGCAAAAGTGGTGATACCGGCACAGGAGATAATAACACTCCGGATAGTACCGAAGATGGCAACAATCCCCTCCAGCATGATCTAGGACAGGAGGATGGAGAGGCCAGCCCTCCAGAGAGAGCGGCAGATGGAGAGGCAGAGGATGATAATTACATGCCCCCCTCCGAAGACGAGGCAAGCCTCGACGATGACGAATTAGTCATGCCAGAGGATCCCATCGAACAAGAGCACTTCAAGCGCCGGCTTATAGCCACGGCAAACAGCCTTAAGAAAAAGCAGCAGCAGCTTCAAGCTGATCAAGATCTGCTAGCTGACAGATGGTCTGAAGTCCTCACAGCTGAGGAATATAAACTCGAACGCCCCTCCAAGAGTTACCCAAAATGCAGGTTGCTACCCCGACTGGAGGAAGAAGCGTATGACGCGGCTGACCGGCCACCTCGCGGCCGCGATAGAGAGGCATTCCAGCCAAAAGCTCAGCCTGCACCTCGACGCCATTCAAATAAATAGGCATGGGATAATACGCTAGACCTGCGAGACATATTGGAGGACAAAGCAAGACATGCAAGATCGATCTACGGATCACGTGGGCGCGCCACTATGCGAGACGATAAATGTCACGACGGATACAGTAAAAGTAAATCCGGCCGGGCCAAACACAACGGGCAAGACTCATTGGAGCTGCGCCGCGATATAGCCCAGTACAGAGGTGCCGCACACCCCTTATGCTTCACAGATGAAGTAATGGATCATCAAATCCTAGAGGGTTTCAAACCCGTAAACATAGAATCATACGACGCCATGACAGATCCTGCGGTATGGATCGAGGATTTCCTCTTGCACATCCACATGGCCCGCGGTGATGACCTACACGCAATTAAATACCTCCCACTCAAACTTAAAGGACCAGCTCAACATTGGCTCAACAGCTTGCCAGCAGAGTCCATTGGCTGTTGGGAAGATCTGGAAGCCGCATTCCTCGAGAACTTTCAGGGCACTTATGTGCGACCACCAGACGCCGATGACTTGAGCCACATAATTCAACAGCCAGAGGAATCGGCCAGGTAATTCTGGACACGGTTCCTAACTAAGAAAAATCAAATCATCGACTGTCCGGATGCAGAGGCCCTAGCAGCTTTCAAGCATAACATCCGCGACGAGTGGCTTGCCCGGCACCTTGGACAGGAAAAGCCAAAATCTATGGCAGCCCTCACGACACTCATGGCCCGCTTTTGTGCGGGGGAAGACAGCTGGCTGGCTCGCAGTAATAACATATCAAAGAACCATGGTACTTCGAATACCAAGGACGGCAATGGCAGGTCACGTCGCAACAAACATAAGCGCCCATTAACAGCGACAATACCGAGGATACGATAGTCAATGCCGGATTCAAAGGCTCTAAACCCGGTCAGCGGAAAAAGCCATTTAAAAGAAGCACTCCGGGCCTGTCCAGTTTGGACCGCATACTCAATCGCTCGTGTCAAATACACGGCACCCCCGACAAGCCAGCCAACCACACCAATAGGGATTGATGGGTATTCAAGCAGGCCGGCAAGTTAAATGCCAAAAACAAAGATAAGGGGCCACATAGCGATGACGAGGAAGAGCCCCGGCAGCCGAACACCGGAGGACAGAATAGGTCCCCCCCACAAGTGCGGACGGTGAACATGATATACGCAACCCACATCCCGAAGAGGGAGCGGAAGCGTGCGCTCAGGGACGTATATGCGTTGGAGCCAGTCGCCCCAAAGTTCAACCCATGGTCCTCCTGTCCGATCACCTTCGATCGCAGGGACCACCCCACTAGTATCTGTCATGGCGGATTTGCCGCACTGGTCCTAGACCCAATCATTGACGGATTTCACCTCACTCAAGTCCTTATGGATGGCGGCAGCAGCCTGAACCTGCTTTACCAGGACACAGTGCGCAAAATGGGTATAGACCCCTCAAGAATCAAACCCACAAAAACGACCTTTAAAGGCGTCATACCAGGTGTAGAGACCCATTGCACAGGCTCAGTCACACTGGAAGTGGTCTTCGGATCCCCGGATAACTTCCGAAGCGAAGAGTTAATCTTCGATATAGTCCCGTTCCGCAGTGGTTATCATGCACTGCTCGGGCGAACCGCATTTGCGAGATTCAATGCGGTACCACATTATGCATACCTCAAGCTCAAGATGCCAGGACCTCAGGGGGTCATTACAGTTAACGGAAACACAGAGCGCTCTCTCCGAACGGAGGAGCACACTGCAACCCTCGCAGCGGAAGCGCAAAGCAGCCTCTTAAGGCAATCCACTAGCTCGGCGTTTAAGGACCAAAACACCTTCAAGCGCGCCCGGAGTATTCAGCAACAGGACCGCCTGGCACGTTCCGAGCTCGCATAGCAATGCGGCCCCCACCCCGGCCCAAGCCAAACGGAGAAATTCGTGCCACGCGTACATAATTACGCATTAAAAATACCATGGGCACAGGCGGGAAAGGGGGGCACGACTACGGCACGCCCCAAGACGCGGCTTAAACCGCACTAGGGGCTTCCCGCTTTGTTATTTTTCTCTTTCAAGACATTAATCTCTGGAAACCCTGTTTGGCAGCATGACTGCCGAACACATGATACAACAACCAAGGAGGCATAAATCTACATCACACCACGGACCCCCCAGGTGGATTAAGATAACGAGTGAAATACTTGCTTTAATATTATTCCTTAGCTTGCCCTTGGAGGGGACATAGTCCTACTTTTTGCTTATCGCACTACCTGTATCATTCTGCTCTAACACACGTTTTTAATAAATAATGCATTGCATTAAGGCTTTTATTGCATTCTTCTTTTTTTATATATATGTTCATTCGTGACATCCAGCACCCGTACACTCCGGTACGGCCAATACGCTAGGGGCTTAAGCATACCCCACAATACGGCGTGAGACGTCCGAACACTTTCGACAGTGCGGCACCCTGAACTTATAGCATTATATGCATCAGCTCTGAATCATGTCTTGGGTCAATAGTTGGGTTTGCCCGGCTCCCATATTTTGGTACCTTACGTTCCGCTATATCGGCTAAGGTAGCACTGGGAGAACTACTGCAATTGTGCCCCGGTTCTGCTGGGCGAAGCACCTCATTAGAGAAAGCTAAAACTGACTGTCATGATAAGGCGAGAGACTGGTCGCTGTTCGAGAGGTTTTCGAGTCCTTAAAGACTTATGCCGCTTAGAGCGAGGAGTCGGCCCTGTCCGGCTTAAGGCGCTTATCGCGCCCAAGATTCGGCCTTCCGAATACTAGGGGCTTCGCCGAAATTTAAAATTATAGAATTCTATGGCTAAGTGAGAGTGATAACGCAATACAGTCTGATTGCCTTGTTCGTTGTGCTGAGCACCTCCCTCGAAGGACCCAAAAATGGGAACAAGAGTGCTCAGGTTTATCCCGAACATCCCAGCACTCGTGGCATGGGGGCAGAAGCCGACGACTAGCCATCTCTCAAATTTGATAAACAACCGAACATAAGGTAATATTTTAAATTCAAACAAGCGTTGCATAGTGCATATGAACAAGTTTTCATGAATACAAGATTACACGAGCGGGTTTATTCAAATATTGTATCTTTGGTACACTCATCCGCTACGAGACGGGCACCCTTCAGGACACCCTCATAGTACATCTCGGGGTGGCGATGCTCCTTGCCCTCCGGCGGCCCTTCCTTCATCAGCTTCACGGCGTCTAGCTTGGCCCATTGCACCTTCACACGGGCGAAAGCCCGACATGCACCTTTGATGCAGACGGACCGCTTGACGACTTCCAGCCGTGGGCAGGCATCAACAAGCCGCCTCACCAGGCCGAAGCAGCTGTTCGGAAGGGCGTCGCCAGGCCACAGCCGGACTATAAAGCCCTTCATGGCCTGTTTGGCCGCCTTGTGTAGCTCGACCAGCTGCTTTAGCTGGTCGCTCATAGGCACCGGGTGTTCGGTCCCAGTATATTGGGCCCAGAACAACTTCTCCGTTGAGCTTCCCTCCTCGGCCCGATAAATCATTGCGGCATCCGACACGCTGCGGGGCAAATCTGCGAATGCTCCTGGAGAGCTCCGGATTCGGGTAAGTAACAAGTAATTTACTTTCACATGCTTACTTTGCATATAGAATGCCTTACCCGCCGCTATCTTCTTCATCGCATCAATCTCCTGGAGGGCCTTTTGGGCTTCGGCCTTGGCACTCTTTGCACCCTCAAGGGCTGTGGCAAGCTCGGACTCTCGCGTCTTCAAGTCAAGCTCCAGCGCCTCATGCTTCGTCACGAGAGCGTGGAGCTCTTGCTGCACCTCGACCACCCGTGCCTCATGCCATTTCCGCTCGGTGCGCTCCTTGGCCGCTTTGTTTTCGGCCTCAGATAGCGCTTGCTTCAGGGTCGCCACCTCGGTCGTGGCCCCTGGCAAATTTATGATAATCCTGTCATTTTGCAATCGCTTTCCTTTTATATAGATCCATAGACTAGGTACTACTTACCTTTGTTCTCCTCGAGCTGCCTCTTGGCAAGGCCGAGCTCTTCCTTGGACGACCTCCGCAGTCAGTGCGGCAGAGGCCAGCAGTGAAGCCTGCATACGCATATAGACATACTTATATTAGACTCTTGCGATATTGTTTGATCCTCTGTTCAGCTTTTCTTTGTGAACACCAAACAGAGCATCAGGGGCTACTGTCTATGCGGTAATATTTCTCCTATATTTCAAAAACTTACCTCAAAGCCTGTTAGAAGGCTGGCACAGGCTTCAGTCAGTCCGCTCTTGGCGGACTGAACCTTCTGGACCACCGCACTCATAATAGTGCGGTGCTCTTCGTCAATGGAAGTGCTGCGAAGCGCTCCCAGCAGATTGTCTGGTGCCTCTGGATGGGCAGAGGTCACGGGCACAGGCGTCTTGTCCCTCTCGGAAGGAGGCCGCCTGCCCGAGTCTGGAACCACTGGAGGTTCCGGCGCGGTGTTCGGCTGAGGGCCGAACTTGGAGCCCTCGGGGGCTTCGCTCCCCTGCTCCCGGAGTCCGGAAGGTCGCTTTGAGGCGCCTCCGGGACTGTCTCCCCTCGACCCATTGCCTCTTGAGAAAACACCTCGGCGTTGTCTGTAGGGCAAGGGGAGGTGGCGGTCGGAAGTGGATCGCTATCCATATCTGATGAGCCCAGGGAGCCGTCCGACAAGGATACATTGATATGAGTTCGGGGTGGTCTGCACAATCATAATTCGGCGTCAGGAGAAGCAGTGCAACAAAGGAATGCTATGAGTTACTCTGGTATCCGAATACTTATGACTTCGCCAGGGGCTTGGCCCTGAGCAGCCACTTGTCTTCGCCTTCGGCGGCGGTGGTGGAGTAGTCCGGAATGAGAGCCCTTCCCTTCTTGGACCCTTCGCCCCCCCCCCAGTCGGGGCGGCCTTCCTTTTCTTGTCTTCCCCGACTGGAGGGGAGCATCTTCATCTTCCTCCTCATCTTCGTGGGAGGAGTGTACCGAGGATTCCTCGGACGATGAGTCCGATAACACCTGGCGCTGGGAGCTCTTTCGGGTTCCCTTAGCCTTCTTGGTCTTCTCCGGCACCTTGTAAGGAATCGCAGTCAGCATCTCCGTCAGGAGAGCGTCCGCAGTGTCTTTGGGCAGAGGGGCCGGACAGTTAATCTGCCCCGACGTCTCCACCCAGTCCTGTCAAAGGCATGGAGATCAGACCCCGCACATGGTTAAGCTAGGGGAAATAAATGTCCTACCGGATGTATAGAACTCACCGAATGCGCTTGGCGCTTCGCGCTTAGCCCGCGGTCCTCGGTGAGGGAGGGAGGGACCTCGGCGCCCTTAAACAGCACCTTCCAGACGTCCTTGTGCGTCGTGTCAAAGAGCTCACTCAGAGTCTAGTGTTGGGCCGGGTCGAACTCCCACAAGTTGAAGTCCCGTTGTTGGCATAGGAGGATCCGGTGGATGAGCATGACCTGGACTATATTGACAAGCTTGAGCTTCTTGCTGGCCATATTCCGGATACATTTCTGGAGTCCGTCCGGCTCCATTGATGAACCCCAGGACAGGCCCTTCTCTTTCCAGGAGGTGAGCCGCGTGGGTATTCCGGATCGAAACTTGGGGGCAGCCACCCATTTGGTGTCGCGCGGCTCGGTGATGTAGAACCACGCTGATTGCCACTCCTTTATGGTCTCCACGAAGGAGCCTTCAAGCCATATGACGTTGGGCATCTTGCCCACCATGGCTCCGCCGCATTCTGCTTGTTGGCTGCCCACCACCTTCGGCTTGATATTGAAGGTCTTTAACCACAGGCCGAAGTGGGGCCGGATGCGGAGGAAAGCCTCACACACGACGATGAACGCCGAAATGTTGAGGACGAAGTTCGGGGCCAGATCATGGAAGTCCAGCCCGTAGTAGAACATGAGACCACGAACGAATGGATGGAGGGGAAACCCCAGTCCGCGGAGGAAGTGGTGGAGGAAGACTACCCTCTCGTGAGGTTCAGGGGTAGGAATGATCTGCCCCGCAGCGGGCAGCCGATGCGCGATATTCGCGGCCAAGTATCCGGCTCCGTGCAGCTTCTTGATGTGTCCCTCCATAACGGAGGAAGCCATCCATTTGCCTCCCGCTCCGGACATGATTGGAGAAGGTTGAGGGGAAGGATGTGGGCTTGGGCGTTGGAGCTCGAGTGCGCAAGAGTAGATGAGCAAGGAGGAAGAAGGCGTGGGTAGAAAAAGGTTAAACCTTGTCCCTTTATAAGGGCGGCCGAAACTATGTGCCCCCACTAGCCTGGTAAAACTCTCTTATCCCCCAAGCGCCGTAATCGATGGCGCAGTTGGGTTACCCATGCCCGTATTAATGAGAATCCCGTAATAAGGGGAACACGATCTCTACTTTGACAAGACGTGTCAAGAAACTGCCTCGCGTTATTTGCGGGGCTAGTTAAAGAAAACGGTTCGAATAATCACCGGGCCATGGCATAATGTTGTGTTGCGAAAACAAGTCAGCAAGTTAGATTTGTGGAAATATTATTCTCTCTACGGTGGTATGTGGAACTTATTTTGCATGGTCGGACACTATCCTTGTATTCAAATTCTTCTGTGGTGTATTCAGAGGAGGAACCCGCATTGCAATGCCGAAGACAACACTGCGCGCCAGACTCATCGTCATTGAAGCCTGGTTCAGGGGCTACCGAGGGAGTCCTGGATTAGGGGGTCTCCGGACAGCCGGACTATATCCTTTGGCCAGACTGTTAGACTATGAAGATAGAAGATTGAAGACTTCATCTCGTGTCCGGATGGGACTCTACTTGGCGTGGAAGGCAAGCTAGGCAATACAGATATGTATATCTCCTCCTTTGTAACCGACCTCGTGTAACCCTAACCCTCTCTGGTGTCTATATAAACCAGAGGGTTTTAGTCCATAGGACAACAACAATCATACCATAGGCTAGCTTCTAGGGTTTAGCCTCTCCGATCTCGTGGTAGATCAACTCTTGTAATACCCATATCATCAAGAATAAATCAAGCAGGACGTAGGGTTTTATCTCCATCAAGAGGGTCCGAACCTGGGTAAAACATCGTGTCCCCTTCCTCCTGTTACTATCCGCCTAGACGCACAGTTCGGGACCCCCTACCCGAGATCCGCCGGTTTTGACACCGACAGTCGGATTTTGAGTCTTTACTCAACTTCACACCTTGCAACACAGTCAAGAACTCCTTTGACTGTTCCATTTTGAACTACTTCAAAAACTTGTCAAGCTATGTACTCATTGAAAAATTTATCAAGCGTCTTGATCTATCTCTATAGATCTTGATGCCCAATATGTAAGCAGCTTTACCGAGGTCTTTCATCGAAAAATTCTTATTCAAGTATCCTTTTATGCTATCCAGAAATTCAGTATCATTTCCGATCAATAATATGTCATCCACATATAATATCAGAAATGCTACAGAGCTCTCACTCACTTTCTTGTAAATACAGACTTCTCCAAAAGTCTGTATAAAACTATATTCTTTGATCAACTCATCAAAGCGTGTATTCCAACACCGAGATGCTTGCACCAGTCCATAGATGGATCGCTGGAGCTGGCACACTTTGTTAGCATCTTTAAGATTGACAAAACCTTCTGGTTGTATCATATACAACTTTATTTTAGTAAATCCATTAAGGAATGTAGTTTTGATATCCATTTGCCAGATTTCATAAAATGCAGAAACTGCTAACATGATTCGGACAGACTTTTAAGCATCGATACGAGTGAGAAAACCTGATTGTAGTCAACACCTTAAACTTGTCGAAAACCTTTTGCGACAATTCGAGCTTTGTAGATAGTAACACTACTATCAGCGTCCATCTTCCTCTTGAAGATCCATTTATTCTCAATGGCTCACCGATCATCGGGCAAGTCAACCAAAGTCCATACTTTGTTCTTTATACATGGATCCCATCTCAGATTTCATGGCCAAAAGCAATTTAGCGGAATCTAGGCTCATCATGGCTTCCTCATAGTTCGTAGGTTCGTCATGGTCAAGTAACATGACCTCCAGAACAGGATTACCGTACCACTTTGGTGCGGATGTTACTCTGGTTGACCTACGAGGTTCGGTAGTAACTTGATGAGAAGTTTCATGATCATCATCATTAGCTTCCTCACTTACTGGTGTAGGAATCATTGGAACTGATTTCTGTGATGAACTACTTTCCAATAAGGGAGCAGGTACAGTTACCTCATCAAGTTCTACTTTCCTCCCACTCACTTCTTTCGAGAGAAACTCCTTCTCTAGAAAGGATCCATTTTAAGCAACAAAGATCTTGCCTTCGGGTCTGTGACAGAAGGTGTACCAACAGTTTCTTTTGGGTATCCTATGAAGACACACTTCTCCAATTTGGGTTTGAGCTTATCAGGCTGAAACTTTTTCACATAAGCATCGCAACCCCAAATTTTAAGAAATGACAGCTTAGGTTTCTTGCTAAACCACAGTTCATACAGTGTCATCTCAACGGATTTTTAGACGGTGCCCTATTTAATGTGAATGCAGCTGTCTCTAATGCATAACCCCAAAACAATAGTGGTAAATCGGTAAGAAACATCATAGATCGCACCTTATCTAATAAAGTACGGTTATGACGTTCGGACACACCATTACGCTGTGGTGTTCCAGGTGGCATGAGTTGTGAAACTATTCGACATTGTTTCAATTGAAGACCAAAATCGTAACTCAAATATTTGTTTCCGCGATCAGATCGTAGAAACTTTACTTTTTTGTTATGATGATTTTCCACTTCACTCTGAAATTCTTTGAACTTTTCAAATGTTCCAGACTTATGTTTCATCAAGTAGATATACCCATATCTGCTCAAATCATCTGTGAAGGTTAGAAAATAATGATACTCGCCACGAGCCTTAACACTCATTGGACCGCACACATCAGTATGTATTATTTCCAACAAGTCTCTTGCTCGCTCCATTGTTCCAAAGAACAAAGTCTTAGTCATCTTGCCCATGAGGCATGGTTCGCAAGCATCAAGTGATTCCAAAAGTCCATCAACATGGAGTTTCTTCATGCGCTTTACACCAATATGACCTAAACGGCAGTGCCACATATAAGTTGCACTATCATTATTAACTTTGCATCTTTTGGCTTCAATATTATGAATATGTGTATCAATACGATCGAGATTCAATAAACCATTTATATTGAGTGTATGACCATAGAAGGTTTTATTCATGTAAATAGAACAACAATTATTCTTTGACTTAAATGAATAACCGTATTAGAATAAACATGATCCAATCATATTTATGCTCAACGCAAACACCAAATAACATTTATTTTAGGTTCAACACTAATCCTGAAGGTAAAGGGAGTGTGCGATGGTGATCTTATCAACCTTGGAATCACTTCCAACTCACATCATCACCTCGCCCTTTACTAGTCTCTGTTTATTTTGCAACTCCCGCTTTGAGTTACTACTCTTAGCAACTGAACCAGTATCAAATACTGAGGGGTTGCTATAAACTCTAGTAAAGTACACATCAATAACATGTATATCAAATATACCTTTGTTCACTTTGCCATCCTTCTTATCGGCCAAGTATCTAGGGCAGTTCCACTTCCAGTGACCATTTCCTTGAAGTAGAAGCACTCAGTTTCAGGCTCGGCTCTAGCTTTGGGCTTCTTCATGGGAGTGACAACTTGCTTGCCATTCTTATTGAAGTTCCCTTTCTTTCCCTTGCCCTTTTAATTTAAACTAGTGGTCTTGTCAACCATCAACATTTGATGTTTTTCTTGATTTCTACCTTCGTAGATTTCAGCATCACGAAGAGCTCGGGAATCGTTTTCGTCATCCCTTGCATATTATAGTTCATCACGAAGTTCCAGTAACTTGGCGATAGTGACTAGAGAACTCTGTCAATCACTATCTTATCTGGAAGATTAACTCCCACTTAATTCAAGCAATTGTAGTACTCAGACATTCTGAGCACATGCTCACTGGTTGAGTTATTATCCTCCATCTTATAGGCAAAGTACTTGTTAGAGGTCTCATACCTCTCGACTCGGGCATGAGTCTGAAATACAAATTTCAGCTCTTGGAACATCTTATATTCTCCGTGGCATTCAAAACATTTTTGAAGTCCCAGTTCTAAGCCGTAAAGCATGGCGCACTAAACTATCAAGTAGTCATCATATCGAGCTTGCCAAATGTCCATAACGTCTGCATCTGCTCCTGCAATAGGTCTGTCACCTAGCGGTGCATCAAGGACATAATTCTTCTGTGCAGCAATGACCATAATCCTCAGATTAAGGAGCTAGTCCGCATCATTGCTACTAACATCTTTCAACATAGTTTTCTCTAGGAACATATCATAAATAAAACGGGGAAGCTATACGCGAGCAATTGATCTACAACATAGATATGCAAATACTATTAGGACTAAGTTCATGATAAATTTAAGTTCAATTAATCATATCACTTAAGAACTCCCACTTAGATAGACATCCCTCTAATCATCTAAGTGATCATGTGATCCATATCAACTAAACCATGAGCGATCATCACGTGAGATGGAGTAGTTTTCAATGGTGAACATCACTATGTTGATCATATCTACTATATGATTCACGCTTGACCTTTCTGTCTCAATGTTCCGAGGACATATCTGCATATGCTAGGCTCGTCAAGTTTAACCCGAGTATTCTACTTGTGCAAAACTGGCTTGCACCCGTTGTATGTGAACATAGAGCTCATCACACCCGATCATGGTGTCTCGGCACGATGAACTGTAGCAACGGTGCATACTCAGGGAGAACACTTGTACCTTGAAATTTAGTGAGAGATCATCTTATAATGCTACCACCGAACTAAGAAAAATAAGATGCATAAAGGATAAACATCACATGCAATCAAATAAGTGATATGATATGGCCATCATCATCTTGTGCCTTTTGATCTCCATCTCCAAAGCATCATCACGATCACCATCGTCACCGGCTTGACACCTTGACTTCCATCGAAGCATCATTGTCGTCTCGCCAACTATTGCTTCTACGACTGAGGGAGTCCTGGATTAGGGGGTCTCCGGACAGCCGGACTATCTCCATTGGCCGGACTATTGGACTATGAAGATACAAGATTGAATACTTCGTCTCGTGTCCGGACAGGACTCTACTTGGCGTGGAAGGCAAGCTAGGCAATACGGATATGGATATCTCCTCCTTTGTAACCGACCTTGTGTAACCCTAACCCTCTCCGGTGTCTATATAAACCGAAGGGTTTTAGTCCGTAGGACAACAACCATAACATACAATCATACCATAGGCTAGCTTCTAGGGTTTAGCCTCTCTGATCTCGTGGTAGATCTACTCTTGTACTACCCATATCATCAATATCAATCAAGCAGGACATAGGGTTTTACCTCCATCAAGAGGGCCCGAACCTGGGTAAAACATCGTGTCCCCTGCCTCCTGTTACCATTCGGCCTAGACGCATAGTTCGGGACCCCCTACTCGAGATCCGCCGGTTTTGACACCGACATTGGTGCTTTCATTGAGAGTTCCTCTGTGTCGTCGCCGTTAGGCTTGATGGCTCCTACTATCATCGATAGCGATGCGGTCCAGGGTGAGACTTTTCTCCCCGGACAGATCTTCGTATTCAGCGGCTTTGCACTGCGGGCTAATTCGCTTGGCCAACTGGAGCAGATTGAAAGCTATGCCCCTAGCCATCAGGTCAGATTTGGAAGTTTGAAATACACGGCCGACATCCTCGGAGACTTGATCTTCGACGAATTCGAGCCACAGCCGGGTGCGCCGCACTGTCATGATGGTATGACCTAGCTCTGCCGCCGAACAGTACCCAGAGGCCGCGCCCGCATCAGCTCCGACCATTAGCTCGGAGCCAACTACACCAATAGAGGACGGGTGGTTAGAAACCGCCTTAGGGGCTGCAGTCTCAATGATGATCGAGCCGAACACCAGCCTAATCCTCTGCGCAGCCCGTGACCCCAAGGTGCCGGACTCTTTTTCTGACTCCGAACCGCCCACGCCCCGGCCAATCGAATCCGATTGGGCGTCGATCATGGAATTCACCGCCGCGGATATCTTTCAGCACTCGCCCTTCGGTGACATTATGAATTTACTAAGGTCTCTCTCTTTGTTAGGAGAGCCCTGACCGGATTACGGCCAACAGGATTGGGATGCGGATGACGAAGAAATTCGACGCCCACCCACCACCCACTTAATAGCCACTGTCGATTACTCAACCGACATGCTCGACTTTGACTCCGAATACATCGACGGTATGGACGACGATGCGGGAGGCGAAGAGGAACCACCGCCCACAGGGCGCTAGACGTCCACCTCATCATATGACGTGTACATGGTGGACACACCAAAAGAAGACGACGAGGAGGAACAGAAGGATACTTGTTCCCTCGAGAAGCAGTCAAAGCGGCGGCGCAAGCGCCGCCCCAAATCCCGCCTCGGCAAAAATAACGATCATACAGACCCAGCATTGGAGCAGGGCGAACCATCGCCGGACCACGGCAATATGGAGAATCAAACCGGACAAACCAATTCTGTCAAAGATGATAGTCCGGACGACATAACGTCGGACAAGCACCCGGAGCAGCAGAATGCCCACCAAAGGCTTGTTGCCACCGCGAGGAGTCTGAAAAAAGCAGAAGCAAAGGCTCAAGGCTGCGCAGGACACACTCCAAATCAGATGGAGTAAAGTACTCAACACAGCAGCGAAGTACGGCGGCAATCGCCCCACCAAGAGCTACCCAAAGCGGAAGTTGCTACCTGAATTCGATGAGGAGGCCTCAGACCCCCCACAACCAAAAATTAAAACAGCCATCTGGCGGGATAGACGACCTCACGGCCAACATAAAGCGGCAAGCAAGGCCGCACATAAGCCAATACGCGGTCTACGCGAGGGCTCGCATCAAAAGGAGGGCGAAACCAGATCCATCTATGGACCACGCAATCGTGCTCCAGCATACGATGCAACACAACAAACATCCGAACAATGCGGTACACCCAGATATCGGGGTGCCGCACACCCCCTATGTTTCACCGATGAGGTGCTATACCATGAATTTCCAAAGGGATTCAAACCCGTAAACATAGAGGCATACGATGGAACAACAGACCCTGGGGTCAGGATTGAGGACTATATCCTCCATATCCACATGGCTCGGGGAGATGATCTCCACGCCATTAAGTATTTACCCCTCAAACTCAAAGGGCCAGCTCGGCACTGGCTTAAGAGCCTCCCCGAAAGCTCCATTGGAAGTTGGAAAGAGCTCGAAGACGCCTTTCGGGAAAATTTTCAAGGGACTTATGTCCGACCTCCGGACGCAGATGATTTGAGTCATATAATTCAACAGCCCGGAGAGTCAGCCTGAAAGTTTTGGAACAAGTTTCTTACTAAAAAGAACCAAATTGTCGACTATCCAGACGCCGAAGCCTTGGCAGTGTTTAAGCATAGCATCCGTGACGAATGGCTTGCCAGACACCTCGGCCAAGAAAAGCCGAGAACAATGGCAGCATTAACAAGCCTCATGACCCGCTTTTGCGTGGGCGAGGATAGCTGGCTAGCCAGATGCAGCACCAATGACCCCAGTACATCCGAAGTTAGAGATGGAAATAGGAAATCACGGCGCAACAGCAATAACAAACGCCGGAATAAAGAAGACAACACGAAGAGCACGGCAGTAAACGCCGAATTCGAAAGCTCTCGGCCAGGTCAGCAAAAGCCGCCCTCTAAAGGCGCCAGAGACGAACTGTCCAGCCTAAACAAAATTCTGGACCAAATATGTCAGATCCATAGCACCCCTGGTAAACCCGCTAATCATACCCACAGAGAATGTTGGGTCTTCAAGCAGTCCGGCAAGCTCAACGCCGTACACAAGGGGGAGGATACACCAAGCGAAGACGGGGATGAGCCTCTCAAGCAAGACACTGGGGAACAAAAGAAATTTCCACCAGAAATCAAAACAGTAAACATGTTACACGTGATCAAGGGAAGAAACAAAATGGCACTCCCAGAAAAATATGCCCAAGGGCCTATCACCGCGGAGTCCTGCCACTGGTCGTCTCAACCGATCACTTTCGACCATCGTGATTACTCAGCAAGTATTCGGTGTGCAGGATGGGCTGCCCTGGTATTAGACCCAATAATTGACGGATACCACTTCACACGAGTCCTGATGGACGGTGGCAGCAGTCTAAACCTGATATACCAGGATACAATCCATGAAATGGGGATAGACCCAACAAAAATTTGCCCTAGCAATACTACCCTTAAAGGAGTAACGCCAGGCCCAGGGGCTCATTGCACGGGCTCCCTGCTACTAAAGGTTATATTCGGCTTCCCCGATAACTTCCGTAGCGAACATTTAACCTTCCACGCCGCTCCGTTCCAAAGTGGCTGTCAAGCACTACTCGGACGCGAAGCTTTCGCTCGCTTTAATGCAATACCGCACTACGCTTCCCTCACACTCAAGATGCCCAGCCCATGTGGCATCATTACAGTGAACGGAAGTATTAAGCGATCTTTGCGCGCCGAAGAGAGTGCGGTTGCCTTGGCAGCCGCACACTAAACACGGCCTCACCAACTAAAGCATTTAACAGGTCGTCAAGACCTCGAACACGGTTAGACGAGTCCGGCGCAGCTATATGTAATTCATACCGGATCAATGGTCACACCCCTATTACAAATACAGGGGGCCCAACGCGCGTAGACAAGTGGCAATTTTTACTTATCTTGAATTATACATGGTTTCTTTAAAAACTATCTTTTTGCACGACAACTTTTTCACCTAAGTTCCTCTCTTTTACAGATGATCATCATGCTACACCCGTCCAGGATATGGCACTACGGAGACACAGGCGCAGACGTGCAGCAGGGACCCGCTCCAAGGATTCTTTTTAGATTAAGACCCTGCGTAAACCTTGTTTACTGTCTGTTGTTGATACACATCCACCGAATTCTCAGCACACTTGAGAAGGATGCTGACGTCTTGGCATGTGGCCACGTCAGAATAATGCACGTACCTGGACACAAGGGGCTTCTTACAAAGGGCACTATTTAGGCCCGATTTATACCATAAAGACCGAATACCTTAGGGAGTGTTCGGCGTCGCGAGTTTGGCCTTATATGCATCAGCTCCGAATCATTGTCTTTGGTCAAATGTTGGGTTTGCCCGGCAACTGTGTTTTGGTGCCTTACGTTCCGCTTTATCGACTAAGGTAGCACCAGGAGAACTACTATGATTGTGCCCTGGTTCATCCGGACGAGCACCTCAGTAGAGAAAGCCGAAAACTGACTGTCATGATATAGCATGAGACTGGTCAACCACTCGATAACCTATCGGAATGTTAGAATTCCTTCGCCTTAACGAAGGGACGTTTTCCGGCCAGGCATGTATGCACCCCGTGATCGGGAGAGTGCGGAGCCACCAGGAGCTATCTAGTAGCCCCACTGTCAAACTCCTATGGCTAAGTGAAAGTGTTAAAGCATTATAGTGTGGTTGCCTCATTCGCTACGCTATCACCTCCTTAATAGGACCAAGACGTTGGGTTAAGTGTGAACACGCGTTTTTCGCGAGCACCTCCACATTATATGCGTGGGGGTTGAAGCCGACGGCTGCAATCTTTCAGGTTATACACATGTATACATAAACGGCCGCATAGGAGGCATCATACTACTTTCAGGCAAAAGTATAAACATAGCCTTATAAAACTTCATAAAAGCATTGTGTTTACAACGAGAATACATATCACTCAAACATAATATTCTTCGAGCACTGGGCCTCTATCAAACGAGCACCCTCGAGAACCTCCTCAAAATAATGCTCGACAGCCACTCGGCTTATGGCCGAACCCTGCGCCGCAATAGTGGTAGCATCCATCTCCGCCCAGTATGCTTTAACACGGGCAAGGTCCATCCGCGAGCCTTCTATGCACGCCGACCTCTTCATCGCATTAATGCGTGGCACCGCACCAAGGAACTGCTGCACTATGCTGAAATAGCTGTTTGGCTTTGGCTTTTCCGGCCATAGCTGATCCACAACAGACCTCATGGCGAGTCCGGACAACCCATTCAGTTTGGCCCATTCGGCTAGCTGGTCAGTCAATGAAAGCGGACGCTCTGGAACGTTGAATTGCGACCAGAACAGCTTGTCCACTTCACGATCTGTCTGACCTTGGAAGTACTTGGCCGGATCGGCAGCGCTCGCCGCCAAATCCATATACGCATCTGCCGAATTCCACAGCCGATCCAGATGGGAATACCGTGGATCTCCGAACTTCCTCCGTAACATGAAGGGTTTCCCAGCCGCAATATCCCCAGCTTCCCGCAGCTCCTCCTTCTTCGCTCTCATAGCAGAACGGGTGTCTTTGTCCGTCGTCGTGGCCTTCTCAAGGTCCGTTGCCTTCGCTCGGTTTTCTTTTTCAAGGACTCGGCAACGGTCGGCAGTGTCTTTTAATTCTACGGCCATCTTGGCCATCTTCTCTTGGCTCTTGCAATGTGCGGCCTTCTCGGCCTTCAACTCTTCGGCCGCCTTCAAAGCAGCCACATTACTAATCCTCGCTTGTTCCTTGGCTCGGGCAAGTTCTGCCCGCAAGGTTTCCACGGTGGTAGCTCCATCTGCAGTCACAGCATATCAAAGATACTGGCATCATGCTGCTCTTACTATGTGGCGTTCACCAGATAATAACACTTACCCTGTGCCTCGTCAAGCCTCTTGTTAACAAGCTCGATGTCGGCGTCTGCCGCATCCATTTGCCGTTTTAATTTGGCAAACTCACTAGTCCGGCTAGCCACTGGAGCTTCCACCACCTACACATAGGGGCAGTCTGGTTATTTCCTGGGAATACGATCCTCTGTTCACCGCCCTTCTCGACGACAACCAGAGTCTTAGGGGCTACTATCTACACAGGGCACACCTAACATGTGCAGTACTATCACATATTATCTCACGTACCTCAAAGCCTGTCAGTAGACTCATAAAGGCTTCATGTAATCTACTTTCGGCGGACGAAATTCTCTCCATCACCGTACCCATCAGCATTTGGTGTTCTTCTGAGATGGCCGCTCGCCCCACCAACTCCCTCAGAACGTCCGACTGCACACCAGACGGTGCCGGACTCTTTTGTCTGCTCTCTTCGGGAGCCAGATGCTGGGGACTTCGGGGGTCTATGGGATTATCTTCTGGCCTCACCGGATCTGGAGAGGCCCTCCGTGACGACACTTTCGGGTCACCCGCTTCTTGAACGAAGGAGTCCGGGGGAGGCGTTTCGCTCTCCATCATCTCTGGAAGAAGATCCCCCGAAGATGAGCTCAGCTGAGAGGGGCTAAGGCCCGAACTGCAAGATATATGCGGTGGTTATTTTCTCAGAAAAATGATAGCATACCTTTACTATTAAAGTATTTTGGATATTACGACTCGTTGGAGGGCTGATCCCCCCGCGGACTTTGTGCGGCAAAAGCACCCCCCGAGGCAGGACCCTCTGTGGGAGACTTCTTCTCCCGTTTGGAGGCTTCGGCTTCCGAATCCTCGGAAGCAGTCCTTCTCCTCCCCCGGTTATCCTCCTTCATGGAGACGCTCATTCCCTCGGTTGGAACGGGCAGCGATGGGGACCCACGTCCGCCCGTATTATCCCCCCTCCGTATCTTCCTTCGAGGGCTCCGGGCAAGGTGCGACCTCGACCATCTTTTCCAATACCGGATTTTCCAAACCCTCAGAGAGGGGGGCCAAACACCGAATCATCTTCGCCTCTGTTAGCCAGTCCTGGTCAAAAAACAAACTCTCAGAAATAACTTCGTGACGAATAAAAGACAGTGTGTTCGGACAGAGGATTTCTTACTTGTTCGGCGGCGCGGTTACTGCTCAGGCCCACGTCCTCGGTAATATCCGGACACTCTACTTGAGGTCCGAAGAATGACTTGTACATCTCCTCGTGCATCAGGCCGAGGAAACTTTGAATGGCACGCGGTCCCTCTGGGTTGAACTCCCACAAGCAAAGGGGCCGGCGTTTGCAAGGCTGGACTTGACGAACCAGCATAACTTGTATTACCACAACCAAATTAAAATCTCCCTCGAAGAGATCTCAGATGCGGCTTTGCAGTATAGGCACGTCCTTGGCTGGACCCCAGCTCAGACCTCTGCTAATCCATGACATCAGTTGTGGTGGGGGGCCCGAGCGGAAAGGGGGGGCAGCCGCCCACTTGGCACTTCTAGGAGCCGTGACGTAAAACCACTCCCGTTGCCATAATTCGGACACCTCTAGAAAGGAACCTTTCGGCCATGGAGCTCCTGCCATCTTGCCTATTGATGCACCTCCGCACGCTGCATGTTGCCCCTCGATCATCTTCGGCTTTACTTCAAAGGTCTTGAGCCACAGGCCGAAGTGAGGGGTAACGCGGAGGAAGGCCTCACACACGACAATAAATGTCGAGATGTGGAGAAAGGAGTCCGGAGCTAGATCGTGGAAATCTAGCCCATAATAGAACATCAAACCCCTGACGAAGGGATCCAGAGTGAGGCCTAGACCTCAGAGGAAGTGGGAGATGAACACGATATTCTCGTTGGGTTCGGGAGTAGGGACGGTCTGCCCTCGAGTAGGCAGCCGATGCGAAACCTCGGCGGTCAGGTATCTGGCCTCCCTCAACTTCTTAATGTCCTCTTCCGTAACGGAGGAGGGCATCCATCGGCCTTGAAGGCTGGCGAACATGATTGAAGATCCAGAGCACCTAACCTGGGCTTTGGGTGTTAGAACTCGAGGCGGGGGAAGGGTTCGATTGAGCACGAGAGGGAAAAAGCGAAAACCTTGTCCCTTTATAAAGAGGGTGAATATCAAGCGTCCTCTCCGTAGCTGTTTAGGACTTGCCTATAATCTAGGAGTCCTAGACACGGTTGGGTTACCCACGACCGCATTAATGAGAATCCCGTAATTGGGGGAACACGATCTCCGCTTCGACAAGACGTGTCAAGAAACCGCCTCGCGTTATGTGTGGAGTTGGTTAAAAGAAACGGTTCGAATAATCACCGGGCCATGACATAACGTCGTGCTGCCAAAACAAGCCAGCAAATTAGATTTGCGAAAATATTATTCTCTCTACGGTGGAATGTGGAACTTATTTTGCAGGGTCGGATACTATCCCCGTATTCAAATTCTTATGTGATGTATTCGGAGAAGGAACCCTCCTTGCAATGCCGAAGACAATACTGCGCGCCGGACTCATCGTCATTGAAGCCTAGTTCAGGGGCTACTGAGGGAGTCCTAGATTAGGGGGTCTCCGGACAGCCGGACTATCTCCATTGGCCGGACTGTTAGACTATGAAGATACAAGATTGAAGACTTTGTCTCGTGTCCGGACGGGACTCTACTTGGCGTGGAAGGCAAGCTAGGCAATACAGATATGGATATCTCCTCCTTTGTAACCGACCTTGTGTAACCCTAACCCTCTCCGGTGTCTATATAAACCAAAGGGTTTTAGTCCGTAGGACAACAACCATAACATACAATCATACCATAGGCTAGCTTCTAGGGTTTAGCCTCTCTGATCTCGTGGTAGATCTACTCTTGTACTACCCATAACATCAATATCAATCAAGCAGGACGTAGGGTTTTACCTCCATCAAGAGGGCCCGAACCTGGGTAAAATATCGTGTCCCCTGCCTCCTGTTACCATCCAGCCTAGACACACAGTTTGGGACCCCCTACCCGAGATCCGCCGGTTTTGACACCGACAACGACTATCGCTACCGCTTAGTGATAAAGTAAAGAAATTACATGGTGATTGCATTTCATACAATAAAGCGACAACTATATGGCTCCTGCCAGTTGCCGATAACTGTGTTACAAAACATGATCATCTCATAAAACAATTTATATAATCACGTCTTGACCATATCACATCACAACATGCCCTGCAAAGCAAGTTAGACGTCCTCTACTTTGTTGTTGCAAGTTTTACGTGGCTGCTATGGGCTTAGCAAGAACCATTCTTACCTACGCATCAAAAACCACAACATAGTATAGTGATTGCTTTCTGATCTTCAGAAAGAACCCTGCTCATTGAATCCGATTCAACTAAAGTTGGAGAAACAGACACCCACTAGCCACCTGTGTGCGAAGCACGT
Source organism: Triticum urartu (assembly GCF_056163025.1). NCBI lineage: Eukaryota > Viridiplantae > Streptophyta > Magnoliopsida > Poales > Poaceae > Triticum > Triticum urartu. Next base: position 50,960,000 of record NC_141876.1, read on the forward strand.
CGGTAGAACTAGTCTCGCGTAAGCGTACGCGTAATGTCGGTCTGAGCCGCTTCATCCAACAATAGCGGTGAATCAAGAATCAACTAGTGACGGCTGATACATCTCCGTCGTATCTACTTTTCCAAACACTTTGTCCCTTGTTTTGGACTCTAACTTGCATGATTTGAATGAAACTAACCCGGACTGACGCTGTTTTCAGCAGAATTGCCATGGTGTTATTTTTGTGTAGAAATAAAAGTTCTCGGAATGACCTGAAAATCAACGGAGATTATTTTTGGAATATATAAAAAATACTAGAAGAAAGATCCACGTCAGGGGGACCACACCCTCTCCATGAGGGTGGGGCGCGCCTACCCGCCTGTGCGCGCCCCTGCCTCGTGGGCCCCCTGACGCTCCACCAACCTCAACTCCAACTCCATATATTCGTGTTCGGGGAGAAAAAAATCAGAGAGAAGGATTCATCGCGTTTTATGATACGGAGCCACAGCCAAGCCCTAAACTCTCTCGGGAGGGCTGATCTGGAGTCCGTTCGGGGCTCCGGAGAGGGGAATCCGTCGCCATCGTCATCATCAACCTTCCTCCATCACCAATTTCATGATGCTCACCGTCGTGCATGAGTAATTCCATCGAAGGCTTGCTGGACGGTGATGGGTTGGATGAGATTTATCATGTAATCGAGTTAGTTTTGTTAGGGTTCGATCCCTAGTATCCACTATGTTCTGAGATTGATGTTGCTATGACTTTGCTATGTTTAATGCTCGTCACTAGGGCCCGAGTGCCATGATTTCAGATCTGAACCTATTATGATTTCATCAATATATGTGAGTTCTTGATCCCATCTTGCAAGTCTATAGTCACCTATTATGTGTTATGATCCGTTAAGCCCGAAGTGACAACAATCGGGATACTTACCAGTGATGACCGTAGTTTGAGGAGTTCATGTATTCACTATGTGTTAATGCTTTGGTCCGGTACTCTATTAAAAGGAGGCCTTAATATCCCTTAGTTTCCAATAGGACCCCGCTGCCACGGGAGGGTAGGACAAAAGATGTCATGCAAGTTCTTTTCCATAAGCACGTATGACTATATTCGGAATACATGCCTACATTACATTGATGAAATGGAGCTAGTTCTATGTCACCCTATGTTATAACTGTTGCATGATTGATTGCATCCGACATAATTCTCCATCACCGATCTGATGCCTACGAGCTTTTCCTATATTGTTCTTCGCTTATTTACTTTTCCGTTGTTACTGTTACAATCACTATAAAACCCAAAAATATTACTATTGCTACCGTTACCACTACTATCATATTACTTTGCTACTAAATACCTTGCTGCAGATATTAAGTTTCCAAGTGTGGTTGAATTGACAACTCAACTGTTAACTGATAACCCACAAGTATAGGGGATCGCAACAGTTTTCAAGGGTAAAGTATTCAACCCAAATTTATTGATTCGACACAAGGGGAGCCAAAGAATACTCTCAAGTATTAGCAGCTGAGTTGTCAATTCAACCACACCTAGAAACTTAATATCTGCAGCGAAGTGTTTAGTAGCAAAGTAATATGATAGTAGTGATAACGGTAGCAAAAGGTAATAGTAGTAAAAGTAATGTTCTTGGTATTTTGTAGTGATGATAGCAATAGCAACGGAAAAGTAAATAAGCGAAGAACAATATATGGAAAGCTCATAGGCAATGGATCAGTGATGGAGAATAATGCCGGATGCGGTTCATCATGTAACAGTCATAACCTAGGGTGACACAGAACTAGCTCCAGTTCATTGATATAATGTAGGCATGTATTCCGAACATAGTCATACGTGCTTATCGAAAAGAACTTGCATGACATATTTTGTCCTACCCTCCCATGGCAGCGAGGTCCTTACGGAAACTAAGGGATATTAAGGCCTCCTTTTAATAGAGAACCGGAACAAAGCATTAACACATAGTGAATACATGAACTCCTCAAACTACGGTCATCACCGGTAAGTATCCTGATTATTGTCACTTCGGGGTTAACGGATCATAACACATAATAGGTGACTATAGACTTGCAAGATAGGATCAAGAACACTCATATATTGATGAAAACATAATAGGTTCAGATCTGAAATCATGGCACTCGGGCCCTAGTGACAAGCATTAAGCATAGCAAAGTCATAGCAAGATCAATCTCAGAACATAGTGGATACTAGGGATCAAACCCTAACAAAACTAACTCGATTACATGATAGATCCGATCCAACCCATCACCGTCCAGCAAGCCTACGATGGAATTACTCACGCACGGCGGTGAGCATCATGAAATTGGTGATGAAGGATGGTTGATGATGACAATGGCGACGGATTCCCCTCTCCGGAACCCCGAACGGACTCCAGATCAGCCCTCCCGAGAGGTTTTAGGGCTTGGCGGCGGCTCCATATCGTAAAACGTGATAATTTCTTCTCTCTGATTTTTTTCTCCCTGAAACTCAATATATGCAGTTGGAGTCGGAGAGGCAACAAGGGGCTCACGAGGTAGGGGGGCGCGCCCCCACCCTCGTGGAGAGGTGGTGGGCCCCCTGGCCTTCATCTTTTGTAGGTATTTTTCGTATTTTCTGAAAAGTGGCTCCGTGAAGTTTCAGGTCATCCCGAGAACGTTTGTTCCTGCACATAAATAACACCATAGTAATTCTGCTGAAAACAACGTCAGTCCGGGTTAGTTTCATTCAAATCATGCAAGTTAGAGTCCAAAACAAGGGCAAAAGTGTTTGGAAAAGTAGATACGTTGGAGACGTATCACTAACACTTGAGAATATTCGTTGGCTCCCCTTGTGTCGAATCAATAAATTTCGGTTGAATAAATGTCGTGATCCCCTATACTTGTGGGTTATCAAGACTATTTTCTAGCGCCGTTGCCGGGGAGCATAGCTCTATTCTTTGAGTCACTTGGGATTTATATCTGCTGGTCACTATGGAGAAGTTGAAAGATCAAAGAACCAAGATTTTTCCCTCAACTAAGAGGGGAGGTAAGGAATTTCCATCTAGCTCTGCACTTGATTCACCTTCTGTTTTGAGTAAACTTGCGACACCTACACATGCTATTGATTCTGATAGGTCACATGTTATTGATGATGCCACTTCTGCTTTGCATGATACTTATGATGAAACTACTTCTATGCTTGATACTACTGTGCCGCTAGGTGAATTTCTTGATGAACAACTTGCTAGGGCTAGAGAGAATGAAATTACTAAAACTGATAATATTGATGAAAGTGATGATGAAGATTCCCCCTAGATATGAATTGCCTGTTGTTCCTGAGGGTTATGTTATGGATGAATATATTGCTAGAGAGTTCTTAGCTTGCAATGACAGATCTGATCTTAAGAAATTATTAGCTAAGCTTAAAGAAAAGCCTTTGAATGCTAGAATGAAATATGACCCTGCTTTTGCTACTTCACCTATCTTTATTACTGATAAGGATTATGATTTCTCTGCCGACCCTGAGTTAATTACTTTGGTTGAATCTGATCCTTTTTATGGCTATGAATCTGAAACTGTTGTGGCACATCTTACTAAATTAAATGATATAGCCACCCTGTTCACTAATGACGAGAAAACTCGCTATTACTATATCCTTAAGTTGTTTCCTTTCTCATTAAAGGGGGATGCTAAAACATGGTTTAATTCTCTTGATCCTGGTTGTGTGCGTAGTCCCCAGGATATGATTTATTACATCTCTGCTAAATATTTCCCCGCTCATAAGAAACAAGCTGCTTTAAGGGAAATATATAATTTTGTGCAAATTGAAGAAGAGAGTCTCCCACAAGCTTGGGGGAGGCTTCTCCAATTACTTAATGATTTACCTGATCATCCTCTCAAGAAAAATGAAATGCTTGATATCTTTTATAATGGACTAACCGATGCTTCCAGAGACCACCTGGATAGTTGTGCTGGTTGTGTTTTCAGGGAAAGAACTGTTGATCAAGCTGAACTATTATTGAATAATATGTTGACTAATGAAAATAATTGGACACTTCCTAAAGCAACTCCTAAGCCAACTCCGAAGAAAAGGGGTATTCTATTTCTCAGTCCTGAAGATATGCAAGAGGCAAAGAAATCTATGAAAGAAAAAGGTATTAAAACTGAAGATGTTAATAATTTACCACCTATTGAAGAAATACATGGTCTTAATTTGCCACCTATTGAAGAAATACATGGTCTTGATAACCCGACACAAGTAGTAAATGTAAATTCTCTCTATAGATTCGATAAATGTGAAATCCCATTTACTAAGTTTGCTAGCCCATGCTTGGATGAGTTTGATGACTTTATGGTTAAACAAGAAAACTTTAATGCTTATGTTGGTAGACAACTGAAACACAATGCAGATATGCTTGAACACTTGGGTGATTATATGGCTAATGTTAAAGGTGAACTTAAACTTATTAGTAAACATGCTCCTATGGTTACCACTCAAGTAGAACAAGTACTTAAAGCTCAGAATGATTTTCTCAATGAATTAAATAATAAGAAAAATGGTAATTTTGTTAGTTATGACTAGAGGTGGTAAAATGACTTAGGAAACTTTGTATCCTGAAGGCCATCCTAAGAGAATTGAGCAAGATTCTCAGAGAACTAATGTTGATGCACCTAGTCCTTCTAAGAGGAAGAAAAATAAAAATGATAGGACTTTGCATGCTTCTAGTGAATCTGTTGTTGACACACCTGAGAATCCCAATGATATTTCTATTTCTGATGCTGAAACACAATCTGGTAATGAACATGAACCCAGTGATAATGTTAATGATTATGTTCATGTTTATGCTCAACCTAGCAATGATAATGATGTAGAGATTGAACCTGTTGTTGATCTTGATAACCCACAATCAAAGAATCAACGTTATGATAAGAGAGACTTTGTTGCTAGGAAGCACGGTAAAGAAAGAGAACCATGGGTTCAGAAACCCATGCCTTTTCCTCCTAAACCATCCAAGAAAAAGGATGATGAGGATTATGAGCGCTTTGCTAAAATGATTAGACCTGTCTTTTTGCATATGCGTTTGACTGCTATGCTTAAAATGAATCCTTATGCTAAATATATGAAGGAAATTGTTACTAATAAAAGAAGGATACCGGAAGCTGAAATTTCCACCATGCTTGCTAATTATACTTTTAAGGGTGGAATACCAAAGAAACTTGGAGATCCAGGAGTACCAACTATACCATGCTCCATTAAAAGAAACTATGTTAAAACTGCTTTATGTGATCTTGGAGCCGGTGTTAGTTTTATGCCTCTCTCTTTATATTGTAGACTTGATTTGAATAAGTTGACACCTACTGAAATATCTTTGCAAATGGTTGACAAATCAACTGCTATACCTGTCGGTATTTGTGAGGATGTGCCTGTTGTGGTTGCAAACGTTACTATTCTAACGGACTTTGTTATTCTTGATATTCCCGAGGACGATAGTATGTCTATTATTCTTGGAAGACCCTTCTTGAATACTGCAGGGGCTGTGATTGATTGCACCAAAGGCAATGTCACTTTTCATGTTAATGGTAATGAGCAAACAATACAGTTTCCGAGGAAACAACCTCAGGTCCACAGTATCAATTCTATTGGAAAAATTTCAACAATCACTATTGGAGGTTTTGAATTTCCTCTTCCTACTGTCAAGAAGAAATATGATATTCTTATTGTTGGGGACATGCATATCCCCTTTGAGGTAACCTAGTGTTATTCAAAATTTCTCCGGTTTCATGTTACTCAAAATGAGTTTGTTAACAAGACCTGATCAACCTTGTTAGTGGATTCCTTTTGATGAGCATGAGATGGATGAAGTTAGAAAACACAACTCTCTGTACCCTACTTTTACTTTCTGTTATTTATATTAAATAAATAAAAAATAATATTTTCTGTCTATTTTCTGAATTATCCATGCAATAAAAAAACCCCAAAATAAAAGTTCACCAAATGCCCTGAAATTTAAATATGATTTTTCTAGAATATTTTAGAATATCTGGCACTAAAAAAATAGCAGGAGAAGCAGCCACGTGCCCATGAGGGTGGAGGGCGTGCCTGTCGGTGTCAAAACCGGCGGATCTCGGGTAGGGGGTCCCGAACTGTGCATCTAAGGTCAATGGTAACAGGAGACAGGGGACACGATGTTTACCTAGGTTCGGGCCCTCTCTATGGAGGTAATACCCTACTTCCTGCTTGATTGATCTTGATGAATATGAGTATTACAAGAGTTGATCTACCACGAGATCGTAATGGCTAAACCCTAGAAGTCTAGCCTGTATGACTACGGTATTGAGTATCCCCTATCCGGACTAAGTCCTCCGGTTTATATAGACACCGGGAGGATCTAGGGTTACACAAGGTCGGTTACAAAGAAGGGAATCTACATATTCCGTCGCCAAGCTTGCCTTCCACGCCAAGGAGAGTCCTATCCGGACACGGGTGCAGTCTTCGGTCCTCGTATCTTCACAGCCCATCAGTTGGCCCATGGCTTATAGGCTGGACGCCTGAGGACCCCTTAGTCCAGGACTCCCTCAGTAGCCCCCGAACCAGGCTTCAATGACGAGGTGTTCGGTGCGCAGACTGTCTTCGGCATTGCAAGGCGGGTTCCTCCGATGTCCTCCAAGTAATGTGTTCGGCTTTCACTTCAATGCCGCACCCCTCGGCTTCTCTGCATTTCTGACTTCATCCTCCATGTGTCAGTTGAATGTGGACAGTTAGGGTATTTTTTGCAAATAACACCCTGGCCCTGCAAGGAAGAGCGTCTATTTAAAGAGATTGGTTCTCAAATCCTTTCGGCACCATGCGGAGAGAATCCTCAGAGACTGCCAGGCAAGACCATTCCAACATGGCCAACATTCCCAGCTCCTCTTTCCGTTCCAACCTAGAGAGAGGCGAGTGGGAGAGGTGCTCTGTGTCCCACAGCCGATTGGTGAAGCTGCAAACGCAGGGATTTCTCCCTCCGGCAGATCTGGTCCTTGTTCGAGCAGGATTGGCCTCCTTCAACGGCAAAGCCCAGGCGGAGGATTTTCCCAATCCTTCTGTGGGAGAACGAGTGTGCTTCATCCCCTATCTGCTAAGGGGTGTGGGGTTTCCAATTCACCCATTCCTCGGAGGGCTGCTGGAGTACTTATGGCCTCCAGCTGCACAATTTTACCCCCGGCTCCATCCTCCATATTGCGGGTTATGCCGCTTTATGAGAACTATTCCTGGGTTGCGAGGCCTATTTCGATTTACGGAGAATACTGTTCTTCCTCGTCCCTCGCAATCAAGGTGGGTCAATTTTTGAAGTGGGGGGAGCCGAAGTGTGGCGCATCGCCGGGACCGGATACCTGTCCGGTACACCAAAGAAAGCTCTCGAAGAGTGGCCTTCTGAATTGTTCTACACTGACGACGTCGCTCTACCCGACCCCGTCTGCATGGGCCTCCTCGATTTTTCAAATGCTCCGCTGAAGAAACGCCATAGCTGGCGTCCTCGGAGCCTCGAGGAAGAGGATAGCGCAGAGATCAGCTTGCTACTGGGCAAGATTAAGACGCTTGCCCAGTTCGGATTGTCAATAGTCGAGGTGATGGCGATTTCTATAACGCGGGGGGTCCAGCCACTCCAATACAGAGGACTGTCCATGTGGCATTATAACAGAGAAGACGACGCCTCACATTATGGTCGAAAGGGCCCGAAGCCCCCCGCTGCTCTGGCCAAAATACTCGCCGAGCTGTATAAAGGGGAGAAGGAGGAGTTCACCCGTCTCTAATATCGAGACGGACTTTCCATGTACAATCCTCCCAGCTGGGTAAGGTTCAGCTCCACTATTTTACTCTTGTCCCTGAATCATTCGTTGACAGGCAGCATCTTATCTGCTCATAACAGGAATGGCGAAAGGCTATCGAGGGGATCCATGACCCTGCCCCTCAGCCGGAGAATCGCAACCGGGATCTTGACCCCGGATATGAGGAAGATTCGGACATATTTGTGGAGCTTGAGGAAGGAATATTCTATCAGATGATGTACGACGGTACATATGTACCCATTATCGCCGATTACCCCGGCCTCCTTCCAGCTTCACATGTAAGTAATCTGAAGACACCTTATCCAAAAGATATCTCTCATTCCTCCTTACCCACCGCACTGTCCTGTGCTCAAAAGGGGAAGCGTTCGGCACGCCGTGCTGCCCTGGGGGTATCTTCGAAGTGAGCGTCCCCCACACCAGGCAAGCCTTTGAAGAGGAAAGCAAATGAAGATACGACCAAGCCTTCATCGAAGATGTATGAATTTGTAAATATGCACCTAGGCAGTCACATCCAACCGTGACCCTCCCTGTCGGTGTCAAAACTGGCGGATCTCGGGTAGGGGGTCCCGAACTGTGCGTGTAGGCTGGATGGTAACAAGAGGCAAGGGACACGAAGTTTTACCCAGGTTCGGGCCCTCTCGATGGAGGTAAAACCCTACGTCCTGCTTGATTAATATTGATGATATGGGTAGTACAAGAGTAGATCTACCACGAGATCGGAGAGGCTAAACCCTAGAAGCTAGCCTATGGTATGATTGTTGATGTGTATGTTGTCCTACGGACTAAAACCCCCCGATTTATATAGACACTGGAGAGGGTTAGGGTTACACAAAGTCGGTTACAATGGTAGGAGATCTTCATATCCGTATCGCCAAGCTTGCCTTCCACGCCAAGGAAAGTCCCTTCCGGACACGGGACGGAGTCTTCAATCTTGTATCTTCACAGTCCAGGAGTCCGGCTGAAGGTATAGTCTGGCCATCCAGACGCCCCCTAATCCAGGACTCCCTCAGTAGCCCCTGAACCAGGCTTCAATGATGACGAGTCCGGCGCGCAGATTGTCTTCGGCATTGCAAGGCGGGTTCCCCCTCCAAGTACTTCATATAAGATTTTGAACACAAAGATAGTGTCCGGCTCTGCAAAATAAGTTTCCACATATTGCTATAGAGAGAATAATATTTACACAAATCTAATATGCTGACGTATTCCGTAGCGTGACACACCACGGCCAAGCCTTTATCCGAGTCATTTCATTATCCCACCTCAGCGCGTCATGCGAGGCGGTTTCCTTGGCACGTCTTGTTAAAGCAGAGATCGTGTCCCCTTATTCCGGGATTCTCATCAATACGGGCGTGGGTAACCCAACCGCGCCATTGATTATGGCGCTTGGAGATAAGCGAGTTTTACCAGGCTGGTGTGGACATGTAGTTGCGTCCTCCCATATAAGGGGATAAGGATCCACTACACCTTCTTCCTCCTTCGTCTATCCATTCTTGCGCACTCGAGCTCCAGCGCCCAAGTCCGCACTCCCCACCTCAACCTCCTCCAGCCATGTCCGGAGCGGGAGGCAAGTGGATGATCTCCTCCATCACGAAGGGACACATCAAAAAGCTGAGGAAGGCCGGATACCTGTCTAACGACATCGCATACCGGCTTCCCGAAAAGGGGCAGCTCATCCCCACTCCTAGGCCCCATGAGAGGGTGGTGTTCCTCCCCCATTTCCTCCGCGGAATGGGCTTCCCTCTCCACCCATTTGTCCGGGGGCTCATGTTCTACTACGGCCTGGATTTCCACGATCTGGCCCCTAACTTTGCCCTCAACATCTCGGTGTTTATCGTCGTGTGCGAGGCCTTCCTCCGCAGCCACCCCCATTTCGGCCTATGGCTCAAGACTTTCAACGTCAAGCCGAAGGTGGTGCGCGGCAACCAGGCGGAGTGTGGAGGCGCCATGGTGGGCAAGATAGCCAATGTCCTATGGCTCGAGGGCTCGTTTGTGGAGACCCTGAAGGGGTGGCACTCGGGGTGGTTTTACATCACCGAGCCGCGCGACGCCGAATGGGTCGCACCCCCTGTGTTTCGATCCGGACCCCCTACGTGGCTCACCTCCTGGAAGGAGATGGGCCTGTCATGGGGTAAGAAGGGAGAGCTGACCGGACTCCAAACATGTGTCCAAACCTTGGTGTACAAGAAGCTCAAACTTGTCAACGTAGTCCAGGTTATGCTCATCCGCTTGATCCTCCCGTGTCAACAACAGGCTTTCAACCCGTGGGAGTTCGACCCGGCGTGACACCAAACTCTGAGCAGGCTCTTCGACACGACGTACGAAGATGCCTGGAAGGTGCTTTTCAAGGGCGCCGAGGCTCCCGCATCCGCTACCGAGGATCGCGGATTCAGTGCGCAGCGTCACGCTCTCGCGGTAAGATGTTCTTTCCTTTTACAGGGTATCAGTTTTTCATAGTTTGACTCCATGCGGGATCTAAGCTCCTTTACCTTTGACAGGATTGGCAGGTGACATCCGGACATATCAATTGTCCGGGTCCTTTGCCCGAAGGCCTAGCGGACGCTCGCTTGGCGAAGCTGCTGGTTCCGGCACCGTATGTGGTGTCGGAGAAGAAGGCCGCAAAAAAGGCCGCGGGGACTCGAAAGAGTGCCCGGCGCCAGGAGGTGTCGGATCCATCATCCGATGGTTCCGAGGCGCATTCCTCCCATGAAGACGAGGAGGAAGAAGAAACCTCTCCCCCTCCAGCGGGAGGAGAGATGAAAGGGAAGGCCGCCCTCTCTGGGGAGGCCGGAGGGTCCAAGAAGGGGAAAACCCTTCCTCCGGACTACTCCACCGACGCCGACGACGGCGGAGAGGAGTGGCAGCCCAGGGCGAAGCCCCTGGCAAAATCGTAAGTATCCGGATACCAGAGTAATTTATAGTATTTGTTTATTGCACAGCTTTCCCTTACGTTGAATATGTTTATGCAGCCCACCCAAAGACCGACTCGACGCGTCGTCGAGCGGCTCACTGGACTCGTCGGATGTGAACTCGCTTCCGACGGCTTCCTCCCCCCGCCCTACGGACGACACCGAAGTGTTGTCCCAATAGGTTCCAAGCCGGGAGGAGGTGGTCCTGGAGGCGCCGCAAGGTGACCTCCCGGACTCCAGGAGTAAATGGGATGAAACCCCCCAGGGCTCCAAGTCTAGCTCTAGGCCGGACACCGCTCCGGAACCTTCAAAGGTTCTAGAGTCCGGCGGGGGACCTCCTTCCAAGAGGAGCAAGTCCACTGTGCCGGTGGCCCCCGTCCAACCGGAGGCGCCGGACAATATGTTGGAGGTGCTCCAAGGCGCCTCCATTGACGAGGAGCACCTCACTATTATGAGTGCGGTGGTCCAGAAGGTTCAGTCCGCCAAGAGCGGACTGACTGAAGCTTGCACTACCCTTTTAATAGGCTTTGAGGTAAGTAAAGAATGTGTAAATAATATTACCGCATAGACAGTAGCCCCTGATGCTCTGTTTGGCATTCGGGAAGAAAAGCCGAATAGAGGATCAAATAAAATTCGCAAGAGTCTAACAAAAATGAGTCAATATGCATATGCAGGCTTCTTTGCTTGCGTCCGCCGCACTGACTGCGGAAGTGGACACGCTAAAGCAGAACCTCGAGCAGTCCGAGCAAGAGCTCGGTTGTGCCAAGAAGCAGCTTGAGGACAATGAAGGTAAGAAATACCTTGTTTTTTAAATATATATAAAAAGGTGCAATTGCAAAGAATGACAGGATTATCGTGGCTATTGTAGCACGTCTGAAGTGGCGACCCTTAAGCAAGCGCTGGTCGAGGCCGAGAAGAGGGCGGCCTCGGAGCGCACCGGGCGGGAGAAGTATGAGGCCGAGGTTGGCAAGGTGCGGCAAGAGCTCCAGGCTCTCATGGAGAAACATGAGAGTTTGGAGCTTGACTCAAAGACGCGAACGTCCGAGCTCGCGGTGGCTATTGAAAATGCCAAGTCTGCCAAGACCGAATCCCAGAAGACCCTCCAGGAGTTGGATGAGGTGAAGAAGATAGCGGTGGGTAAGGCATTCTTTATGGAAAGCAAACACATAAACGTGAGTTGCTTATTACTTACCCGAATCCGAAGCTCTCCAGGAGCGTTCGCAGATCTTCCTCGGAGTGTGTCCGATGCCGCCGCATTCTATCGAGCCGAGGAGGGCAGCTCGACAAAGAAGGTGTTCTGGTCTCAGTATGCTGAGGCCGGACACCCCGTGCCCCTGAGAGACCAGCTGAAGCAACTGATCGAGCTCCATAAGGCGGCCGAACAGGCCATGATGGGCCTCATTGTTCGGCTGTGGCCTAGAGGGGCTCTGCCTGGGAGCTATTTTGGGCTGGTGCAGCGGCTGGTGGAGGCCTGTCCAAGGCTCGAAGTCATCAAGCGCTCGTCTGCATTATAGGTGCCCATAGGGCCCTTGCCCGTGCTAAGGTGCACTGGGGCAAGCTGGATGCTGAGAAGCTTGTGAAGGATGGGCCACCGCCGGGGAAAGAGCATCGCAAGCCTGAGAATTACTATAAGGATGTTCTGAAGGGTGCCTGCCTTGTGGCGGATGAATGTTCTAGGGATGTAATTTTTGAGTGAAACTTGCTCGTTTTGTCCTATGCGCTGAAAACTTGTTCATATGCGCTAAGCAATTCTATTGGAATTTAAAATATTACCTTCTGTGCGGCTGTTTATCAATTCTGAGAGATGGCGAGTCGTCGGCTTCTGCCCTCGTGCCGCTAGTGCTGGGGTGTTCGCGGATAAACCTGAGCGCTCTTTTTCCCATGTTTGGGTCCTTCGAGGGAGGCGCTCAACCCAACGAACAAGGCAATCGGACTATAATGCGTGAACACTCTCACTTAGCCATAGAATTCTATAATTTTAAATTTTGGCGAAGCCCCTGGTATTCGGAAGACCCAGTTCGGGGCGCTATCCACGCCTTGGCCGGACAGAGCCGGCTCCTCGCCCTAAGCGGCATAAGTCTTTAGGGACTCGAAAAACCTCTCGAACAGCAACCAGCTCTCGCTTCATCATGACAGTCAGTTTTAGCTTTCTCCACTGAGGTGCTCGACCCAGCTCAACTGGGGCACAATCGCAGTGGTTCTCATAGTGCTACCTTAGCCGATATAGCGGAACATAAGGCACCAAAACATAGGACCCGGGCAAACCCAACTATTGACCCAAGACATGATTCGGAGCCGATGCATATAATGCTATAAGTTCGGGGTGCCACACTTGTTAAAGTGTTCGGACTTCTCACACCATATTGAGGGGTACTAAAGCCCCTGGCATATTTTGGCCGTACCAACGTGTACGGGTGCAACATGTCGTTAAGGAACATATATAAAGAAAAAAAAGGTAATGCAAAAATAGACGAAAGCTATGCATTGTTTATTAAAAAGGGCTGCGATCAAAGCAGAACGATACAGATAATGCGATAAGTGGAAGGTTGGACTAGTTAACATGTCCATTCCAGGGGCAAGCTACGGAATAGTATGCGGAGCAGGTATACTGCTCGTGATAGAGACCACCTGGGAGTTCCGTAATGCGGCGTGGCTTGTCTGCTTCCCTGGTTCTTGCATCGTTTGTGCGGCAATTGAACTGCCGAATAGGCCTTCCGAAGGATGGAGTCCTGAAAGTAAGAGAAAATTAAAAAATCAGCAGCCCATGGTACGGTTTAAGCCATTTTTTGGGCGTGCCGTGATGGTGCCCCTCCCCCTGTACCCATGGTATCTCTAGAGTGTACTTATGTACGCGAAGTACTGGCGTCGCCTTTTTGCGAGGGTTGGGGTTGGAGCCGCAATGCTACGCCTGCTCGGATCATACCAGGAGGTCTTGGTGTAGGTTACTCAGGGCGCGCTTGACGGTGTCTGGTCGTTTGGTGGCCGGACTGGAGAACTGCCTGGAGAGGTTGCTTTGTACTTCCGCTGCAAGGGCCGCCGTGTGCTCCTCCGTTCGGAGGGAGCGTTCGGTGTTTCCATTGACCGTAATTACTCCTCAAGGGCCTGGCATCTTGAGCTTAAGATATGCGTAGTGTGGTACCGCATTGAACTTAGCGAATGCGGTTCGCCCGAGCAGTGCGTGATAGCCACTTCGAAACGGGACTATGTCGAAGATTAGCTCCTCGCTTCGGAAATTATCCGGAGATCCGAATACCACTTCAAGTTTGACTGAGCCAGTACAGTTGGCCTCTACACCTGGTATTACGCCCTTAAAGGTCGTTTTGGTGGGCTTAATCCTCGAGGGATCTATGCCCCTTTTCCGCACTCTATCCTAGTAAAGCAGGTTCAGGCTGCTGCCGCCGTCCATAAGGACTCTAGTGAGATGAAATCCGTCAATAATTGGGTCTGAAACCAATGTGGCGAATCCGCCATGACGGATGCTAGTGGGATGGTCCCTTCGATCAAAGGTGATTGGGCAGGAGGACCATGGGTTGAACTTTGGGGCGACTGGCTCTACCGCGTATACGTCCCTTAACGCGCGCTTCCGCTCCGTTTTGGGGACGTGGGTTGCGTATATCATGTTCACTGTCCGCACTTGTGGGGGAAAACCCTTCTGTCCACTGTTGTTCGGCGGTCGGGGCTCCTCGTCGTCATCGCTATGCAGCCCCTTGTCTTCATTTTCGGCGTTTAACTTGCCTGCCTGCTTGAACACCCAACAATCCCTGTTGGTGTGATTGGCCGGCTTTTCGGGGGTGCCATGTATCTGGCACAAGCGGTCGAGTATTCGGTCCAAACTGGACGGGCCCCTAGGATTCCTTTTGAATGGCTTTTTCCGCTGACCGGATTTAGAGCCTCTGAATCCGGCATTAACTGCCGTATCCTTAGCGTTGTCGCCGTTAATGCGGCGCTTCTGCTTGTTGCGACGCGACCTGCCATTACTGTCTCTGGTGTCCGAATTACCAGGGTTCTTGGTCATATTGTTTCTACGAGCAAGCCAGTTGTCTTCTCCCGCGCAAAAGCGGGTCATGAGTGTCGTGAGTGCTGCCATAGATTTCGGCTTTTCCTGTCCAAGGTGCCGGGCCAGCCACTTGTCACGGATATTGTGCTTGAAGGCTGCTAGGGCCTCAGCGTCCGGATAGTCAACTATTTGATTTTTCTTTGTTAGGAACCGTGTCCAGAATTGGCTGGCCGATTCCTCTGGCTGCTGAATTATGTGACTTAGGTCATCGGCATCTGGGGGTCGCACATAAGTGCCCTGGAAATTGTTGAGTGCGGCTTCCAGGTCCTCCCAACAACTGATTGATCCTGTTGGCAAGCTGTTAAGCCAATGCCGAGCTGGTCCTTTAAGCTTGAGTGGGAGGTATTTGATGGCGTGGAAATCATCGCCGCGGGTCATGTGGATATGAAGGAGATAATCCTCGATCCATACCGCAGGATCTGTTGTGCCATTGTATGATTCGATGTTTACGGGTTTGAAACCCTCGGGGATTTGATGATCCATTATTTTGTCTGTAAAGCATAGTGGGTGTGCGGCGCCTCTGTACTGGGCTATATCATGACGTAGCTCCAATGAGCCTTGTCTACTATGTTCGGCCCTGCCGAATTTGTGGCCGGCGTGACGATTACCGTCTTGAGCCGTGGGGCGCCCATGCGATCCGTAGATCGATCTTGTTTGCCTTGCCTTGTCCTCCAACATGTCTCGTAAGTCCGGCGCATATTCCCGTGCCTTGGTACGGGGTGCGGCTTGAGTGGAGGGCCGAGAGGCCTCTCTGTCGCGGCCACACCAAATGCTTCCTCCTCTAATCGGGGTAGCAACCTGTGCTTTGGGTAGCTCTTGGAGGGGCGTTCGAGTTTATGCTCTTCGGCCGCAAGGACTTTAGTCCATCTGTCGACTAGCAAATCTTGATCAGCTCTAAGCTATTGCTGTTTTTTCTTGAGGCTTCTTGCCATGGCCATAAGCCTGCGTTGGAAACGCTCTTGCTCGACGGGATCCTCTGGCACGACGAATTCGTCGTCGTCGAGGCTTGCCTCGTCTTCGGAGGGAGGCATATAATTATCGTCCTTGACCTCTCTGTCTGCCGCTCTCTCATGAGGGATGGTTTCTCCATCCTCCTATGCTAAATCTTGCTGGAGGGGGTTTTCTTTGGCGCTTTCCGGAGTATTATTATCTCCCGTGCTGGAATCACCGTATTTGTTTTGGCGGGATTTTGAGCGGCGCCGCTGACGCCGGCGCTTAGGCTGTTTCTTGGAGGGGTCATCCTCCGCTGTTCCATCGCCATCTCCCTCTTTTGGGGTGTCCACCATGTATATGTCATATGACGAGGTGGCTTTCCAGGGCCTAGTAGGCGCTGGTTCTTCATCATCTCCTTCATCGGCGTCCATACCGTCGATGTCTTCGGAGTCGAAGTCGAGCATGTTGGTTAAGTCGTCGACAGTGGCTACGAAGTGGGTGGTGGGTGGGCTTTGAATTTCTTCATCGTCCGTACCCCAACCTTGCTGACCGTAGTCCAACCAGGGCTCTCCTGATAAAGAGAGAGACTTTAGTGACTTCAGGATATCGCCGAAAGGCGAGTGCTGAAAGATGTCCGCGGCAGTGAACTCCATGATCGGCGCCCAATCGGATTCGATCGGCAGGGGCGCGGAGGGTTCGGAGTCCGGAGAGGAGTCCGACTCCTTGGAGTCACGAGTCTCGCAGAGTACGGGGCTGGTGTTCGGCTCAATCACCGTTGGGGTCGCAGCCCCTGAGGTGGCGTCCAACCGCCCATCCTCGATCGGCGCAGTTGGCTTCGAATTGAGGGTCGGAGCCGATGCGGGTGCGGCCTCCAGGGCACTGTTCAGCGGCAGAGCTAGATCATGCTCGTCGTGACAGTGCGGCGCTCTCGGCAGTGGCTCGAATCCGTCGAAGATCAAGTCCCCGCGGATGTCAGCCGTGTAGTTTAAACTTCCAAATCTGACCTGACAGCCAGGGGCATAGCTTTCGATCTTCTCCAGACGGCCGAGCGAATCGGCCCGCAGTGCGAAGCCGCCGAAGACGAAGATCTGTCCAGGGAGGAAGGTCTCACCCTGGACTGCATCGCCATTGATGATCGTAGGAGCCATCAAGCCTGACGGCGACGACACAGAGGAACTCTCAATGAAAGCACCAATGTCGGTGTCAAAACCGGCGGATCTCGGGTATGGTCCCGAACTGTGCGTCTAGGCCGGATGGTAACAGGAGGCAAGGGACACGAAGTTTTACCTAGGTTCGGGCCCTCTCGATGGAGGTAAAACCCTACGTCCTGCTTGATTAATATTGATGGTATGGGTAGTACAAGAGTAGATCTACCACGAGATCGGAGAGGCTAAACCCTAGAAGCTAGCCTATGGTATGATTGTTGATGTGTATGTTGTCCTACGGACTAAAACCCCCCGGTTTATATAGACACCGGAGAGGGTTAGGGTTACACAAAGTCGGTTACAATGGTAGGAGACCTTCATATCCGTATTGCCAAGCTTGCCTTCCACGCCAAGGAAAGTCCCTTCCGGACACGGGACGGAGTCTTCAATCTTGTATCTTCGCAGTCCAGGAGTCTGGCTGAAGGTATAGTCCGGCCATCCAGACACCCCCTAATCCAGGACTCCCTCACTCCCGTTTTCCCTGTATCAAGAAAAAGGTGTGTCGGACTATATCCGGAGGTCCAGGTGTCCGTACTTCCCGCAGCCAGGATTCAAATCCTGCTGTGAAGACGGGGGTTGATGCAGGGCCGACGACGGACTGTCCTCCAGCCGAGGACTCGGATGATGTATCCGTCACCAACTCGGAAGTGGAGAGTGTCATGAATCATCGGCGCCACAGGGCCATTTTACAAGACCCTGGCTTTTTAGAAGAGTCGTTTAACGCCTTCTGTTCGGCCGATGCATATATCCAAGCTGCTCCAGATGGGCTTAATAGGGCCACAAAGCAGCATTTAAAAGATGTGCAGGTAAGTTTATTTTGTTTGACTATGATAACCATATGCCAGTAGCCCCCGATACTTAAAGTAATTGAAGCAACTAATTTAAGGATCAATGTACAACTAGGTGTACGAAGAAGAACACGCTATTAACTCAGGAACTAGAAAAGTGTCAACGTCAGCTGTCCGCTGCCAATGCCGAACTAGAGAAATACAAGGCATCCCCCGGTAATATTTACCTCCATCGAGAATTCATAATGGTACACTAATAATGCTAATCTGGGTGATTATCTTTGTATTGGGTAATTAGACCAACTGCGAGAACAACTCGACGCTGCTCGAAGCGAAGAACACGGAGCCAAAAAACTGCTAGCAGCGGGCGAGCGTGTGTTGACAAAAGTCGTTCAAGAGAAAAAGAAACTCCAGGATTCGAACACCAAACTGGGCGAAGAACTGAAAGATGTGCGAGCTCAGCTAGCTGACTCTGTGAACGAGAACAAGAAGCTGCGAGGCGGCATATTCAGTATGTGGCCGCTTTTAACTTATAACAGTTTGGAGGTAACAATAGCTGATAGAGCTGTAATTGCAGGTGTATTGATGGGCCGCCTCGAAGAGGAGGTGTCCGGATCATCAAGTGATCTTCTGCAAGGGTTGTCGCAGTTGTACGAGCAAGCTCGGCGGGCAATGAAGAGTGTAGCCAAGGCCTTATGGCCATCCGACTCCCCTCCAGGAAGTATGGAGAAGCTGGTAGAGCTGTTCAGGGGAGCGCGGTGGCGTATCCGATTGTGGAAGATATCGGCTTGCCGAGAGGGTGCGCGAGAGGCCTGGGCCATGGTAAAAACGCGATATACCAAGCTAGATCCAAATCACATGGCCCGGGTTGGACCGTTAGGGTCGAATGGGGAAGAAATTCCCATTAGTTTAGTATATGACCAAGTGGAAGTGGCCGCTAGATATTCCAAACAGGATTGTAAGTTAGAGCGCCTGTTGGACGGTATAGAGGAGGAAGTCTTTAAGTATTGAGTGACTATGTACTTTCCTTCTAGCTGGATAATAAAGACAGTTGTCATGGCCGACCTTTTCGCTTCGACCTCTGGACCCGAAGGTGTGGAGTGTTTCCAAATACCCTAACGGTAGAATATACCGGGGTATGCATGGGAACCAGGTGTAGGGGTCATCATTGCTCGAACAGGCAATGTGTATCCAGCTAGTTATGTTATATTACATTATGTAAGAAACATCTTCCAGAGAGAATAGTTCCGTTAAAGGTTCCTTTCCCTGGGTGTGCATGCGTTTAATGTGCATGTCCGAACTGTGATTGAAAAAATCGTAGAGTAAGTAACATCTGGGGTTCACAATGGAGTGAATGCGGAAACGTCTTTAATTCGCCGGCCGAATATTCCCTTAAGAATGCTAGCTTTCGGCTTCACCCAGTCCGAGGTACACATCTGGATGACCTGGCAGTAACAATCATAGAGGTGCTCCCTTTATGCCCTAGCCGAACTAACAGGAATGTAGGGCATAAGCACAGGAGCCAGGCAACCTAGCTTGGCCAAAACTTAAGTCATATCGATGCATATAATGGCGAAGAAAAGGTACATATGGAAAAACGCATATGTGTTGAGCTTGATGCTCGAAGAATAATAGCAAGCTTCTATACGAGAAGCCCCCAGGTATAATGAACGTACATATGTAGAGATGTACGCATCAGGTAGGGACGGTCTAGCCATACTAAAGCCGTAAGGCTGAAGAAAAAACGGAAAAAGATAAAAAACGAAAAGAGAGAAAAAATAACAGTAATAACAGGAGGGAGGAAACGAACACAGAGTTTGGCGCTAGGCATAAAATCGTCGTAGTCTGGCCGCATTCCAGGGGTTCGGCTCCAGGTGATTGTCTGGCGCATCACGTAGGCGGTACGCTCCTCCGGTGAGAACTTCGTCAACGGTGAAGGGACCCTCCCACTTGGGCTTGAGTTTGTCCTTTGTCTTCTCCGGCAAGCGTAGAATAAGTTCACCAACGTTATAAGTCTTGGCCCGCACTTCTCTGCTTCGATACCTGTGAGCCTGCTGTTGATAAAATGCGGAACGGGCTTTTGCGATGTCGCGCTCCTCCTCCAAGGCATCTAAGCTTTCCTGCCGATCAATCCCGGCTTCTCTCTCTTCATACATGCGCACTCGAGGTGAGTCATGAATAATATCGCAGGCTAACACTGCTTCCGCACCGTACACCATGAAGAAGGGTGTATATCTAGTAGTGCATTTGGGCGTGGTCCGCAGCCCCGAAAGTACGGAGTCAAGTTCCTCCACCCAGTGCTTGTCTGTTTCCTTCAAAGACCGCACTAGTCTAGGTTTGATGCCCTCGTAATAAGACCATTAGCCCGTTCGACTTGACCGTTTGTCTGCGGGTGATAGACAGAGGCGTAATCGAGCTTAATGCCTAGATTAGCGCACCAGGTTTTCACTTCATCGGCTGTGAAATTGGAGCCATTATCGATGATTATACTGTGCGGGACACCGTAACGGTGTACCACGCCGGATATGAAATCTATTACTGGCCCCGCTTCGGCCGTTTTGACTGGTTTGGCCTCTATCCACTTAGTGAATTTATCCACCATGACCAGGAGATACTTTCTCTTATGGCTTCCTCCTTTAAGGGGTCCGACCATATAGAGTCCCCAGACCGCAAAAGGCCAAGTGATGGGGATTGTTTGTAAGGTAGTGGGGGCATATGGCTTTGGTTAGCAAGGAGTTGGCATCCGATGAAACGTTCAACAAGGTCCTGTGCATCTGCTCGGGCCGTCGACCAATAAAACCCTATACGAAAGGCCTTGCAAACAAGGGCCCGAGCTGCACCGAGTCCGGCATGAATTTTAGCCAAGAGCTGCCGCCCCTCTTCCTCGGAGATACACTGTTGAAGGACTCCGGTAGTGCTTTTCTTATAGAGCTCTCCATCATGAACCTTGTAGGCCTTCGAACGCCGGACAATGCAGCGGGCCTCATTCTGGTCCTCAGGAAGCTCCTTCCTGTTAAGGTAGGCAAGGAAGGGTTCGGTCCATGGGGTAATGACTGCCATGATGAGATGCGCTGACAGTGTGATTTCGGTGGCTGAGCTTCCGATGACGTCGGTGTTTCCGGGATCTGGGGTTATGTTTGGATCCGGACTAGTGTTGCCGTTTTCCCCTTGCCACACCTTAGATGTCTTAAAAAGCCTTTCCAGGAAGATATTAGGTGGGACGGGGTCGCGCTTAGCATCGATACGAGCAAGAACATCCGTCGCTTGATTACTTTCTCGAGCCACATGATGGAACTCGAGCCCCTCGAACCGGGCATACATTTTTATGACTAGGTTACGATAAGCTGCCATCTTCGGATCTTTGGCGTCGAAGTCTCCATTTATTTGAGATATTGCAAGGTTTGAGTCCCCACGCACTTCTAGGCATTGTATGCCCATGGAGACAACCATCCGGAGACCATGCAATAAGGCCTCGTATTCGGCTGCATTATTTAAGTCTGTGTATAGTATTTGGAGGACATACTGAACGACGTCTCCAGTAGGGGACGTTAAAACGACGCCCGCTCCTAACCCTGCCAGCATTTTGGAGCCATCGAAATATATGACCCAATTGGAATATGTGTCGTACTCTTTAGGGAGTTCGACCTCTGTCCATTCGGCGACGAAGTCGGCCAATACTTGGGATTTAATAGCTCGACGTGGTTTATATGTAATGTTAAATGGGAGGAGCTCAATGGACCATTTGGCAATCCAGCCCGTGGCATCGCGGTTATTTATAATGTCGTTGAGTGGTACTTCGGAAGCCACCGTAATCGAACACTCTTGAAAGTAGTGAAGGAGCTTTCGGGATGCCATGAAGACCGTGTGCTGTCTTTTGATAATGGGGGTACCGGGATTTGCATGGTGTAAGGACAGTAGGTATGTAGTATACTGGCTTATGAAGCAGGAATTTATGTCCGTCCTGTTCTCGTTCAACGACGAGCACATCGCTCACCACTTGATGTGTTGCCAGGATTGGATTGCTCGCAAGAAGGGTTTTTATTTCCTCCAATCTGGCTATTGCCGCATCCGTCCACTCGAAGTGATCGGTTCACCGTAGAAGGTGATAGAGTGGCAGTGCCTTTTCTCCCAATTTGGAGATGAAGTGGCTTAGAGCTGCCACGCAACCCGCGAGTTTTTGAACTTGTTTAAGGTCTGTTGGCGTAGCCAATTGTGACAAAGCTCGGATTTTGGCTGGATTTGCTTCAATTCCTCTATTGGAAACGATGAAGCCCAGCAGTTTTCTGGCAGGGACGCCGAAAATGCACTTTTGCGGATTGAGCTTAATGTCATACACGCGGAGGTTGTCGTCTTCTGGAGGGTGTTTCTCTGGGGTGTCTTTGGTAAGGATGTCCTCGCCGTTTTTGGCTACCTGCCGGAGTATCCGACATGCCCTAAGGCTGTGGGTTGGTATGGTATCCGGTGTGGTGTGTATTTTGCATGGGCCATCGAGCCATCCCTCCAGAACGGTTTCGCGCCGTGTAATGGGTTTTCATTTCTTGGCTGTTGGTCCGGTTGCGTTACAGGTGTGCGCCCTTTTCGCCTAGACCAGTGGTTGAGTTGGGACCGGTTGCTCCCAAACTTTCTGATTTCTCCAGGCGCTTTCCATTGCGCTGTACTTCTGTACGATAGTTGCCAAGTCAGCAAAGTGTAGTATGCGGCGGTGATTAATGGCATTGAGGACTCCTTCATTAGTGCAATTGTGACGGAACGCTGGTATCGCGTCCTCATCGCGGCAATCTTTAACCTTGTCCTTGACAAGGAGGAATCTGGCCCAAAAGTGGTGGACTGTTTCCTGAGACTGCTGTTGTATGCTCGTGAGAGCACTTATGTCAGGGTGGGTGGGTGGAATTAGATCTGAACCCTGACCTGGTCGATGATCCGGAGTCTGAGGTTTTT
The DNA here is from genome assembly GCF_056163025.1 of Triticum urartu. NCBI lineage: Eukaryota > Viridiplantae > Streptophyta > Magnoliopsida > Poales > Poaceae > Triticum > Triticum urartu. The sequence goes on from NC_141876.1 coordinate 50,982,626, forward strand.
CCAGACTGAATAGTCCGGGCCCCGGAGTATCTTCTGATTTTTGAAGCCTATCGTCCGACTCTATGTTCGGAGGACAAGGCGTGTCTTTCTGCCGGTAGGTGTCCGGCTTCTCGAGGTCGGAGATCCGAACATAGTTCGTCCTCAATATAGAGGAAGGGTTATCTTGCTCTTCGACTACCGCTATCTGGTGGGTGATCGGTGGAGAGTTAATCTCTCTCTGGTCGGGTTTAAGCCCAATCCGATCGTAGTCTGTAGTGACCCCCAAGGCGGCAATGCAATCTAGAAGTTCGTTCAAAGACGATAACTCCGTCGGATCCATCCATTTGGCGTATTCAGAATCAACACAGAGAGGATTTTTGATGACTCGAGAGGTCATCCTCGTCGGCTCAAAAGACGGGTGGGCGATCATGGTAAAACCGCCCAGCCGGAGGGTTTGGCCTGAGGACGGAGCTCCTCTGGAGGTGATATTTTCCTTGACGACACAGTGGAACTCTCAATGAAAGCACCAATGTCGGTGTCAAAACCAGCGGATCTCGGGTAGGGGGTCCGGAACTATGCGTCTAAGGTCGATGGTAACAGGAGACAGGGGACACGATGTTTACCCAGGTTCGGGCCCTCTCTATGGAGGTAATACCCTACTTCCTGCTTGATTGATCTTGATGAATATGAGTATTACAAGAGTTGATCTACCACGAGATCGTAATGGCTAAACCCTAGAAGTCTAGCCTGTATGACTACGGTATTGAGTATCCCCTATCCGGACTAAGTCCTCCGGTTTATATAGACACAGAGAGGATCTAGGGTTACACAAGGTCGGTTACAAAGAAGGGAATCTACATATTCCGTCACCAAGCTTGCCTTCCACGCCAAGGAGAGTCCTATCCGGACACGGGTGCAGTCTTCGGTCTTCGTATCTTCACAGCCCATCAGTCCGACCCATGGCTAACAGGCCGGACGCCCGAGGACCCCTTAGTCCAGGACTCCCTCAGCGCCCACCCCTCTGGGCGCGCCCCCTGCCCTGTGGACCCCACATGGGTCCCCTCCACTTATTCCAGCCACCACACACTCCTTCTTCCTCCCAAAAAATCACTAGCCAGCTCAAACCCGAGCTCTTGCTCATCTTGCTGCCATTTTCGATCTCCTTGCTCAAAGCTCCATTCACAAAACTGCTTTGGGGGATTGTTCTTTGCTATGTGACTCCTCCAATGGTCCAATTAGTTGTTGTTCGAATGCTTTATTCATTGCAAATTTTTGCTGCTTAGGTGACCCTGTTCTTGAGCTTGCATGTCAAATTTATGTGGTCAAAAGTAGTTTTAATGCATGAGATATCCTCTAGGCACTTGTAGGAGTAGTTGCTATCAATTTTTTTGAGTTTGGTTCACTTTTATTTTAAGTCACTAAAAATTTCAGAAATTTTTTGGAGGAAGAAATATGTTTAGGTAAATGTACCAAGGTGGTTCCTCAAGGAAGCACGGACCTAGGCCCACAATACGCGAGCTGGACAATGAACCACCAAGGAATGCTCAAGTGCGGCCTTGTGAATGGCCATCAGAGGACTTCATGGTTCGAGCAGGAATCAAGGAGGAATTTGAAGCGTATGTGCATAATGCCAATCTTGAGAGCTTCGTGGCATATAAGTGCCATCAGTACCACTACCTCACTGATTCCTTTGTGAGAAGGTTTGAATTTTCATCATCACGCAATTCTCAAATTGTACTGTTTGACCTTTATGATAAATCTTATACCATGGACTTAGAAGATTTTAACACTACTTGTAAACTCCCACAGTGGGGTAATGTTAGTGAACCTCACAAATCTGAATATAGAGACTTTCTTGCTAGTATAACTATGGGGGAATCTAGGGAAATCACGCAAGCTACCATAGGGAGCATTCATTTTCCTGCTATACATTATTTTGATCTCTTTATAGGTAGATGCATAAATGGTAAGGATGAGGCATGTCACATGTGTGTGCCAGATCTTAGTGTTCTCAAGAGTGATGTATTAGGAGATAGACAATATAACTTGGGGGCCATTGTTGCACGCAGGTTGCATTATAACAAAATTAATGGAGATTTATTTGGTGGAATTTATGCAACCCATTTAGCTAATTTTCTTGAGACACCCATACGTGGAGATGATATTGAGTTGCCTCCTACTTATTTAGATTATAATGCCATGGTTCGTCATCAGTTTGTTGAGAGGAACAATCAGTTCCTCCAGTACTGACTAATCTTTGACAGACGACACACCTATCACGTCTCTCTCCCTGCTCCTGCCTTCTTTGACTTTCAAGCAAAAGGGAGATATGTTATAACCAGGGAGGAGGCGACCGAGTACGAGAGGAGGACGGAGGCAGCTCGCCTCCAAGCTGCAGCTCGTCAGGGAATAGCCGATGCATCTTAGTACGATCCCAGCTTCAACTTCGGATATCCACCTGGCCATCCATGGGCATAGACCAACTTAGGCCAAAAGCCTAAGCTTGGGGGAGTACGTATTTCTTAGCAACATTACTGATACGTCTCCAACGTATCTATAATTTTTTATTGTTCCCTGCTATTATATTATCAACCTTGGATGTTTTATATGCAATTATATGCTATTTTATATGATTTTTTGGACTATCCTATTAACCTAGAGCCTAGTGCTTGTTTCTGTTTTTTTCCTTGTTTTAGAGTATCGCAGAAAAGGAAAATCAAACGGAGTCCAATTGACCTGAAACTTCACGAAACTTACTTTTGGAACGGAAGCAACCCAGGAGACTTGGAGTAGACGTCAAGGAAGCTTCGAGGGAGACATGAGGCAGGGAGGCGCGCCCTACCCCCCTGGGCACGCCCCCACCCTTGTGGGCCCCTCATGGCTCCCCTGACCGACTTCTTTCGCCTATATATATACACACTAGAAACATCAGGGAGCAGAATAGATCGGGTGTTCCGCCTCCGGAAGCCTCTGTAGCCACCAAAAACCAATCTAGACCCGTTCCAGCACCCTGCCAAAGGGGGCAATCCCTCTCCAGTGGCCATCTTCATCATCCCAGTGCTCTCCATGACGAGGAGGGAGTAGTTCTCCCTCGGGGCTGAGGGTATGTACCAGTAGCTATGTGTTTGATCTCTCTCTCTCTCTCGTGTTCTTGAGTCGGCACGATCTTGACGTATCGCGAGCTTTGCTATTATATTTGGATCTTATGATGTTTCTCCCCCTCTACTCTCTTGTGATGGATTGAGTATTCCCTTTGAAGTTATCTTATCGGATTGAGACTTTAAGGATTTGAGAACACTTGATGTATGTCTTGCACGTGCTTATCTGTGGTGACAATGGGATATCATGTGATCCACTTGATGTATGTTTTGGTGATCAACTTGCGAGTTCCGTGACCTCGTGAACTTATGCATAGGGGTTGGCACACATTTTCGTCTTGACTCTCCGGTAGAAACTTTGGGGCACTCTTTGAAGTTCTTTGTGTTGGTTGAATAGGTGAATCTTAGATTGTGTGATGCATATCATATAATCATACCCACGGATACTTGAGGTGACATTGGAGTATCTAGGTGACATTAGGGTTTTGGTTGGTTTGTGTCTTAAGGTGTTATTCTAGTACGAACTCTATGATAGATCGAACGGAAATAATATCTTCATGTTATTTTACTACGGACTCTTGAATAGATCGAGCAGAAAGGATAACTTTGAGGTGGTTTCATACCCTACCATAATCTCTTCGTTTGTTCTCCGCTATTAGTGACTTTGGAGTGACTCTTTGTTGCATGTTGAGGGATAGTTATATGATCCAATTATGTTATTATTGCTGAGGGAACTTGCACTAGTGAAACTATGAACCCTAGGCCTTGTTTCAACACATTGCAATACCGGTTGTGCTCACTTTTATCATTAGTTACCTTGCTGTTTTTATATTTTCATATTACAAAAACCTATATCTACTATCCATATTGCACTTGTATCACCATCTCTTTGCCGAACTAGTGCACCTATACAATTTACCATTGTATTGGGTGTGTTGGGGACACAACATACTCTTTGTTATTTAGTTGCAGGGTTGTTTGAGAGAGACCATCTTCATCCTACGCCTCCCATGGATTGATAAAACTTAGGTCATCCACTTGAGGGAAATTTGCTACTATCCTACAAACCTCTGCACTTGGAGGCCCAACAACGTCTACAAGAAGAAGGTTGTGTAGTAGACATCAAGCTCTTTTCTGGCGCCGTTGCCGGGGAGGTTAGCGCTTGAAGGTATATCTTTAGATCTTGCAATCGAATCTTTTTGTTTCTTGTTTTATCACTAGTTTAGTTTATAAAAGAAAACTACCAAAAAATGAAATTGAAGGTGCCTCATACGCTTCATCTTTTTAATGTCTTTCATGAAAATAAGCGTTCCGATAATTGTGCCAAAGTGTTAGAAGAAGAATGCATTAGAATGTTTGGCACTAAATATTTGTATGATGAGCATGATTGCAATGTTGTTAGTATGAATTCCTTGGATATCTATGATGCTAATGATATGCAAAGCCACAAGCTTGGGGATGCTATGTTTGATGAAGATGATATTTTTGTCCCCTAAGTTTTGATGAGCAAATTTATTATGATGATAGCATGCCTCCTATTTATGATGATTATATTGATGAAAGTGAATTTGGAGAGGTCATGACTTTATTTAGTGATGAATCCACTATTTCGGAAGAGGTTCCAATTGATTATGAGAACAAAGTTGCTATCTATGATGATTATTGTGATGACATGTATGCTATAAAGAATAATGATAACCATGAAACTTGTCATCATGATTTTAGTTTTCAATTGGATTATGCCTCACATGATAGTTATTTTGTTGAGTTTTCTCCCACTATTATGAATGAGAAGAATTTTGCCTATGTGGAGAGTAATAAATTTTCTATGCTTGTAGATCATTGTAACACCCCTGTGTAATGATGCTACAGTAACCCTTGGGGTTAAGTTAATCATTTTCCTAAACATGTGTTTGATCATCCTTGGTTCTCTCTCATTTCAAATTCCAGTTGAATTCAATTTCAAATTCTAAGTGAAATTCAAAATTTCTCAAACATGAAAACTAAAATGTTCATCATGTGGCAAATAATCATTTGTTAATATTGGTGGTGAACCAACATTTTTGCAAAGTGTTTAAGTGACCTAAGCTGCTTAAAACAGTGACCTACGCAATAAATTAAATGCCCTTTTAATTTATATAATTGGCAATCTTTTTCAAAAAGGTCTCACAATATTTTGTGGCAGTGCACTTTAATTCATTGGAATTGTTTTGGCCATTGGCATATTTTTGCAAAGTCATCATTGGCTAAAAAGAAAAAGCAAAAGCTGCTGAAAAAAAGAGAAAAAGAAAAAGAAAAAGGAAAGGGAAGAAGAAGTGGTGGGAGAGCCCCTGGCCTCCACTTGGGCTTCGGCCCAGCTAGGCCGGCCCACTCCCCCGCCCGTTCGCCGTCCTGTTCCCCCGACCGGGGTCGCAACAGGGGCGGGGTTGGTCGCCGCCGAACCCACCTCGCCGCCCTCGCCGGCGAGGGGATAAGACAGGTGCTGCCCCCTCGTCTCCTCGGTCCTCCCTCGCACCTCACTCTCTCCTCTTTCTCCCCTCCAGAGCCCCTTCTCCCCCCTCGTTCCCCATCCTCCACCGAGCGTCATAGTCACCGAGCACCGCGCTCCACCACGGCCACCGGTGCCCATTCCTCCCTCCGAGGTGTCCAGGAGGTCCGTGGTGGACTACTTCTTCGTCCTCGTCACCGGATCGAGCCCGAGGAGTGCCAGCGTCATTGCTCGCGTCTTCTTCCCCAACTGCAGCCACCGCGACATCGCCGTTGCTCCGCCATCCCCGCCTGCTGCTCCTAAGCCGCCAATGAGCCCTCTTGTGCTCCCTCGGTGAGCTTCACTCGCCGCCCCCCTCTCTCTTTCGCGCATGCACGCTAGCTAATTCCCCCCCCCCCCCCGCCATGGCCGAGCTCGGGCCGCCGTCACTCGTCACTGCAGAGCCCAGCTCCGTCCACCCCCGCTTGCGCGGATCACCCTGCTGGATGCGCGCTGCCTCGCTTAGTCGAATGCATCTCCCCAATCCGCTCAACATGCACTGCAGCCACACCCCGACTAGCTCCACCCATGGCCCCCGCCCCGGATCGCCGTCCGTGACCTTGCCAACCCCCCTGCCGATATGAGCCTCACCGCTGGACGCGCCGCTCCTCCTGCTTCCGAACGAGCTCGGCCGCGCTCGAAGCGCCCCCCTGTGGCGTGATTCTGGCGAAGTCCGGCGAGCCCCGCCGCTGTTTTGGTCGCCGGACGTGGCACACCTAGGGCCCGCCTCTGGGTCGCTGCCCAGTGGCCCCGCTGACCCCCGTTGACTGGGTTGACCCAGTCAATGTGCTGACTGGGCAGCCCCAGCCACTGACGTGTGGGCCCCCTTCTGTTAATTAGTCTAATAAACGTTTTTAAAAATAAACTTATTTAGTTAAACTAATTAGTCTATGACAGGTGGGGCCTTCCTGCTAAATAACTCTGTTTAGTTAGCTTAATCTTCTGTTAGTCCACTGTCCATGACAGGTGGGCCCCCCATGTCAGTTTTGACCAGTCAACTGGGCTGTTGACTGCTGGTGTCACACATACATCATGCTGATGTCATAAGGAATTTTCTGTTAAATAATAATTCCAGAAAATACTTTAATCTTTAGAAATTCGTAGAAATTAAACCGTAGCTCGGATGAAAATGTTTCTATATGAAAGTTGCTCAGAAAAATCCAACGAATCCGAATGCGCAGTCCATTCACCTGTCACATGCCCCTAGCATGCTGAACATGGAACCGTCCCCTGTCTTCCACCTGTCTGGAATTCGTCTAACGCCGGGAGTTCATCCTCGGATGTTTATCCCCTCCGTCTGCAACGTGTAGTACTACGTTAGGAAAACCCTAGCTCTGCCTATCGTCATGTAATGCTTAGTGATACATCTATTTGCTCTGTATTTACTGTTTCTTCCCCCTCTTCTCTCCGGTAGACCCTAAGATCGCTGCTGATGCCCCTGTGATTGACTACGTCGACGACGACACTTCTTCTTTTTCAGCAGAGCTTCCAGGCAAGCAAACCCCTTTGAGCATTCTGATATCGCCCATTTCTTTCCCTCTCATGCTTGCATTAGAACTGCTACTGCTTTTTGTATGATCCTACTCTAATGCATAGCCTGTTTTTGTAACCTTCTTTCATACCTTACCTGCTTATTCTAAATTGCTTAGTATAGGTTGGTTAGAGATCCATCAGTGACCCCACCTTGTCCTAGTTGCCTCGCTTTATGTTTGATGACTCGCTCGACGTGATCAACGTCCAGGCCCCGACACCGCACATCACCCCCCTAGTTGTACTTCTCTGTAGAGTTACCATCGAGTGCCGAGGGTGGAACCTCTTACATCACTCCTGATGAGATCTCTATAGTGTAGCTATATGGTCGAGGTCATCGAGGGTGATTTCCTCCTTAACTACTTCCATTACCGCTCTGTCGTGCAACCCCTCAAGTGTGAACCTCAAGGGTGGATCCTCTTATGTTCACCTTGATGATAACATCGAGTGGAATTCACTAGGGGTGATTCCTCGGGTTTTCCCCTTGGTGTTAGACACACAGTTACTATGGTTACTATGACTTTACACTAAACCATGTTACTAAAGACGGGTCTGCCCTGAGGGGTACCCGCGCGAGCTTCATAGCGAGTGATGTGGAGTCGGGTTGACCTGGAAAGTGCCCGCGAGATACTTATGAGGCGTGGCCGGGCATTCTTAGCCCTTGCCGCAAGTACTCGAGACGGGGCGACGGGGTCACATCCTTCGTCAGTCTCTGCTCGTGACCGCACTGCCAACGCACTAACGGTTTGGATATTTGATCCGAGGGGCCTCTGGCCTGATAGCACTAACCATCACATGGGCATAGTATGGGCGTTCTGCGTCGTATACATCAGCCGAAGCTTAATAGACGCCAACGACTGAGCGGTGCGCGCCGGGTTGGACTGCGTAAGCTCCTGCCTTGTTGAAGGAGGTAGCTAAGTCTGCTCACTGGCCGTGTACGCAATGTGCAGGAGTTCCCGGGGAGAGGGCCCATGACCCCTGGGGGCATATGCTTAGTCCGGCGTGCTGACCTCTCTATTAAGCCTAGTTCAGGTTGCGGTGTATTGTTTGGCCGAGGCCGGGCATGACCCAGGAAAGTGTGTCTGGCCGGAGTTAATCGAGCATGATGGGTAAGTTGGTGCACCCCTGCAGGGAAGAAAACGTCTATCGATAGCCTGTCCTACAGTAACATACACTTGGAGTTGTATCCCGATCGATACGACTAGAACTGGATACTTGTGATGAGAAATGGATAGTATAGCTCTGGGATTTCTTTCTCACAGGGAGTCGAGAAAGGATCTCTGGCCGAGGTTGATAACAATACTACTACTTTACATTATGTTGATCTGTACTCTCTTATATGCTGCAAGATGCTTGAAGATGCTAGTCTTCGATAGGCTAGGCTTTCCCCTTCTCTTTTGGCATTCTGTAGTTTAGTCCACAGATACAACCCATTTCCTTTGATACAGATGCATACTTAGTTTAGATCTGATGTAAGTCTTGCGAGTACTTTGGATGAGTACTCATGGTTGCTTTGCGACTTCTTTTTCCCCCACACCTGATTGTTGCGACCAGATGACGGATCCCAGGAGCCAGACGACGCCACTGATGACTACAACTACCCTGAGGATGCCTACTACTACATGATGGCCGCTGACGACCTGGAGTAGTTAGGAGGCTCCCAGGAAGGAGGCCTTGCCTTTTCGATCGTAGATGCTTTTGTGCTAGCCTTCTTAAGGAAGATTTGTTTAACTTATGTGTGTACTCAGATATTGTTGCTTCTGCTGACTCTTGTGTATTCGAGCCCTCGAGGCCCCTGGCTTATAATATAAAGCTTGTATTGTTTTAATTTGTGTCTAGAGTTGTGTTGTGATATCAGAGCGTGTATGATTAGTGTACGGTTGAATCGAGGGTGTCACGAGTTGGTATTAGAGCCGACTGCCTGTAGGATCCCCCTTTCCATCTCCTTGGCCGAAGTTGAGTCTAGTCACTACAAAAACTTTTACTAACGTGGTTGTGTGGCTTACGGGCCCACGTCGCCATTGGGTGGTATTAGGATCTTTTATTCCTTGTCTATACTCTGGGACTCTGATCTCTCTTCTATTCGAATTAAAATGGTTTTTACTAACTCTAACATTAGGATCCCGTGACCACATTCACCCCAAAGTTGGATAAGCCATAGTTTTCCTTAGAATAGTATTCTGGATAGTACACACACTGTCGAGATTACTACAATGTGGTATCCAACATACCTCTTTCATTATGCATGTTTCATCATGAATGATACTTGTCTTTGCAAATGCTCAATGCTGAACTACCCCTGTTACATGTTAGCAGGATGGTTAGACCCGCTGGTCGTGGCTGTGGTGCCAACGATCCACCACCTCCCGAATTCTTTGTTGGAATGATGCAACAATTTGAGCTGAATTGCCAGTTCATGGAAGGAATGATGGCTCAGTTCCCTCGTCCGAACATGAATCAACAACCAACCCCAGTAACTCTGCGGGACTTCATGTGCCTCAACCCAACTAATTACCGCAGCTCAACTCAACCCCTTGATGCTGATGACTGGCTCCGCGACATCACGTATGAAATGGAGTCTGCTAGTGTGGCCCCTGCTAGCTATGTCACCTTTGCATCTTTCTTTCTGAAGGGTCCCGCTGCTCAATGGTGGGACAGTCATAGGTGTACCCTGCCTACTGGAACGGTCATCACTTGGCCGGATTTCCAAGCTGCCTTCTGTGCCCGCTTCATTCCTCAGGGAATCATGGACAGGAAGAAGCGAGATTTCCGCAATCTCACCCAAGGCAACAAGACTGTAGATGCTTATCAGCGGGAATTTCTGAAGTTGGCACGTTATGCTGAAGAAGACATTGCAACTGATGCTCATAGGCAAGAAAAGTTCCGCGATGGAATTCACCCTGATATTAAGCTAGCACTGCTCGCTCATGACTTTGCCGACTTCGCCATCTTGGTGAACAAGGCTATTCAGGTTGAGACTGGTCTTTAGGAACACCGGGGATCCCTCAGGCGCAGCCGTGACGCTGTCTCATCTTTGGGCCCGTCAACACAGAAGCGTCGGATATGGATCCCCCACAGCATGTACCACCCAACTGCACCGGCACCGAGACAGTCCTATGTTGCACTTCATCTGCCTCCTCCACCGCAGAGGCAGTCTCTTCGAGCTGTACCACCCCAAGCTCCTGCTGCCAATCCCAATGATGGTCTGTGCTTCAAGTGTGGCCTTCCGGGTCACCGCTCCAGGAACTGTCGTCAGAATCAGAATCAACTGGCTCTTCCTGCTACCGGTCGTGGTAACAATCAACCCCGCAACAACAATGCCAGACCTTATGGTCATGGTCAGGCTAATCATGTTGATCTGAATGAAGCTCAAGACCAGCCCGCCACTGTGATGGGTACTCTTCTCGTTAATTCAGTACGGGCTTCTATTTTATTCGATTCGAGAGCATCACATTCATTTATGTCAGAAAAGTTTGCATACACACACGACATTCGATGCGAGCCCATGAACACTCCGATAGTAGTACGCACCCCTGCGGGCCGATGCCAAACTACCATGATTGGTCGCAACGTTCCCGTTGAGATTGAAGGGTTGGAATTCCTTGTTTCTCCCATTATTCTGGAGTCTTCCAATATTGACCTCATTCTGGGAATGGAATGGTTGAAAGCGCATACTGCTTCTATCGTTTGCGCCACCAAGGTCGTTCACCTCCTACATCCTTCCGATGAGATAGTAAGCTACCATGCTCAACTTGTTCAAAACGCTGAAGCACGACTTTATGTCTTGAATGCGTTGAACGCAACACCTCTTGAGGGAATTGAAAAGATTCCAGTTGTTCACAACTTCCTAGACGTCTTTCCAGAAGAACTTCTAGGAATACCTCCTGCTCGGGCTATCGAGTTCGTCATCAACTTGAAACCAGGCATTGTTCCTATTGCCAAACAACCCTACAAGATGCCGCCTCATGAGCTCCTCGAACTTAAGGAGGAAATCGACAAGTCTCTTCGCAAGGGTTTCATTCGTCCTAGTTCCTCAGATTGGGGAGCACCTTCTCTCTTTGTAAAGAAGAAGGATGGAACACATCATTTGGTCCAAGACTACCGTCCTATCAGCCAAGCTACAATTCAGAACAAATATCCCCTCCTCGGATCAATGATCTGTATGATCAACTGGCTGGATCATCAATATTCTCTAAACTCGACTTGAGGTTGGGTTACCACCAGATCCGTGTTCGTGAAGAGGATATTCCAAAGACCGCATTCGTCACTAGTTATGGTTCTTACGAGTACATTGTCATGTCTTTCGGCTTGACCAATGATCCAGCCACATTCTCCCGTCTGATGAACTACATATTCATGGATTACCTCGACAAGTTCGTCGTAGTCTATCTGGATGATATCCAGGTATATTCGAAGAACAAAGAAGAACATGCTGAACATCTTCGACTTATTCTAGAGAAGCTTCAAGAACATCAACTCTATGCCAAGTATTCCAAGTGTGAATTCTGGCTTCCCGAATTAACCTACCTTGGGCATGTCATCTCCAAGGATGGTATTGCCGTCAACCCAGAGCGCGTTCAGGATATTCTTGACTGGACCCCTCCGAAGACTGTCAAGCAAGTCAGAAGCTTTCTCGGACTCGCCAGTTATTGCCGCCGTTTCGTTGAGAACTTCTCCAAGATTGCCAAGCCCTTGACTAATCTGCTTCACAAGGGCGTTAAGTTCGATTGGACAGACAAATGTCAGGAAAGTTTCCAGGCACTCAAAGACAAGTTGACATCTGCCCCAATGCTTGCTCCCCCTGATTCTCGCAAAGACTTCGTCATCTATTGTGACGCTTCATGTCAAGGATTAGGCTGTGTCCTAATGCAAGAGCGCAGAGTGATTGCTTATGCCTCTCGTCAAGTGCGTCCTCATGAAGAGAACTACCCAGTTCATGACCTTGAGCTTGCTGCGGTTATCTATGCATTGAAGCTATGGCAACAGTACCTTCTCGATAATCGTTGCGAGATCTTCACTGATCATCAGAGTCTGAAGTATTTGTTTACTCAGCCAGATCAGAACCTCCGTCAGCAGCAATGGATGGAAGCTATTGCTGACTACAATGGCAGTATATCCTATACCCCTGGTAAGGCTAATGTAATGGCTGATGCCCTGAGCTGTAAGTCTTATTGCAATAACCACATGGTCTACAAAGCTCAACCCCACCTTTATGAAGAGCTATGCAAGCTAAACCTTCTACTAGTTCCACATGGTTCTCTGAATAACCTTGCCTTGGAACCAACTCTTCTGAAAGCAATCAAGTCTGCTCAAGCCAAAGATGCTCATGTTGATCTGATGAAAAAGGATCTTGACGAAGCTATGAACCTAGGGTAGGGTCATGGACCTGCCCTAACTGCCCTACCCAAGGACATCTCTAGAAGAAATCACCTTTCAATCGACTTGAAGGTGTCCCACTCGACAGACTCGAAGACACTCGACCAAGAAGCAATCACTCGACCAAGACCCAACCACTCGACGGCCAGGAGACCTAAAGGCGCCCCGCACTCTAACGGTCGGTCATTAAGTAGCTTTTATGATCATCATAGCACTTTATTACTAGCGTTACCAGAAACGCCCTGCCTTAATGCACATTGAACCCTTCGTAACGTGGGCTGGCCGGGGTCCTGGCGCACTCTATATAAGCCACCCCCCTCCTCCGAGACAAGGGTTCGCACCTCTGTAACTCATACACGCATAATCCAGTCGACCGCCTCCGAGCTCCGAGACGTAGGGCTATTACTTCCTCCGAGAAGGGCCTGAACTCGTAAACCTTGCGTGCTTACAACTTCTCCACAGCTAAGATCCTGCCTCTCCATACGTACCCCCCTACATTACTGTCAGGCTTAGAACCACGACAGTTGGCGCCCACCGTGGGGCAGGTGTTTTAGCGTTTTGTTGGAGGAGTTGCGATCTTTTTTGACCCGAATCATCATGGTTTTCGGTGGAGTTTTGGTGGAGGGCCGCGAGATCCGTCTCGGCGCGCTCACGTTCATCGCCGACGACTCCGCCTGGCTTCAGGAGGCTCCGCTCAACGTGGACGCACTCCCTGTCCGCGGGGCAACGCACTTTCGCGCGTGCGTCCGCGGCGTTCTCCTGCGGCAACCATCGACCCCTTACCGGTCGACTCCTGTGTTGTCCTCCCTCCCCGTTTCCCGCCGGCGCAAGCGCTCTGGTTGGTCGAGACTTCAGCAGTGGGTGAGACACGCGGTGGCCCGTCAGTCGGCCATCCCTCAAGTCGTGGCGATCGAGCCCGACGGATCCCTCTACGGCATGTTTGACTGGCTCCGAAGAGACCGCATCCGAGTACGACAGCAGTGATCCGGCGGCGGAGGTTCTGATGGTCGATGGACCGCCCAGTCCCCCCGGTTTTACCCGCACCGACGGAGGCGCAGGAGGAGGCGACCCGTCGCGTCCCCATGAGGAGTATCTTCCCGAGCCTCTCACCTCGCTGCAGAGAGAAGAACTTCGCCGCCGGAACATGGATGCACTGCACACTCCTATCGTTGGAGAAACCCCCGAAGCTCGGGCCTTGGAGGATGCGCGCCTGGCAAACTTGGCTGAGCACGCTCGACTGGAGAACCTCCAGCGAGCACTCGACGAGCGGGCGCGACAACGGGTTCCCGAATCCAGTCGACGTCAGCTCTTCCCGCCCCCGCAGGTATATCGGAATCCGATTCAGAATTTAGCAGTTGCGGCCCGTATAGCGGAGTCGATTCAGCCTTCCTAGTCGGAGGCTGGCAGAGGCTTGCTGCAGATCAGAGCGTTACTCCGGGCAGCAGGAGATCAGAATTCCGCTGTTTCTCAGTCGCGGTACAGAATTCAGAGCAGATCCGTTGCTGCGGACACGGTCCAGTCGGCTCACAGCCCGAGATCGCCCCCAAGGCGTGAGGGACGTGGAGACCGGCATGACCAGCATGGGAACCATGAGCAGTATGATCACTGAGTCAATCATGACGGTCGACGTCGAGTGCCCACGCCTCCCCCGAGGTGCGGGTCGTATGTGCCTCGCCAGCAGGATGACAGGCGCCCTCATAGTGGTGGGCTAAGGATTCCAGTCGACCCCAGAGGGCCAGGCTTTGATGCGAGATCCGTCCTCATCCAAGGTCTGGTCGATAGGAACAGGGCTCACCGAGAAAGCCACGACAGAGATGCGTCTGCCAGCAGCAGAGTACATGTTTTGGGGCCAGAGTGCTTTAGTAGAGCCATCAGGGCTGCTGTGATTCCTCCTAATTTCAGGTTGGCGACTGGAGTCAGTAAGTTCACTGGCGAGTCCAAGCCTGATACTTGGCTTGAGGACTACCGAGTGGCCGTCCAGATTGGCGGCGGCAATGATGAAGTGGCCATGAAGCACCTGCCTCTCATGTTGGAGGGCTCGGCCAGAGCGTGGGTAAACCAGTTAGCACCTAGCATCATTTACACTTGGGAAGATCTCTCCCGAGTGTTCGTCACCACATTTGAGGGCACATTCAAGCGACCAGCAGGACTGACGGAACTGCGGTCTTGTGTGCAGAAGCCGAATGAAACTTTGAGGGATTACGTCCAGAGATGGATCACGTTACATCACTCGGTGGAAAATGTGCCTGACCACCAAGCAGTTTGTGCCTTCAAGGAAGGCGTCAAGTACAGAGAGCTAAATTTGAAATTCGGTCGAACCAGAGACATGTCCCTGAATCGGATGATGGAGATTGCCACCAAGTACGCTAATGGTGAAGACGAGGATCGACTCAGAAGTGGCAAGCTCAAGTCAGTCGCCCAAGAAACCGGAGGCAATTCCAATCGGAAGCAGAAGCGGAAGGCCGAGCCAGCGGCTCCCGGGGAAGCTTTAGCTTTGGCCCAAGGAAAGTCTAAAGGGAAACCTAAAGGGCCTTGGAACCCCAAAAAGGTTAAAGACCAGGAGGGAAATGATGTGTTGGACTTACCGTGTCTCATCCACACGAAGAAAGATGAAGAGGGTAATTTTATTTACCCGAAACATACCACTCGGCAGTGTCGACTCTTGATCCAGCAGTTCCAGGGCAAGCAGCCCAAGGGAAAGGAAAAGGAGTCAGACAAGGTCGAGGACAAAGAGGACAGTGATGACAGATACCCTCAAGTCAATTCCACCCTGATGATCTTTGCTGATGTTGAGAGCAAAAGTCGACTGAAAGTTATTAACCGAGAGGTGAATATGGTCGCTCCGGCGACACCTAGTTACCTGAAATGGTCTCAGACTGCCATAACATTCGACCAGTCCGACCACCCAACACACATCGCCACCCCTGGGAGGCAAGCTTTGGTGGTCGACCCAGTTGTTGAAGGCACTCGACTGACCAAAGTCTTGATGGATGGTGGCAGTGGTTTGAACATATTATACGCTGAGACATTGAAGGGAATGGGCATTCCGATGTCCAGACTCAGTGCCAGGAACATGAGCTTCCATGGAGTCATTCTTGGGAAGAAGGCTGAATCACTCGGCCAGATTGCTCTTGATGTGGTTTTCGATGATTCCAAGAATTACCGCAAAGAAAAGTTGACATTTGAAGTTGTAGACTTCCAGAGTGCGTATCACGCTATTTTGGGCAGGCCGGCTTATGCACGTTTCATGGCCTGACCATGTTACGTGTATCTCAAATTGAAGATGCCTGGCCCCAAAGGTGTGATCACCATTATGGGAAATCGGAAGAAAGCGGAAGAATGTTTTCAGAAGGGTTCGAAGATCGCCGACGCACAGATGGCAGTGGTGGAGTTGCAGGAATACCAGAAGACTGCAGACCCGAGTGATCTGTTGCGAGCCAAGAAGCCCGCTACAGAGTCATCTTTCCAATCGACTGGCGACACAAAGACAGCTCACATCCACCTGACCGACCCCAGCGCTGCCCCGACTCATATCTCTACAACACTTGACTCCAAATAGGAAGAAGCGCTCGTCCAGTTCCTCCATGAGAACTGGGACATCTTCGCATGGAAGCCTTCTGACATGCCTGCTGTTCCCAGGGAGCTGGCTGAGCATCGCCTGAGAGTCGACTCAAAAGTAAAACCTGTCAAGGAACATCTTCGACGGTCCGCCGTCCAAAAGAGAAAAGCTATTGGCGAAGAGGTGGCTCGGCTCTTAGCAGCGGAGTTCATCCGGGAAATCTACCACTCCGAGTGGCTCGCCAACGTTGTCATGGTCCCCAAAAAGGACAGGCCACTTTGCATGTGCATTGACTTTAAACATATCAATCGGGCCTGCCCGAAAGATCATTTTCCTCTCCCCCGCATCGACCAGATAGTCGACTCGACTGCGGGATGTGAGCAACTGTCTTTCTTAGACGCCTATTCTGGGTACCATCAGATCCGTCTGTATGGACCTGACGAGATCAAGACAGCTTTCATCACTCCATTCGGGTACTTCTGTTATGTTACCATGCCGTTCGGCCTCAAGAATGCCGGAGCCACATTCATGAGGATGATTTAGAAGTGTTTACTCACTCAAATCAGTCGGAACATGGAAGCATACATGGATGATATTGTGGTCAAGTCACGGAAGGGTTCCGACCTGCTGACTGACCTTGCTGAAACCTTTGCCAACCTCAGGAGGTATGATATCAAGCTTAATCCATCAAAGTGTACATTCGGAGTCCCTGGCGGAAAGTTACTCGGTTTTCTCATTTCCGAACGGGGAATCGACGCCAATCCAGAAAAAGTTGGCACTATACTCCGAATGAAAAGCCCTGTGCGAGTGCACGACATCCAGAAGCATACTGGTTGTTTGGCCGCCCTAAGTCGATTCATATCTCATCTCGGTGAAAAGGCATTACCTCTTTACCGATTGATGAAGAAGTCGGACAAGTTCGAGTGGACTCCCGAAGCTGATGCAGCGTTTGCAGAGCTCAAAGCTCTGCTCTCCACCCAGCCGGTGCTTGCTGCCCCAATCAGCAAGGAGCCTTTACTGCTTTACATTGCAGCCACAGGACAAGTTGTCAGTACAGTACTTACGGTCGAGCGGGAAGAAGAAGGAAAGGCCTTCAAAGTTCAGCGCCCAGTATATTATATTTCTGAAGTCTTGACCCCATCGAAGCAAAGATACCCTCATTATCAGAAGCTCGTATATGGGATTTACATGACTACAAAGAAAGTTGCCCACTACTTCTCTGATCATTCCATTACAGTCGTCAGTGACGCTCCGTTGTTAGAGATCTTGTACAACAGAGATGCAACTGGTCGAGTGGCCAAATGGGCGATTGAACTCCTTCCCCTAGATATCAAGTTTGAGGCAAAGAAAGCTATCAAGTCCCAAGCAATTTCAGATTTCGTCGCCGAGTGGATTGAACAGCAACTTCCGACTCAAGTTCACTCGGAGCACTGGACCATGTTCTTCGATGGATCTAAGATGCTGAATGGTTCCCGTGCTGGGGTAGTATTGGTTTCCCCCTGAGGAGATAAGCTCAGATATGTTCTCCAGACTCACTTCGATTCCTCCAATAATGAAGCAGAATATGAAGCACTTCTATATGGGTTGCGCATGGCCATCTCACTCGGCGTCCGTCGCCTCATGGTCTATGGCGACTCAGATTTGGTGGTTAATCGGGTGATGAAGGAATGGGATGTTAGAAGTCCAGCCATGACTGGTTATTGCAATGCAGTGAGAAAGCCGGAGAAGAAATTCGAGGGGTTAGAGCTTCATCACATACCCCGACTGAAAAATCAAGCAGCTGATGATTTGGCAAAAATAGGTTCCAAAAGAGAAGCCATTCCCAGCAATGTGTTTTTGGAGCACATTCACACACCATCAGTCTAGGAGGATCCCTTCACGGAAGAGGCCCCGCAGCCAAAGAGCGCCACAGATCCGACTGAAGTTGAAGTTCCAGCTATGGTCGATCTGATAATGGAAGTGCTGGTTACCACTCCCGTCTGGACAGAACCGTACATCGCGTACATCCTAAGGAAAGAACTCCCAGAAGACGAGGAAGAGGCTCGACAGATCGTCCGTCGATCCAAGGCCTTTACAGTCATAAAGGGACAGTTATATAGGGAAAGCGCGACTGGGGTCGGCCAGAAGTGTATCACACAAGAAGAAGGTCAGATGATCCTTAATGATATCCACTCGGGGACCTGCGGTCATCATGCGTCCTCTCGGACCATTGTGGCTAAAGCATACCGAGCGGGGTTCTACTGGCCAAGGGCAAATGAGATGGCTAAAGAGATAGTCGACAAATGTGAAGGGTGTCAGTATTACTCCAATATGCCGCACAAGCCCGTGTCAGCCCTGAAAACCATTCCACTCGTCTGGCCATTCGCTGTTTGGGGGCTGGACATGGTTGGTCCACTGAGAACAGGCAGGAGCGGCTTCACTCATGTGCTGGTAGCAGTCGACAAGTTCACCAAATGGATTGAAGCCAAGCCTATCAGGCATCTCGATGCTTGCACCGCTATCAGTTTCATCAGAGAGTTGATATTCAGATATGGAGTTTCGCACAGTATCATCACGGATAATGGGTCAAACTTCAACTCCGACGAGTTCAGAGCCTTTTGCGCCTCTCAGGGCACTCGGGTCGACTATGCTTCGGTCGCTCACCCCCAGTCGAATGGACAAGCAGAAAGGGAAAATGGCCTAATTCTCAAAGGACTAAAACCACGATTGATGCGCGATCTCAAGCACGCAGTAGGTGCATGGGTCGACGAGCTCCCATCAGTCCTTTGGGGATTGAGGACAACCCCGAATCGATCGACCAGAAGAACCCCATTCTTTCTGGTCTACGGAGCCGAGGCAGTCTTACCGAGTGACCTGCTTCACAACGCTCCCAGAGTCGAGCTCTACTCAGAAGATGAAGCAGAACAAGCCCGGCAGGACGCAATCGACCTCCTAGAAGAAGAAAGAGAAATGGCCCTGATTCGATCGACCATCTACCAGCAAGACTTGCGTCGATTCCATGCCAGAAACGTGAAGAACCGAGCCTTCCAAGAAGGAGACTTAGTCCTTCGAGTGGATCAGCAGAAACCACACAAGCTTGCTCCTACTTGGGAAGGCCCCTTCATAGTCACCAGAGTCCTCCACAATGGAGCATACCACCTCTACAATGTCGATCGCCAGATTGATGAGCCACGAGCCTGGAATGTGGAGCTGCTCTGCCCCTTTTATACTTGAATTCTCACTCGGACGAGATGTAATAAGGAAAACTCATGTAGTTTATTTATCAAATACAAGAGCGTTATAATTTTCCCAGTGATTATTATTGTTTTTGTTTGCGTAAGAAATCCCCCAATGGGTGTCTTAGCTGCGAATCCGCTTCGCCTAAGTTTGAAAAATCCTACCGAGTGGAGAGCAACCCTCCCACTCGGGGGCTTAGCTGCAGTCCAGTACTCGCCTAAGTTCTCCCACTCAGAGACTTAGCTGCAGTCAGGCACTCATCTAAGTTTGAAAAATCCTACCGAGTGGAGAGCAATCCTCCCACTCGGGGGCTTAGCTACAGTCCAGTACTCGCCTAAGTTCTCCCACTCAGAGACTTAGCTGCAGTCAGGCACTCGCCTAAGTTTGGAAAATCCTACCGAGTGGAGAGCAATCCTCCCACTCGGGGGCTTAGCTGCAGTCCAGTACTCGCCTAAGTTCTCCCACTCAGAGACTTAGCTGCAATCAGGCACTCGCCTAAGTTTGAAAAATCCTACCGAGTGGAGAGAAATTTTCCCACTCGGGGGCTTAGCTGCAGTCCAGTACTCGCCTAAGTTCTCCCACTCAGAGACTTAGCTGCAGTCAGGAACTCACCTAAGTTTGAAAAATCCTACCGAGTGGAGAGCAATCCTCCCACTCGGGGGCTTAGCTGCAGTCCAGTGCTCGCCTAAGTTCTCCCACCTAGAGACTTAGCTGCAGTCAGGCACTCGCCTAAGTTTGAAAAATCCTATCGAGTGGAGAGCAATCCTCCCACTCGGGGGCTTAGCTGCAGTCCAGTGCTCGCTTAAGTTCTCCCACCTAGAGACTTAGCTGCAGTCAGGCACTCGCCTAAGTTTGAAAAATCATACCGAGTGGAGAGCAACCCTCCCACTCGGGGGCTTAGCTGCAGTCCAATACTCGCCTAAGTTCTCCCACCTAGAGACTTAGCTGCAGTCAGGCACTCGCCTAAGTTTGAAAAAACCCTACCGAGTGGAGAGCAATCCTCCCACTCGGGGGCTTAGCTGCAGTCCAGTACTCGCCTAAGTTCTCCCAAACACATCTCAATCCTCAAGGACGACGAGGGGCAGGTCGACTGCCACCTTCTCCTGGAGAGCTTCGCCACAAATACAATGCGCGATTCATCCCGCTCTACAGTAACGAAGTACGAGTCGACCGCCACCTTCTCCTAGAGAGCTTCGCCACAAATACAATGCACGATTCATCCCGCTCTACAGTAATGAAGTACAGGTCGACTGCCCCCCCACCCTTCTCCTGGAGGGCTTCGCCACAAATACAATGTGCACTCTGTCCCACTCTGCAGTAACAGGGTGTGGGTCGACCGCCGCCCGCCCCTGGGGAGCTTCGCCACAAATACAAGGCATGGGTCGACTACTTCCCCCTCCTTCGGAGCTGTGCTGCAAATACAGAAATTTGTCTCGAATAAAGGTTGGGTTCACTCAGCAGGAGATTCATAAAGATATTCAACGGTAAACCAAGTCCAGATAAAATGCTAAAGGTTCTGGATCACGGATCGAGGTACTCGGGCATGCGACCAGAAAAAGTTTAACGGTTACAAAAACCACTCGGCATTCCAAGGCAAATTTAAGGTGGGACATAAGAGTTTGTTCACTCTGCGGGAGGAGGGCTGGCAGGCTCGACGAACTCATCCAGGTCGACGCCGTCGGCTATCCGAGTGGCTGCAGCGATGAAAGTCTCCATAAAGATCGGAAGTCATGCTTCTGGGTGTTGGCGACCTTGATTGCTGCCAGCTTGTCTTGTCGCACCTCCTTGAAGTGGACACGAACCAAGGACAGAGCCACATCAGCGCCGCACCGAGCAGAAGACTTCTTCCACTCCTGCACTCGGTCAGGGATTCCGTTAAGACGAGTCATCAGAGACTCGAGATCGTTTTGGAGCGTAGCCTCTGGCCAAAGTGCCGGGTCGATCCATGACATGGCGACCTTCAGTCGAGCCAAGTAGTCCACGGCACCGTCAATGCGAGATTCCAGTCGGAGCAAATTCATGGCAGCTTCATCTTTCATGGGAGAGTTGATTGGATCCAAACCTGATTCGATCCGCCCAGTCTCCTCTTCAAAGTTCTGGCAAAACTCTGCATTCACGATCCAAGGATAAGTCAATTTTCATACACTGAGTCGACACAAAAAAATCAGTCGGAACTAAAATGTGCACCTTCAAGCTTGATATACAACTTCTTGGCAAGGCTCCTCAGGTAGCTCTCCAGATCATCCCTCCTACGAGCAACGCCTTCCATCTTTTCGGTCAGGTTGAGGTTCTCCTTCTTCCAATGTGTGCACTCCCTGTTGGCTTCATTCAGAGCAGTCTTCAGCCTGGTATTCTCTTCTTCCAACTGGCCGACTGAAGCCAGCTTCTGTTCGGCCAGAGCGGTCCTGTCGTCAGCCTCCTTCTGGGCAGCAGACAAATCCTGATCCTTTTTTGCCAAAGCCTCTCTCAATTTTTCTGCAAAGAAATGATGATTGATTCAAAAATAGCAGAAGGGGGCTCGGGCCTAAAACTGACCAGTCGACAGACTTGTCTTACCGGCGGCGCCGTCTCTGACCATCTGCAGTTCTGTCCTGGCCAGCTCCAAGTCAAGTTTCAGTTGAATCTGCTGACTTTCCAAATCAGCGAAGCGAGCTCCAAGATCACAAGATTTCTGAAATCAAAGGGGAGAAATTATTCCACAGCAAAAAATGACAAATACTAAGACTATAGTCAACTGCCCGCAGTCCACCATAGTCTCGGGGACTACACCCAGTGGGTGCACTTTGCGTGCCCCCACCGGTTCTGATCCCACTCGACCGGCCTGCCGGTGTCGAGTAGTAAAAAAAAGAAGAGAGAGACAAAGTAGAACTCAGACCACAGTCGACTGCCAGCAGTCAACCGCGGTCTCGGGGACTATACCCAGTGGGTGCACTTTGCGTGCCCCCACCGGTTCTGATCCCACTCGACCGGCCCGAGCGGAAGAAACAAACTACCAGTTCGGTTTTACTCGACAAAATACAAAGACTACGGTCGACTGCCAGCAGTCCGCCGTAGCCTCGGGGACTACACCCAGTGGGTGCACTCAGCGTGCCCCCACTAGTCCAAAAAATTCAGTCAACACACCCAGTGGGTGTACAGATGAAAAGATTTTTGGAAAGAATCTTCAGATAGCATATCCTAACAGAACAAGCGGCGACCAACTAACCTGAACATTGCTCTGGAGAGCCGAGCTGGCATCATAGGCGGCTTGGCTGGCGTCCCGCACCGTCTTCATCTTCTCCATCATAATGCCCGCCTGGCGTATGGCTTCCCTAGCAGCATTCACCTCGTCCTCCGGGACATGATGAGTTGCAAAAAGTGAAGGCGGGTCGACAGGGGCCTGAGAAGTCGAAGAAGAAGGAAAGGCGCTCGACAGGGGCTCCGCGAAGGTAACAGAACCCCGATTGACGTCACTAGTGTCCTGAACGATTGGTTCCGCCCTCGGCGTCGACTGCAGCGCCCCCACTTACAGGAGCTCGCCTACTCTTCCTCGTCAAAGACCTCTCGGGCTCTTCATCATCATCAGGGAGGTCAATAATGTTGGGAGCTGTACAAAGTTCAAATTGCCAAAATCACGTCACCCAATGATGCACGATGCAGTTGAATCGACCAAAGAAAGATAGTATGGCAGAAATCATACCCGGATTAGAAGTGACCGCATCCTCCATCACCTCATCATCATCCCTGTAAGCTGAGGTCCCGGAAGTGGCAGCGCTAACAATTCCAAAGCTCGTCCAGTTAAAACAAGAAAAATGAACAGCGCAGAGCGTCGAGTGAATACAAGGAGAAACACTCATGCGGAGGCGACAGGGATATCGATCTTGGTCTTCGGCAGCGCCTTCCGAGTCTTCGGTTCTGCAACTTTGGGGTGCTTTGGCGCCTTCTCAGTCGTGGTTGGTGAAGAGATCCGAGGACGCTTTGAAGACTGACCAGCCTGAGCAGTCGCCTTGTCGCGGGCACTCGGCCGATCCTGGTCAAGCTTGGATCGCCTCTCTATGCGAGGAGGCGGCTCAACTTCTTCCTCATCACCCGAGTTGTCACTTCCTCCATCCCCTTCACCATCGGAAGTCCACTCGCCACTTTCGCCACCACTCGCCTCGCCTTCCTGAGCTTGCTCTTGCTCCCCGTTGGGAATCGAATACATTTCAATAATGGCCTGAAAGAAAGCAGGGAGAACAAAGTTAGTCGACGCAATACAGACAGCTGCGCAAGTGAATTCAGATTACAAGAAAAAATCAGAATCAGACCTTCTCTGGTGCATGAGACTGGTCGAATGGAGGGACTCTCCTGGCTCCCCTGGGGTTGTCCTTGTTCCCGGTAATGCTCGACAGCCACTTCTCCAGCGTGTCATCATCGACCTCCTCCGGGTGGATCCAAGTGGAGTCTTCTAGACCCGAATACATCCACATCGGGTGGTCTCGGGCTTGTAGAGGCTGGATGCGCCGCTGAAGGAAGACCTCCAAGAGATCCATACCAGTGACCCCGTCACGAATGAGCTGGACCACTCGGTTGACCAACACCTTCATGTGCGCCTTCTCCTCCGGGAGCACCTTCAAAGGGGAGGGTTTTTCCACTCGATCCATGGTAAAGGGAGGGAGGCCGGTCGATTGCCCTGGCGTCGACTGGTCTTTGCAGTAGAACCAGGTCGACTGCCATCCGCGAACTGAATCGGGAAGAATCATGGCCGGAAAGGAGCTTTTTCCCCTCGTCTGGATGCCAAGACCCCCACACATCTGGATCACTTGGGTCCTCTCGTCACTCGGATTAGCCTTTTTCATTGTCTCGGAGCGACAAGTGAAGATATGCTTGAAAAGACCCCGGTGAGGTCGACAACCCAAGAAGTTCTCACACAAGGAAATGAACGCGGCAAGATAAACGATTGAGTTGGGGGTAAAATGGTGGAGTTGAGCCCCAAAGAAGTTCAGAAACCCTTGGAAGAAAGGATGAGGGGGCAAGGAAAACCCACGGTCGACGTGGGTGGCAAGAAGAACGCGCTCACCCTCCCTGGGTTGCGGCTCGGATTCCTTCCCCGGAAGCCGCGTCGAGTCGTAGGGGATCAGCCCTCCCTCGGCCAGGTCGTCAAGGTCCTCTTGGGAGATCCTCGAGTGGATCCAGTCGCCCTGGATCCAACCCCTCAGTAGGCCAGTCCGCGGAGAAGATCCACCCCGGCTCGTCGCCTTCCCCTTCGATTTCGCCGTCGCCTTCTTCGCCCGCTCCAGAGCCGCTGTCCTCTCCTTCACCATTGTCGCCGACGAGACGCGTGCGGTGCGGTGGCGCTGGGGCGAGAGCGAGCGCAGCAGAGAGGCGTGAGGAGGAGAAGAAGTAATGGGGCGCACTGTTCGGGGGACTCCGGTCCAACGCCTTATATGAGGCCGCTTCCGAGTGGCTGACTGGTAGGCCCAGACGGCTCCGTCAAATCCCATAACGACCGCGCGAGCGATACGTGGCGAAAAAGGTGGCACGGGGATCGAGGCAATTCCGCTCTATCCCATCCTATTACTGCGGCCTCCCCCGTCCCGCGCGCTTCCCAAAATTCGGATCCCACTAAATCCGCGGGCAGCAAACAAACTTGTCAGACTAAAAGATCTCCTCCGCACCGTCACTCGGAGCCTTACAGGTAAAGAAACTCACTCGATGAAGAACTAAGAATGGATCAAGGCGACTGAAAAGGAAGTTGCTGTCATCACTCGGGTCCGTTGATCCGAAGCAAGACATGCTCGCGGCATGAAAAACGAGTCGGGGAGGTCCTCAACTCCTTTCCCACTCAAACCTTGATCCATTCGGGGGCTAATGACGAAGCTATGAACCTAGGGTAGGGTCATGGACCTGCACTAAATGCCCTACCCAAGGACATCTCTAGAAGAAATCACCTTTCAATCGACTTGAAGGTGTCCCACTCGACAGACTCGAAGACACTCAACCAAGAAGCAATCACTCGACCAAGACCCAACCACTCGACGGCCAGGAGACCTAAAGGCGCCCCGCACTCTAACGGTCGGTCATTAAGTAGCTTTTATGATCATCATAGCACTTTATTACTAGCGTTACCAAAAATGCCCTGCCTTAATGCACATTAAACCCTTCGTAACGTGGGCTGGCCGGGGTCCTGGCGCACTCTATATAAGCCACCCCCCTCCTCCGAGACAAGGGTTCGCACCTCTGTAACTCATACACGCATAACCCAGCCGACCGCCTCCGGGCTCCGAGACGTAGGGCTATTACTTCCTCCGAGAAGGGCCTGAACTCATAAACCTTGCGTGCTTACAACTTCTCCACAGCTAAGATCCTGCCTCTCCATACGTACCCCCCTACATTACTGTCAGGCTTAGAACCACGACAAATCTTGCCTTGGAGAAATCAAGAGATTTCTCACTTGGTTAAGACGGAACCTTGTACTTCAGAGATCGCATTATAGTACCTTGGTTCGAGCTTATGACAGAGAAGGTGATGAAAGAAGCGCATGACACCCCTCTCTCTATTGATTCGGGAAGTACCAAGATGTACTTAGACATTCGTCAGAAGTATTGGTGGTCCAAGATGAAGCAAGATATTGCTCGATATATCGAAGAATGTGACGTTTGTCATCGCGTAAAAGCAGAACATCAGAAACTGGCTGGACTTCTGCAAGCTCTTCCTATTCCTGAATGGAAGTGGGATAAGATTCAGCTGGACTTCATCACTGGCCTTCCCAAGTCACAGAAAGGTAGCAACGCTATCTTTGTCGTCATCGACCAATTCTCGAAGGTTGCTCACTTTCTGCCAGTCAAGGAGACAATCACTGCTAGTCAACTAGCAAACTTGTATATCTCCCGTATTGTGTCACTCCACGGCATTCCGAAGGAGATCAGTTTAGACCGCGGCAGTATTTTCACTTCGAAGTTCTGGGATAGTTTCCAAGAGGCAATGGGAACTCATATTACCTGGAGCACTGCCTATCATCCCCAATCCCAAGGCTAAGTCGAGCGAGTCAATAAAATTCTTGAAGACATGCTTCGAGCTTGTGTTATTTCTTTCGGTAAGAAGTGGGAAGAATATCTCCCTTATGTGGAGTTCTCTTATAACAACAGCTATCAAGCCAGCTTGAAGATGGCACCCTTTGAAGTGCTTTATGGACGTAAGTGCCGAACCCCTCTGAAATGGTCAGAAACTGGGGAACGGCCGCGCATTGGTCCAGACATTATTCAACAGGCTGAAGAGCAGGTTCGCATTGTCTGGGATAATCTCAAGGCGGCTCAGTCCCGCCAGAAGAGCAACTATGACCGAAAACACTGGGGTTCAACTTATCAACCTGGTGAACAAGCTTATTTGCGTGTCACTCCTTTGAGATGCACTCATCGGTTTGGAGTCAAGTGCAAGCTAGCTCCGCGCTACATTGGTCCCTTCCGCATCCTCGCCCGTCGTGGACTGGTGGCTTGTCAATTGGAGTTGCCACCTCAGTTCTCTCACGTCCATGACGTCTTCCACGTGTCGCAACTTTGTCGATGCTTCAAGGATCCGGAACATGAAGTGGATCCGGAACTGATTGAAGTGCAAGATGATCTCACATACAAAGAGCATGCGATCCGCATTCTTGAAGAAGCTGAACGTCAAACCCGCCAGAAGGTTACCAAGTTCCTCGAGGTGCAATGGTCGAATCATACTAAAGATGAAGCCACTTGGGAACGCAAAGATAACCTCAGGGCTGAATACCTCGATCTTTTCCCTTCTACCTCTTAATTCTCGAGACGAGAATTTCTTTTAGAGGAGGAGAGTTGTAACACCCCTGTGTAATGATGCTACAGTAACCCTTGGGTTTAACTTAATCATTTTGCTAAACAAGTGTTTATCATCCTTGGTTCTCTCTCATTTCAAATTCCAGTTGAATTCAATTTCAAATTTTGAGTGAAATTCAAAATTTCTCAAACATGAAAACTAAAATGTTAATCATGTGGCAAATAATCATTTGTTAATATTGGTGGTGAACCAACATTTTTGCAAAGTGTTTAAGTGGCCTAAGCTGCTTAAAATAGTGACCTAAGCAATAAATTAAATGACTTTTTAATTTATATAATTGGCAATCTTTTTCAAAAAGGTCTCACAATATTTTGTGAGTGCACTTTAATTCATTGGAATTGTTTTGGCCATTGGCATATTTTTGCAAAGTCATTATTGGCTAAAAATAAAAAGCAAAAGTGCTGAAAAAAAGAGAAAAAGAAAAAGAAAAAGGAAAGGAAAGAAGAAGGGGTGGGAGAGCCCCTGGCCTCCACTTGGGCTTTGGCCTAGCTAGGCCGGCCCACTCCCCCGCCCGTTCGCCGTCCTGTTCCCCCGACTGGGGTCGCAAGAGGGGCGGGGCTGGTCGCCGGCAAACCCACCTCGCCGCCCTCGCCGGCGAGGGGATAAGACAGGCGCTGCCCCCTCGTCTCCTCGCGCCTCACTCTTTCCTATTTCTCCCCTCCAGAGCCCCTTCTCTCCCTCCTCATTCCCCATCCGCCACCGAGCGCCATCACCACCGAGCACCGCGCTCCACCGTGGCCATCGGCGCCCATTCCTCCCTCCGAGGTGTCCAGGAGGTCCGCGGTGGACTATGTAACGCCCCGAGACCGTTGTGCCACGTGTCTTCTAGTTATTCGTTGTGTTGCCTTGTCATGTGCTTTCGTGTCATGCATTTCATATCATGTCATCATGTGCATTTCATTTGCATACATGTTTGTCTCATGCATCTGAGCATTTTCCCCGTTGTCCGTTTTGCAATACGGTGCTCCTATGTCACCCGGTGTCCCTTTCTACCTCTTTCGTGTGCGGGTGTTAAACATTTTCGGATTGGACCGAGACTTGCCATGTGGCCTTGGTTTACTACCAGTAGACCGCCTGTCAAGTTTCGTGCCATTTGGACTTCGTTGGATACTCCAACGGTTAATCGAAGAGCCGAAAAGGCCTCATGTGTGTTGTGGCCCAACACCCTCCAAAGTGGCCCAAAACCCACCTAAACCCCTTCCATCATCTAGAGCATTCGATCACGGTGGCGTGCCGCAAACCACACCTCATTTGGACTCTCCTAGCTCCCTCTACCTATAAATATGTGGCTCTCCTTGATTTTTCGCGCAGTCCAAACCCTAATCCTCTTCCCCTCTCACCCGCCGGACATGTCCGTCCCGGGCGGACGAAATCACGCCGCCGCCCCGGGCGAATCCACACCCACCACGTCGCCTCCACCGCGTCTCACCGCCGCGGCCCACCGCAGCCCACGGTCAGCCCGCCCGAGCCACGCACGGGCCCAAGCCGCCAGATCCACGCCGCCGCCTGTTCGTTCGTCACCTTCCTCGCGCGTCCGCGGACCTCACCGGACCCGGCGATCGCCGGAGCTTCGCCGCCGCGCCTCCCGCTCTTCTCGCCGGAGCTCCGCCCCGTGTCGTCATCTCCTTCGCCGCCGCACGCGCCATCTTCGTCGTCCCCGTGCCCGCAGCTGCGCCTCTCGCCGACGTGCCGCTCGCCGTCGCCGAAGCCACCGCGCCCCGCCGCCTCGGCCTCCGGCGACCTCGCCACCGTCAGCCGCCGCCCTGTCCCAGATCCGACCGGGTGGGCTGAGATCCACCCGGTCCCAAACCAAACGCGCCCAACCGTCCCGCTCCGCTCCGTCCCGGGATCTCCCCATCGAACTTCCGCGAGGTCTAATTTTTTCTCTAAGTCCCAGATTTGCATACTTTTCTTGCCATATTCATCATGTAATAACTTCCTCATCGTTGCTCCGATTCGTGCATGTAGCATATCAAAATGTTAGTCTCGACGAGTACATCATTTCATCTCATTGCATCATTTTCATTTGAGCTCATCTTGATGCCCGAAATGCTGTTGGAAGAGGGCTATGTGAGGATAGTTTCAGATCTGTTTCAGCAAATGCACTTTTGTCATTTTTGCCATGATTAATGTGTGCATGCTATGATCCTGAGCTCTACATGTATTTTTTGTATGCCATGCCATCTTTACAGGGGTGTATGCCATGTATTTTTGTGATCTTTGTGGTGACTAGCACAAGAATGCAAAGTAGCTTACTCAATGATGTTGATTTCAGGGACTTAGAATTTCACTAAGTCCTTGTCCTGTCATTATTTTTATGCCATATGTTCATGTTGTTTCCTAGTGATCCGTGCCTCTTTTGAGCATGATCAGTAAGGATGTTTTGTAGATAATGTTGTGCCCTATCCATCCATCTCTTTGTTTGCAATTATGGAGAACCCTAGCTTGAGTCAATCGAGCTCTACTTTTGCTATAATATGTTCCTGGCAGATTGTTTACATGTTTAGCAATTTTGCCGAGCTTATTGTTGTTGATCCGTGGATGCTATGTTGTTGTTCTTGCCATGTCTAGCTTCTATGCCATGTCTATTTGCTGGGTGTATGCTTAGTTTGTCATGCAATGCCTCATAGTGAGTGCATCGAGCTCGTAAACATGCCTACTCGTTATCTATTTTTCCATGCTCCAGTTTTTCACTAAGTCTGAATCTGTTTATGTTTTTGCTACGTTCACATGCTTGCAATTGTATTTTCTGATCCCTTTTGGCTCATGGTCACTAAGGGACTTTTGTTGTATGCTTTGAGTAGCTTCATGCCATGCCTTCCTTTGCCATGATATGTTCCTGTAACATGTAGTTATCATGCTCTAAACATTGCTTCCTGATGATAAATTCCTGACTTGTTAATTTCACCAAGTCTGAAAACTGTTATCATTTGCACTTTTGCCATGCTTGTTTGAACCAGTTAATGAGTGAATGTGAATTAGCCATAGCTCAGTGTTCATCTTTTGTCAAGCATCATGAGTGGATCCCTGCCATGTATTTTGTTGCCATGTTTGAGTGTTGTAGCATATTTATCTTGGTGCATTTAGATGGTTACTTGCTGTTAATCGCAGACCGGTGCCATGTTTGTTTTGCTTGCCATTTCCAAACCATGCATCCGATTCCGGTGATCTTTATATCGATTTCAACTGAAATCAACTCCTCTTTCCAGTGGAGCTCTTGGATTTCCAAGTTGAGGCTAGGTTCAATCATTCCTTTCCAAATCTTGCATATGCATCGCATACCGCATCCCGCATATCATGACATGTTTTGCATCATGTTGTTTGTGCATTGCACGTGCTTGATTGTGTTCCTTTTTTATTGTTGTTCTTGCTTGGGTAGAGCCGGGAGACGAGTACGTGAACAAGGAGCCGATTGAGTACGCTTACGAGGATCAAGTCAACTCTGAGAACTTTGCAGGCAAGATGACCATACCCTCGAAATCACTTCTATCTTTGCTTGCTAGTTGCTCCCTCTTTTGCTATGCCTATGCTGCAATACCTACCACTTGCTTATCATGCCTCCCATATTGCTAAGCCAAGCCTCTAACCCACCGCTTTGCTCAGCCCCTCTTATAGCGTTGTTAGTTGCAGGTGAAGATTGGAGTTTGTTCCTTGTTGGAACATGGATATTTTGTTGGGATATCACAATATCTCTTATTTAATTAATGCATATATATACTTGGTAAAGGGTGGAAGGCTTGGCCTTATGCCTGGTGTTTTGTTCCACTCTTGCTGCTCTAGTTTTCGTCATATCGGTGTTATGTTCCCGGATTTTGCGTTCCTTACACGGTTGGGTTATAATGGGAACCCCTTGACAGTTCGCTTTGAATAAAACTCCACCAGCAGGGCCCAACCTTGGTTTTACCATTTGCACTAACAACCTAGCCTTTTCCCTTGGGTTTCGCAGACTCAAGGGTCATCTTTATTTTAACACCCCCCTGGGAGCCAGTGCTTGTCTAAGTGTTGGTCCGAAATGGGCAGCCTACGGGGCCACCTCGGGGAAACTTGAGGGCTGGTTTTACTCGTAGCTTGATCTATCCGGTGTTGCCCTGAGAACGAGATATGTGCAGCTCCCATCAGGATGTCGGCGCATCAGGCGGCTTTGCTGGACTTGTTTTACCTTTGTCGAGGATGTCTTGTAACCAGGATGACGAGTCTAATCGGATTGTCTTGGGAGAAGGAATATCCTTCGTTGACCGTGAGAGCTTGTGATGGGCTAAGTTGGGACACCCCTGCAGGGTTTGAACTTTCGAAAGCCGTGCCCGCGGTTATGGGCAGATGGGAATTTGTTAATGTCCGGTTGTAGAAAACCTGAAGTTGATCTTAATTAAAATACATCAACCGCGTGTGTAACCGTGATGGTCTCTTCTCGGCGGAGTCCGGGAAGTGAACACGGTGTTGGAGTAATGCTTGACGTAGGTTGTTCTAGGATCAATTCTTGATCATAGTTGTTCGACCGTGCTTTTGCCTTCTCTTCTCGCTCTCATTTGTGTATGTTAGCCACCATATATGCTAGTCGCTTGATGCAGCTCCACCTCATACCTTTTACCCTTCCTATAAGCTTAAATAGTCTTGATCGCGAGGGTGTGAGATTGCTGAGTCCCCGTGACTCACAGATACTTCCAAAACCAGTTTGCAGGTGCCGATGTTACCGAGCAGGTGACGCAACCAAGCTCAAGGAGGAGCTCGATGAAGATCTTGTCCTTTGTGTTGTTTCATTCTAGTTGATCAGTAGTGGAGCCTAGTTGGGGTCGATTAGGGATCTGTGTAGCATTTGGGGTAGTCTTCTTTCATTTTGGTTCCGTAGTCGGACCATGATTGTATCTGGATGATGTAATGCTTTATTCATGTAATTGTGTGAAGTGGCGATTGTAAGCCAACTATGTATCCTTTTTCCCTTATGTATTACATGGGTTGTGTGAAGATTACCTCACTTGCAACATTGCTTTCAATGCGGTTATGACTCTAAGTCGTGCTTCGACACGTGGGAGTTATAGTCGCATCGAAGGCGTTACAGACTACTTCTTCGTCCTCGTCACTGGATCGAGCCCGAGGAGCACCACCATCGTCGCTCGCGTCTTCTTCCCCAACTGCGGCCGCCGCGACGTCGCCGTTGCTCCGCCATCCCCGCCTGCTGCTCCTACGCTGCCGACGAGCCCTCTTGTGCTCCCTCGGTGAGATTCACTCGCCCTCCCCCTCTCTCTTTCGCGCACGCATGCTAGCTGATTCCCCCCCCCCCGCCGCCATGGCCGAGCTCGGGCCGCCGTCGCTCGTCGCTGCAGAGCCCTGCTCCGGCCACCCCCGCTCGCGCGGCTCACCCTGCTGGATGCGCGCTGCCTCGCTTAGTCGAATGCATCTCCCCGATCCGCTCAACATGCACCGTAGCCACGCCTCGACTAGCTCCACCCACGGCCTCCGCCCCGGCTCGCCGTCGGCGACCTTGCCGACCCCCTTGACAACATGAGCCTCACCGATGGACGCGCCGCTCCTCCCGCTTCCGAACGAGCTCGACCGCGCTCGAAACGGCCCCCTGTGGCGCGATTCCGGCGATGTCCGGCGAGCCCCACCGCTGTTTTGGTCGCCGCGGCGAGACCCCGACGCCGCCAACGTGGCACACCTGGGGCCCGCCTCTGGGTCGCTGCCCAGTGGCCCCGCTGACCCCCGTTAACTGGGTTGACCCAGTCAATGTGCTGACTGGGCAGCCCCAGCCACTGACATGTGGGCCCCCTTCTGTTAATTAGTCTAATAAACGTTTTTAAAAATAAACTTATTTAGTTAAACTAATTAGTCTATGACAGGTGGGGCCTTCATGCTAAATAACTCTGTTTTAGTTAGCTTAATCTTCTGTTAGTCCACTGTCCATGACAGGTGGGTCCCCCATGTTAGTTTTGACCAGTCAACCGGGTTGTTAACTGCTGACATCACACATACGTCATGCTGATGTCATAAGGAATTTTCTGTTAAATAATAATTCCAGAAAATACTTTAATCTTTAGAAATTCGTAGAAATTAAACCGTAGCTCGGATGAAAATGTTTTCTATATGAAAGTTGCTCAGATAAATCCAACGAATCCGAATGCGCAGTCCATTCACCTCTCGCATGCCCCTAGCATGCTGAACATGGAGCCGTCCCCTCTCTTCCACCTATCCAGAATTCGTCTAACGCCGGGAGTTCATCCTCAGATGTTTATCCCCTCCGTCTGCAACGTGTAGTACTACGTTAGGACAACCCTAGATCTGCCTATCGTCATGTAATGCTTAGTGATTCATCTGTTTGCTTTGTATTTACTGTTTCTTCCCCCTCTTCTCTCCGGTAGACCACTGCTGATGCCCCTGTGATCGACTACGTCGACGACGACACTTCTTCTTTTTCAGCAGAGCTTTCAGGCAAGCAAACCCCCCTTGAGCATTCTGATATCTCCCATTTCTTTCCCTCTCATGCTTGCATTAGAACTGCTACTGCTTTTTGTATGATGCTATTCTGATGCATAGCCTATTTTTGTAACCTGATTTCATACCTTGCCTGCTTATTCTAAATTGCTTAGTATAGGTTGGTTAGAGATCCATCAGTGACCCCACCTTGTCCCAGTTGCCTCGCTTTATGTTCAATGACTCGCTCAACGTGATCGACGTCCAGGCCCCGACACCGCACATCACCCCCCCTAGTTGTATGACTCTGCAGAGTTACCATCGAGTGCCGAGGGTGGAACCTCTTACATCACTCCTGATGAGATCTCTGTAGTGTAGCTATACGGTCGAGGTCATCAAGGATGATTTCCTCCTTAACCACTTCTGTTACCGCTCTGTCGTGCAACCTCTCAAGTGTGAACCTCGAGGGTGGATCCTCTTACGTTCACCTTGATGATAACATCGAGTGGAATTCCCCGGGGGTGATTCCTCGGGTTTTCCCCTTGGTGTTAGACACATAGTTACTATGGTTACTATGACTTTACACTGAACCATGGTACTAAAGACGGGTCGGCCCTGAGGGGTACCCGCGCGAGCTTAATAGCGAGTGATGTGGAGTCGGGTTGACCTAGAAGGTGCCCGCGAGATACTTATGAGGCATGGCCGGGCATTCTTAGCCCTTGCCGCAAGTACTCGAGACGGGGCTACGGGGTCACATCTTTCGTGAGTCTCTGCTCGTGATCGCACTGCCAACACACTAACGGTTTGGATATTTGATCCAAGGGGCCTCTGGCCTGATAGCACTAACCATCACGTGGGCATAGTATGGGCGTTCTGCGTCGTATACATCAGCTGAAGCTTAATAGACGCCAGCGACTGAGCGACGCGCGCTGGGTGGGACTGCGTAAGCTCCTGCCTTGTTGAAGGAGGTAGCTAGGTCTGCTCACCGGCCGCGTACGCAATGTGCAGGAGTTCTCGGGGAGATGGCCCATGACCGCTGGGGGCATATGCTTAGTCCGGCATGCTGACCTCTCTATTAAGCCTAGGTCGGGTTGCGGCATATTGTTTGGCCGAGGCCGGGCATGACCCTAGAAAGTGTGTCCATCCGGAGTTAATCGAGCGTGGTGGGTAAGTTGGTGCACCCCTGCAGGGAAGAAAACATCTATCGATAGCCTGTCCTACGGTAACGGACACTTGGAGTTGTATCCCGATCGATACAACTAGAACTGGATACTTGTGATGAGAAATGGATTGTGATGAGAAATGGATAATATGGCTCTGGGATTGCTTTCTCGCAGGGAGTCCAGAAAGGATCTCTTGCCGAGGTTGATAACACTACTACTACTTTACATTATGTTGATCTATACTCTCTCATATGCTGCAAGATGCTTGAAGATGCTAGTCTTCGATAGGCTAGGCTTTCCCCTTATCTTCTGGCATTCTGCAGTTTAGTCCACAGATACAACCCATTTCCTTTGATACAGATGAATACTTAGTTTAGATCTGATGTAAGTCTTGCGAGTACTTTGGATGAGTACTCACGGTTGCTTTGCTACTTCTTTTTCCCCCATACCCAATTGTTGCGACCAGATGACGGACCCCAAGAGCTAGACGACGCCACTGATGACTACTACTACCCCGAGGATGCCTACTACTACGTGACGGCCGCTGACGACCTGGAGTAGTTAGGAGGCTCCCAGGCAGGAGGCCTTGCCTTTTCGATCGTAGATGCTTTTATGCTAGCCTTCTTAAGGCAGACTTGTTTAACTTATGTCTGTACTCAGATATTGTTGCTTCCGCTGACTCTTGTGTATTAGAGCTTATGTATTCGTGCCCTCGAGGACCTAGCTTGTAATATAAAGCTTGTATTATTTTAATTTGTGTCTAGAGTTGTGTTGTGATATCTTCCCGTGAGTCCTTGATCTTGATCGTACACATTTGCGTGTATGATTAGTGTACGGTTGAATTGAGGGCGTCACAATCATGAAAGCAATGCTTTATGTGATGGTTATATTGTTGAACTCATTCATGATGCTACTGAAAATTATTATGAGGGAGGAACATATGCTTGTAGGAATTGAAATAATATCAAGTTTCCTCTCTATGTGCTTAAAGTTTTGAAGTTATGCTTGCTTTGCCCTCCAATGCTAGTTGATTATTGTTCCCATAAGTTGTTTTCTCACAAAATCCCTATGAAAAGGAAGAGGGTTAGACTTAAATGTGATAGTCATATTCTTCATGATGCCCTCTTTATGTTACAATTCTTATCTTTTACGTGAACATCATTGAAATCATCATGCCTAGCTAGGGGCGTTAAACGATAGCGCTTGTTGGGAGGCAACCCAATTTTTGTTCCTTGCTTTTTTCTCCTGTTTAGTAATAAATTAATCATCTATCCTCTATTATGATTGTGTTTTTTATGTTTTAATTGGTGTTTGTGCCAAGTAAAACATTTATGATCTTCTTGGGTGATTGTTATTTGATCTTGCTGTAAAAAACAGAAAGTATGCGCTCACAAGAATAATTTACATTTTTTACCAGAGAGAGATAAAATACCAATTCCAGTTGCAGTATATTAATAAACAAATTTCCTATGACTTCCTAATTTCTCAGGATTTTTGGAGTTATATAAGTATTCGAAACCTACAGATTACTACAGACTGTTCTGTTTTTGACAGATTCTGTTCTCTATGTGTTGTTTGCTTATTTTGATGAATCTATGAGTAGTATCGGAGGGTATGAACTATAGAGAAGTTGGAATACAGTAGATATTACACCAATATGAATTTAGAATGAGTTCACAACTGTACTTAAGTGGTGATTTATTTTCTTATACTAACGGAGCTTACGAGTTTTCTGTTAAGTTTTGTGTTGTGAAGTTTTCAAGTTTTGGGTGAAGATTCGATGGACTAAGGAATAAGGAGTGGAAAAAGCCTAAGCTTGGGGATGCCCAAGGCACCCCCAGGTAAAATCCAAGGACACAAAAAGCTTAAGCTTGGGGATGCCCCGGAAGGCATCCCCTCTTTCGTCTTCGTTCATCGGTAACTTTACTTGGAGCTATATTTTTATTCACCACATGATATGTGTTTTGCTTGGAGCGTAATTTTATTTTATTTTGTTTTGCTTGCTGTTTGAATAAAATACCAAGATCTGAAATTCTTAAATATTATAGAGTCTTCATATGGTTGCATAATTATTCGACTACTCATTGATCTTCACTTATATCTTTTGGAGTAGTTTGTTGTTGCTCTAGTGCTTCACTTATATCTTTTTAGAGCACGGTGGTGGTTTTATTTTATAGAAATAGATGAACTCTCATGTGTCACTTATATTATTTTGAGAGTCCTAAACAGCATGGTAATTTGCTTTGGGTATGAATTTAGTCCTAATATGATGGGCATCCAAGAGCGATATAATAAAAACTTTCATATAAGTGCATTGAATACTATGAGAAGTTTGATACTTGATAATTGTTTTGAGATATGGAGATGGTGATATTAGAGTCATGCTAGTTGAGTAGTTGTGAATTTGAGAAATACTTGTGTTGAAGTTTGTGATTCCTGTAGCATGCACGCATGGTGAACCGTTATGTGATGAAGTCAGAGCATGATTTATTTATTGATTGCCTTCCTCATGAGTGGCGGTCAGGGATGAGCGATCGTCTTTTCCTACCAATCTACCCCCTAGGAGCATGCGCGTAATACTTGGTTTTTGATGACTTGTAGATTTTTGCAATAAGTATGTGAGTTCTTTATGACTAATGTTGAGTCCATGGATTATACGCACTCTCACCCTTCCATCATTGCTAGCCTCTCTAGTACCGTGCAACTTTCGCCGGTACCATAAACCCACCATATACCTTCCTCAAAACAGCCACCATACCTACCTATTATGGCATTTCCATAGCCATTCCAAGATATATTGCCATGCAACTTTCCACCGTTCCGTTATTATGACAAGCTCCATCATTGTCTGCTTTGCATGATCATGTAGTTGACATCGTATTTGTGGTAAAGCCACCGTTCATAATTCTTTCATACATGTCACTCATGAGTCATTGCACATCCCGGTACACCGCCGGAGGCATTCATATAGAGTCATATTTTGTTCTAAGTATCGAGTTGTAATTCTTGAGTTGTAAGTAAATAAAAGTGTGATGATCATCATTATTAGAGCATTGTCCCAGTGAGGAAAGGATGATGGAGACTATGATTCCCCCACAAGTCGGGATGAGACTACGGACGAAAAAAAGATAAAAAAGAGGCCAAAAAAAAGAGAAGGCCCAAAAAAACAAAAACAAAAAATGGGAGAAAAAGAGAGAAGGGGCAATGCTACTATCCTTTTACCACACTTGTGCTTCAAAGTAGCACCATGATCTTCATGATAAAGAGTCTCCTATGTTGTCACTTTCATAAACTACTGGGAATTTTACATTATAGAACTTGGCTTGTATATTCCAATGATGGGCTTCCTCAAAATGCCCTAGGTCTTCGTGAGCAAGCGAGTTGGATGCACACCCACTAGTTTCTTTTGTTGAGATTTCATACACTTATAGCTCTAGTGCATCTGTTGCATGGCAATCCCTACTCACTCACATTGATATCTATTGATGGGCATCTCCATAGCCCATTGATATGCCTAGTTGATGTGAGACTATCTTCTCCTTTTTTTTCTTCTCCACAACCACCATTCTATTCCACCATAGTGCTATATCCATGGCTCACGCTCATATATTGCGTGAAGATTGAAAAAGTTTGAGAACATCAAAAGTATGAAACAATTGCTCGGCTTGTCATCGGGGTTGTGCCTGATTTAATATTTTGTGTGATGAAGATAGAGCATAGCCAGACTATATTATTTTGT
This sequence comes from Triticum urartu, assembly GCF_056163025.1. NCBI lineage: Eukaryota > Viridiplantae > Streptophyta > Magnoliopsida > Poales > Poaceae > Triticum > Triticum urartu. Next base: position 51,021,033 of record NC_141876.1, read on the forward strand.
AGGGATAACCTTCTTTGGCCATGTTATTTTGAGAAGACATGATTGCTTAGTTAGTATGCTTGAAGTATTATTATTTTTATGTCAATATTAAACTTTTGTCTTGAATCTTTCGGATCTGAATATTATTGCCACAATGAAGAGAATTACATGGATAAATACGTTAGGTAGCATTCCACATCAAAAATTCTATTTTTATCATTTACCTACTCGAGGACGAGCAGGAATTAAGCTTGGGGATGCTGATACGTCTCCAACGTATCTATAATTTTTCATTGTTCCATGCTATTATATTATCAACCTTGGATGTTTTATATGCATTTATATGCTATTTTATATGATTTTTGGGACTAATCTATTAACCTAGAGCCTAGTGCCAGTTTCTGTTTTTTCCTTGTTTTAGAGTATCACAGAAAAGAAAAATCAAACGGAGTCCAATTGACCTGAAACTTCACGGAACTTATTTTTGGAACGGAAGCAATCCAGGAGACTTGGAGTAGACGTCAGGGAAGCTTCGAGGGAGGCACGAGGCAGGGAGGCGCGCCCTACCCCCCTGGGCGCGCCCCCACCCTCGTGGGCCCCTCGTGGCTCCCCTGACCGACTTCTTTCGCCTATATATATATACACTAGAAACATCAGGGAGCAGAATAGATCGGGTGTTTCGCCGCCAGAAGCCTCCGTAGCCACCGAAAACCAATCTAGACCCGTTCTGGCACCCTGCCGGAGGGGGGAATGCCTCTCCTGTGGCCATCTTCATCATCCCGGTGCTCTCCAAGACGAGGAGGGAGTAGTTCTCCCTCGGGTCTGAGGGTATGTACTAGTAGCTATGTGTTTGATCTCTCTCTCTCTCTCGTGTTCTTGAGTCGGCACGATCTTGGTGTATCGCGAGCTTTGCTATTATATTTGGATCTTATGATGTTTCTCTCCCTCTACTCTCTTGTGATGGATTGAGTTTTCCCTTTGAAGTTATCTTATCAGATTGAGTCTTTAAGGATTTGAGAACACATGATGTATGTCTTTCACGTGCTTATCTGTGGTGACAATGGGATATCATGTGATCCACTTGATGTATGTTTTGGTGATCAACTTGCGAGTTCCGTGACCTCGTGAACTTATGCATAGGGGTTGGCACACGTTTTCATCTTGACTCTTCGGTAGAAACTTTGGGGCACTCTTTGAAGTTCTTTGTGTTGGTTGAATAGATGAATCTGAGATTGTGTGATGCATATCGTATAATCATACCCACGGATACTTGAGGTGACATTGGAGTATCTAGGTGACATTAGGGTTTTGGTGATTTGTGTCTTAAGGTGTTATTCTAGTACGAACTCTATGATAGATCGAACAGAAAGAATAGCTTCATGTTATTTTACTACGGACTCTTGAATAGATCGATCAGAAAGGATAACTTTGAGGTGGTTTCGTACCCTACCATAATCTCTTCGTTTGTTCTCTGCTATTAGTGACTTTGGAGTGACTCTTTGTTGCATGTTGAGGGATAGTTATATGATCCAATTATGTTATTATTGTTGAGGGAACTTGCACTAGTGGAAATATGAACCCTAGGCCTTGTTTCAACACATTGCAATACCGGTTGTGCTCACTTTTATCATTAGTTACCTTGCTGCTTTTATATTTTCAGATTACAAAAACCTATATCTACTATCCATATTGCACTTGTATCGCCATCTCTTCGCGGAATTAGTGCACCTATACAATTTACCATTGTATTGGGTGTGTTGGGGACATTAGAGACTCTTTGTTATTTGATTGCAGGGTTGTTTGAGAGAGACCATTTTCATCCTACGCCTCCCACGGATTGATAAACCTTAGGTCATCCACTTGAGGGAAATTTGCTACTGTCCTACAAACCTCTGCACTCGGAGGCCCAACAACATCTACAAGAAGAAGGTTGTGTAGTAGACATCAATTACATTCATGTTCACACACTCATGCCAGTTGTCGGTGCTCATACTTTTTCATTGTATCATCCATGCTAGTTTAATTTATTTTTAAGCTTTCTTCTTGTGTGTCTGATAAACCTTAAGAAAAACCAAAAACAAATAGTTGTAGCTTTTAGCTAGTTTACTTTCCATGCCTGTAGTAGTAATTAAAAATAAAACCCAAAAAGATTTCTTGTTCTTCTTTTGCTTGTTGGGAGACTTTCCCGTGTAAATAGTTTTATTTCTTTTCTTTTCTTTGGGGGGGGGTCGAGAGGAGAATACCATGATGAAAATGTAGAGTGGCTCTTATATGCATTATTGTTGATCTAACAAAGAGCCCATATTACCTTGTCTTCTCCCTTGAATTGAATGCTTGCATATTCCAGCTTAGTCCAATGCACGTGCACTATTATTATTTTCCACACTATTTGGTCGTGCAAGTGAAAGGCAATAATGATGATTATATGATGAACTTATTGAGATGAGGAAAGCTGGTATGAACTTGACATCTCTTTTTTTTGTAAATATGATTAGTTCATCGTTCCTGATTCAGCCTATTATGAAATAAACATATTTGCAATGACAATTAGAGATTATAGTTGCTTATGCCAGGCTTAATTAGCTAGGAGCTTATAATGGTTTACCTTGCGTGCCAACATGCTATTAAAATGGTTGTGATGTGGTATGATAGGGTGGTATCCTCTTTTGAATGATTCAAGAGGCCTGACTTGGCATATGTTCACGCATGTAGTTGAAACAAAATCAACATAGCCTCTACGATATTCATGTTCATGGTGCATTATATCCTACTCATGCTTGCATTAGGTGTTAATTAATTTTAGTGCATGTTCATGACTGTTGTCGCTCTCTAGCTGGTCGCTTCCCAGCCTTTTTCTAGCCTTCACTTGTACTAAGTGGTAATAATGCTTGTGCATCCAAATTCCATAAACCCTGAAGTTGTTCCATATGAGTCCACCATACCTACCTCTATGCGGTATCTACCTGTTGTTTCAAGTAAATTTGTATGTGCCAAACTCTAAACGTTCAAATAAACATTCTGTTTTGTATGCTCGAATAGCTCATGTATCAACTAGGGTTGTCTGTATCTTCCATGCTAGGCGGGTTATTCTCAAGAGGAGTGGACTCCGCTCCTCACTCACGAGAAAATGGCTGGTCACCGGGATGCCCAGTCCCATGCTCAAATTAAATCACAATAATTGCAAACAAAACTCCCCCAGGATTGTTGTTAGTTGGAGGCACCCGTTGTTTCGGGCAAGCCATGGATTGATGCTTGTTGGTGGTGGGGAGTATAAACTTTACCATTCTGCTTGAGAACCGCCTATAATGTGTGTAGCATGGAAGATATTGAGATATCTCGGTTGTTATGTTGACAATGAAAGTATACCGCTCAAAATATTATTCATATCTATTTCAAAACTGAGCTCTGGCACCTCTACAAATCCCTGCTTCCCTCTGCGAAGGGCTTATCTATTTACTTTTATGTTGAGTCATCATCCTCTTATTAAAAAGCACCAGTTGGAGAGCACCTCTGTCATTTGCATCCATTACTGTTAGTTTACATTGAGTGTGACTATGACTGGATCTCTTTTACCATGAATTACAATGTCTAGTCAATCCTTGATCTTTAAAGGTGCTCTGCATTTATGTTTTGCGGTCTCAGAAAGGGTTAGTGAGATACCATCCTGTTATATCATATCATGATTGTTTTGAGAAAGTGTTGTCATCTGAGATTTGTTATTATTGCTCGCTAGCTGATTATGCCATTGATATGAGTAAACATGAGACCTAAATATTATTGAGAATATGGTTAGTTCATAATCTTTGCTGAAAACTTGAATGCTGGCTTTGCATATTTACAACAACAGGAGCAAACAGAGTTTGTAAAAGTTTTTCTTTATCACTTTCAGTTTATCAACTGAATTGCTTGAGGACAAGCAAATGTTTAAGCTTGGGGGAGTTGATACGTCTCCGTTGTATCTACTTTTCCAAACACTTTTGCCCTTGTTTTGGACTCTAACTTGCATGATTTGAATGAAACTAACCCGAACTGATGTTGTTTTCAGCAGAATTGCCATGGGGTTATTTTTGTGCGGAAATAAAAGTTCTCGGAATGACCTAAAAATCAACGAAGATTATTTTTGGAATATATAAAAAATACTGGAAGAAAGATCCACGTCAGGGGCCCACACCCTATCCACAAGGGTGGGGGCGCGCCTACCCCCTGGGCGCGCCCCCCTGCCTCATGGCCCCCTGACACTCCACCGACCTCAACTCCAACTCCATATATTCATGTTCGGGGAGAAAAATCAGAGAGAAGGATTCATCGAGTTTTATGATACGGAGCCGCCGCCAAGCCCTAAACTCTCGGGAGGGCTGATCTGGAGTCCGTTCGGGGCTCCGGAGAAGGGAATCTGTCGCCATCGTCATCATCAACCTTCCTCCAACACCAATTTCATGATGCTCACCGCCGTGCGTGAGTAATTCCATCGTAGGCTTGCTGGACGGTGATGGGTTGGATGAGATTTATCATCTAATCGAGTTAGTTTTGTTAGGGTTTGATCCCTAGTATCCACTATGTTCTGAGATTGATGTTGCTATGACTTTGCTATGCTTCATGCTTGTCACTACGGCCCGAGTGCCATGATTTCAGATCTGAACCTATTATGTTTTCATGAATATATGTGAGTTGTTGATCCTATCTTGCAAGTCTATAGTCACCTATTATGTGTTATGATCCGTTAACCCCGAAGTGACAATAATCGGGATACTTACCGGTGATGATCGTAGTTTGAGGAGTTCATGTATTCACTATGTGTTAATGCTTTGGTCCGGTACTCTATTAAAAGGAGGCCTTAATATCCCTTAGTTTCCAATAGGACCCTGCTGCCATGGGAGGGTAGGACAAAAGATGTCATGCAAGTTCTTTTCCATAAGCATGTATGACTATATTCGAAATACATGCCTACATTACATTGATGAGCTGGATCTAGTTCTGTGTCACCCTGTGTTATAACCGTTGCATGATTGATTGCATCCGACATAATTCTCCATCACCGATCTGATGCTTATGAGCTTTTCCTATATTGTTCTTCGCTTATTTACTTTTCCGTTGCTACTGTTACAATCACTATAAAACACAAAAATATTACTATTGCTACCATTGCCACTACTATCATATTACTTTTCTACTAAATACCTTGCTGCAGATATTAAGTTTCCAGGTGTGGTTGAATTGACAACTCAGCTGCTAACACTTGAGAATATTCTTTGGCTCCCCTTATGTCGAATCAATAAATTTGGGTTGAATACTCTACCCTCAAAAACTGTTGCGATCCCCTATACTTGTGGGCAACGGCAAGCAATATGTATATACCCACGCCCATAACTCCTTTGTGTTCTACTCGTGCATATAACATCTACGCATTGACCTGGCTCTGATGCCACTTTTGGGGAACGTGGTATTTCAAAAATTATCCCACAATCACGCAAGATCTATCTAGGAGATGCATGCAATGAGAGGGGGAGAGTATGTCTACGTACCCTTGTAGACCGAAAGCGGAAGCGTTATAAAACGCGGTTGATGTAGTCGAACGTCTTCACGATCGAACCGATCAAGTATCAAACGCACGGCACCTCTGCGATCTGCACACGTTCAGCTCCGTGACGTCCCTCATACTCTTGATCTAGCTGAGGCGGAGGGAGAGTTTCGTCAGCACGACGACGTGATAATGGTGATGATGAAGTTACCGATGCAGGGCTTCGCCTAAGGACTACAACGATATGACCGAGGTGGAATTCTGTGGAGGGGGCACCACACACGGCTAAACAATTAACTTGTGTGTCTATGGGGTGCCCCTCCCCCATATATAAAGGGGTGGAGGAGGGGGGCGGCCGGCCACCTTGGGCGCGCCCCCAAGGGGGGAACCACCCTTTCCTAGTCCTACTAGGAGGGGGAAGGAAGGGAGAGAGGGGAGGAAGGAAAGGGGGGCCGGCCCCCCTCCCAATTCGTATTGGGCTTGGGGGGCACCCCTCCTCTTGGCCTTCTCCTCTCTCTTCCACTAAAGCCCATGTAGGCCCATTAAGCCCCCGGGGGGTTCCGGTAACCTCCCGGTACTTCGATAAATGCCCGAACTCATCTGGAACCATTCTGGTGTCCAAACATGGCCTTCCAATATATCGATGTTTATGTCTCGACCATTTTGAGACTCCTCGTCATGTCCATGATCACATCCGGGACTCCGAACTACCTTCGGTACATCAAACACATAAACTCATAATACCGATCGTCATCGAACGTTAAGCATGTGGACCCTACGAGTTCGAGAACTATGTAGACATGACCGAGACTCACTTCTGGTCAATAACCAATAGCGGAACTTAGATGCTCATATTGGTTCCTACATATTCTACGAAGATCTTTATCGGTCAAACCGCGTAACACCATATGTTTGTTCCCTTTGTCATCGGTATGTTTACTTGCCCGAGATTCGATCCTCGGTATCTCAATACCTAGTTCAATCTCGTTACCGGCAAGTCTGTTTACTCGTTCCGTAATGCATCATCCCACAACTAACTCATTAGTCACATTTCTTGCAAGGCTTATAGTGATGTGCATTACCGAGAGGGCCTAGAGATACCTCTCCGACAATCGGAGTGACAAATCCTAATCTCGATCTATGCCAACTCAACAAACACCATAGGAGACACCTGTAGAGCATCTTCATAATCACTCAGTTACGTTGTGACGTTTGATAGCACACTAAGTGTTGCTCTGGTATTCGGGAGTTGCATAATCTCATAGTCATAGGAACATGTATAAGTCATGAAGAAAGCAATAGCAATAAACTAAACGATCATAGTGCTAAGCTAACGGGTGGGTCTAGTCCATCACATCATTCTCTAATGATGTGATCCCGTTCATCAATTGACAACACATGTCCGTGGCTAGGAAACTTAACCATCTTTGATTAACGAGCTAGTCAAGTAGAGGCATACTAGGGACACTCTGTTTGTCTATGTATTCACACATGTACTAAGTTTTCGGTTAATACAATTCTAGCATGAATAATAAACATTTATCATGATATAAGGAAATAAATAATTACTTTATTATTTCCTCTAGTGCATATTTCCTTCAAATTGAAGGCTAGCAAAAGATTGAGAAGCGGCCAACCAAGAAACAAATAATCTCATAAGTGAGCATTGAGCATAATTAACACCGAATAATGCACCACAAGTAGGATGTAATTTCATTGCACAACTATTGACTTTCGTGCTTGCATAGGGAATCACAAACCTTAACACCAATATTCTTACTAAATAATAATTACTCATCAACATGACTCACATATCACATCATCATATCTCAAAACTATTACTAAGAATCAAGTTTATTTTGTCCAATGATCTTCATGAAAGTTTTTATTATGTCCTTGTTGGATATCTATCACTTTGGAACTAATTTTCATGTGTTGCTTTTGATAAGCTCAAACAAATATAAGTGAAGATCATGAGCATAATATTTATTTCTCTCAAATTAATTTAAGTGAAGCAAGAGAGAATTTCTTCAAAAATACTAAAGCACACCATGCCCAAAAAGATATAAGTGAAGCACTAGAGCAATTCCATAGAAAAGAGCTTCATTGACGAGATGTGAATGCCGCTTACTTAGCCTCCCTAGAAACTATTGGAGGACTCTATTTTATTTAAAAACTTTCATATCTAAGTACTTTATTAAAATAGGAAGCAAAAACAAAACAAAATGCAATTCCAAGAATAGCACACATCATGTGAAGAAACAAAAACTTAGGCTCAACCGATACTAACCGATAATTGTTGAAGAAGAAAGGTGGGATGCCTACCGGGGCATCCCCAAGCTTAGATGCTTGAGACTTCTTGAAATATTATCTTGGGATGCCTTGGGCATCCCCAAGCTTGAGCTTTTGTGTCTCCCCAATTCTTCTCATGTCACGGTTTTCCTAAATCTCAAAAGCTTCATGCACACAAAACTCATCAAGAAATCGAGAGATAAGTTAGTATAAACCAATGCAAAAACCTTATCATTCTCTATAGTAGCAAATCACTAAAATTATTATTCAACATTGCATACTAAATTCCTCTGCATATTTAATACTCCTATCCTCAAATAGAATCACTAAACAAGCAAACATAATAGCAATCTGCCAAAACAGTACAGTCTATAAAGAATGCAAGAGTATCAATACATACTTAACTCCAAAAGTTACAAAAAATTTCCACACTGTAAAAAATTGATCAGAGCTCATTTTGCAAATAGTTTCAACATTTTATCACATTCTGACTTTCCTAGGGAATTTTTGCAACAGCGGTAAACTTTCTGTTTTCAAACAGCAACATGAATACTTGCAAAATAAGCATGGCAAAGGCTATCATTGCCACTTTTATTGAAATAAAAGATGTGAAACATTATTCTAAATAACAGCAAGCAAATTATAACAAAATAAAATGATGCTTCAAGCAAAACACTTATCATGTGACGAATGAAAACATAGCTTCAAGTGAGGTTACTGATAATGTTGGAGACGAAAGAGGGGAAGCCTTCCGGGGCATACCCAAGCTTAGTTGCTTGGATATTCCTTAGATATTAACTTGGGGTGCCTTGGGAATCCCCAAGCTTAGGGTCTTGTCACTCCTTATTCTCCTCATATCGACATTTCACCCAAAACTTGAAAACCTCAATCAGACAAAACTTAACGGAACTTTGTGAGATAGGTTAGTATGATAAAGAGCAAACCATTTCACTTTGGTACTCTGAAATACAAGATTCATAATTGTTTCCACACAATTCCTACTGTATCATATCATTTACACAATTTATATTGAGCAATATAAGCCATAGAAACTAGAAAACAAGCAAACTCTGCATTGAAAACAGAATCTGTCAAAAATTCTGAAAAATTAGGAAAACCTGGGAAATTTGTCTATTAATCTTCTGCAAAAGGAATTAGCATTTTATCACGCTTCTGTTAAAAATGATAATTGTTTTCCTGAGCGCGAAAGTTTATGTTTTTCAGCAAGATCAAAGCAACTATCATCGTAAGCCATTCCAAAGGTCTTACTTGGCACTTTATTGAAACAAAAGCAATAAAACATGATTACTAGAGTAGCCTAATCATGTGAACACACAAAAATAGTAGGTAAAAGTGTTAGGTTGTCTCCCAACAAGCGCTTTTCTTTAATGTCTTTTAGGTAGGCATGATGATTTCAATGATGCTCACATAAAAGATAAGAATTGAAACACAAAGAGAGCATCATGAAGCATATGACTAGCACATTTAAGTCTAACACACTTCCTATGCATAGGGATTTTGTGAGAAAACAACTTTTGGGAACAAGAATCAACTAGCATAGGAAGGCAAAACAAGCATAACTTCAAGATTTTCAACACATAGAGAGGAAACTTGATATTATTGCAATTCCTACAAGCATAAGTTCCTCCCTCATAATAATTTTCAGTAGCATCATGAAGAAATTCAACAATATAACCATCACATAAGGCACTCTTTTCATGTTGCATAATCATAGAAATTTTGTTACTCTCCACATAAGAAAATTTATGCTCATCAATAGTAGTAGGAGCAAACTCAACAAAATAAATATCATGTGATTGAAAATTAAAATCATGATGACAAGTTTCATGGTTATCATTATTCAATATAGCATACATGTCATCACCATAATCATTATAGATAGAAACTTTGTTGTCATAATCAATTGCAACCTCTTCCAAAATAGTGGATTCATCACTAAATAAAGTCATGACCTCTCCGAATCCACTTTCATCAATATAATCATCATAAATAGGAGGTGTGCAACCATCATAATAAATTTTCTCATCAGAACTTGGGGGAGTAAAAATATTATCTTCATCAAACATAGCATCCCCAAGCTCATGGATTTGCATATCATTAGCATCATGGATATTCAAAAAATTCATACTAACAACATTGCAATCAAGCTCATCATTCCAATATTTTGTGCCAAACATTTTATTGACTTCTTCTTCTAACAATTGAGCACAATTTTCCGATCCATCATTTTCAAGAAAGATATTCTAAAGATGATAAATAATATGATGCAACCTCAATTCCATTTTTATGTAGTTTTCTTTTATAAACCAAACTAGTGATAAAACAAGAAACTAAAATATTCGATTGCAAGATCTAAAGATATACCTTCAAGCACTCACCTCCTCGGTAACGGCGCCAGAAAAGAGCTTGATGTCTACTATGCAACTTTATTCTTGTAGACACGTGTTGGGCCTCCAAGCGCAGAGTTCTGTAGGACAAGCAATTTTCCCTCAAGGGGATGACCAAAGTTTTATCAATCCATGAGAGGTGTAGGATGAATATGGTCTCTCTCAAACGACCATGCAACCAAATATAAGAAATCTCTTGTGTCCCCAACACACCCAATACAATGGCAAATTGTATAGGTGCACTAGTTCGGCGAAGAGATGGTGATACAAGTGTAATATGGATGGTAGAAATATATTTTTATAATCTAAATAAATAAAATAGCAAGGTAGCAAATAGTAAACGGGCACAAAAATGGTATTGCAATGCTTAAAAATGAGGCCTATGGTCCATACTTTCACTAGTGCAATCTCTCAACAGTGCTAATATAATTGGATCATATAACCGTACCTCAACGTGCAACGAAGAATCACTCCAAAGTTCCGATCTAGCAGAGAACATAAGACGGAATTGTTTGTAGGGTACGAAACCACCTCAAATCTATTCTTTCCGATCAATCTATCCCAGAGTTCGTACTAAAATAACACGAAGCTATTCTTTCTGATCGGTCTAACCAAGAGTTCATACTAAAATAACACCAAAGCAAATTCAAATTCATAATATTCAATCCAACACAAAGAACTTCAAAGAGTGCCCTAAGATTTCTACCGGAGAAACAAAGACAAGAATGTGCATCAACCCCTATGTGTAGGTTACCCCAATGTCACCCCGGGAATCTGCGAGTTGAGTGCCAAAACATATATCAAGTGAATCAATTACGATACCCCATTGTCATCATGAGTATTCAATTTCAATACATATATCAAGTGTTCTCAAATCCATAAAAGTATTCAATCCAATAACAACAAAATCTCAAAGGGAAAAACTCAATTCATCACAACAAGATAGAGAGGGGAAAACACCATATGATCCGACTATATTAACAAAGCCCGTGATACATCAAGATCGTGACATCTCAAGAACATGAGAGAGAGAGAGAGATATTAAACACATAGCTACTGGTACAAACCCTCAGCCCCGAGGGTGGACTACTCCCTCCCCATCGTGGTGGCCGCCGGGATGATGAAGATGGCCACCAGAGTGAAGGAAATATGCCCTAGAGGCAATAATAAAGTTGTTATTTATATTTCCTTATATCAGGATAAATGTTTATTATTCATGCTAGAATTGTATTAACCGGAAACTTAGTACATGTGTGAATACATAGACAAACAGAGTGTCACTAGTATGCCTCTACTTGACTAGCTCGTTGAATCAATGATGGTTATGTTTCCTGACCATAGACATGAGTTATAATTTCATTAACGGTATCACATCATTAGAGAATGATGTGATTGACTTGACCCATCCGTTAGCTTAGCACGATGATTGTTTAGTTTGTTGCTATTGCTTTCTCCATAACTTATACATGTTCCTATGACTATGAGATCATGCAACACCAGAATACCGAAGGAACACTTTGTGTGCTACCAAACTTCACAACGTAACTGGGTGATTATAAAGGTGCTCTACAAGTGTCTCTGATGGTGTTTGTTGAGTTGGCATAGATCGAGATTAGGATTTGTTACTCCGATTGTCATAGAGGTATCTCTGGGCCCTCTCGGTAATGCACATCACTATAAGCCTTCCAAGCAATATAACTAATGAGTTGGTTACAGGATGATGCATTACGGAACGAGTGAAGAGACTTTTCGGTGATGATATTGAACTAGGTTTTGAGATACCGACGATCGAATCTCGGGCAAGTAACATACCGATGACAAAGGGAACAACGTATATCGTTATGCGGTTTGACTGATAAAGATCTTCGTAGAATATGTGGGAGCTAATATGAACATCCAGGTTCCGCTATTGGTTATTGACCGGAGACGTGTATCGGTCATGTCTACATAGTTCTCGAACCCGTAGGGTCCGCACGCTTAACGTTCGATGATGATCGGTATTATGAGTTTATGTGTTTTGATGCACCGAAGGTAGTTCGGAGTCCCGGATGTGATCACGGACATGACAAGGAGTCTCGAAATGGTTGAGGCATAAATATTGATATATTGGACGGTTATATTCGGACACCGGAAGTGTTCCGGATGATTTCGGAGAAAACCGGAGTACCGGAGGGTTACCGGACCCCCCCCCCCCCCGGAGAACTAATGGGCCACATGGGCCTTAGTGGAGAGAGAGAGGGCCGGCCAGGGCAGGCCGCGCGCCCCCTCCCCCTCTGGTCCGAATTGGGCTAGGGAAGGGGGGCGGCGCCCCCTTTCCTTCTCCTCCTTCCTTTCCCCTCCTGGTAGGAGTAGGAAAGGGGGGTCCTACTCCTACTAGGAGGAGGACTCCTCCTCTCCTGGCGCGCTCCAAGGGCCGGCCAGTCTCCCCATTGCTCCTTATAGACGGGGGCAGGGGTCACCCTAGAACACACAAGTTGATTGTTTCCAGCCGTGTGCGGTGCCTCCCTCCACCATAATCCACCTCGGTCATATCGTAGCGGTGCTTAGGCGAAGCCCTGTTCCGGTAGCATCATCATCACCGTCATCACGTCGTCGTGCTGACGAAGCTCTCCCTCGACACTCTGTTGGATCATGAGTTCGTGGGACGTCACCGAGCTGAACTTGTGCAGATTGCGGAGGTGTCGTACTTTCGGTACCAGGATCGGTCAATCGTGAAGACGTATGACTACATCAACCGCGTTGCCATAACGCTTCCACTTACAGTCTACGAGGGTATGTAGATGAAACTCTCCCCTCTCGTTGCTATGCATCACCATGATCTTGCGTGTGCGTAGGATTTTTTTGAAATTACTACGTTCCCCAACACGGAGATGATTCCCCCCTCCGGCAGGGTGCCGAAAAGGGTCTAGGTTGGTTTTCGGTGGCTACAGAGCCTTGCGGTGGCGGAACTTCTGATCTAGGTTAACCCCGAGGGTTTTTGGAATATTTGTGAATTTATAGGGTAAAGAGGGGGTGCAGGAGGCCACCAAGGTGGGCACAACCCACCTTGGCGCACCTGGGCCCCCTGCCGCGCCCTGGTGGGTTGTGCCCCCTCGAGGAACCCCCCAGGTGCTGCTCTGGCCCATCGGGAGTCTTCTAGTCCATAAAAAATCCACAAAAAGTTTCACGGTGTTTCGACTCCGTTTGATATTGATTTTCTGTGATGTAAAAAACATGCGAAAAACAGCAACTGGCACTTGGCACTATGTCAATAGGTTAGTCCGAAAAAATGATATAAAATGACTATAAAATGGTTATAAAACATCCAAGAATGATAATATAACATCATGGAACAATAAAAAATTATAGATACGTTGGAGACGTATCATCTATCATACATGGTAGTATAAGGACCAAATTGTCCAACTTCTCCTCCTAGACATATCTTTAGTTGGTGCAGAAACCAACACCAGTTTGTTGTATCCTCTTGTCCAACGATACCAAATGCCAGTGGGAAAATGTTGTTGTTGCAATCTCTACTAGTGGCAGCAAGTATTTGAGCTCCAGTGGTGAGCTTAATAAAGCAGCCATCAACACCTATTTTGTATGAAAAGACCAAATTCAGTAACTATATGAAACTACTAATCTATTCACTATATAACAAGGAGCTCCAGTACTTGTTGAACACCTCAGATATTTCATCTAAAAGCAAGGAGCAAGTTTATTCACTATATAACACTACTAAACAAACTACTAAATAAAGTATATGAACATGTATGTCATCTACAGGCAAATGTGACATGTACATCAATAGAACCTACTAAATAAAGCATATAAACATGTCACTAACCAATGAATGGTATGCATCCATTGAGAAAGCCCTCCCTTGCTCCATCGATGCAGAAGAACATAGCATGAAACCTTGGTCCTGGGTGTGGTATTTTTTAGTAGGTTTTGGAGTTACAGTTGTAACTACAAATCTACTCCCAGGGTTGTATCCATGATGGTTTGAGCATAGTCCTTCAGCCTGGGATACTGTTTCTTGTGCTCTCCTAAAACAACCTCTACAACAAGGTTTTTGGCCTTATAGGCCATGTGCTTGGGCACATCAACACCATACTTCTCATTGCAGTTGTCAATCAAAGTCATTATACTTGTGTTTGGATCAGACCTGAGCAATGACTCGTATGTCTGTGAAAGCCACTTTGCACTAACCCTTGATGTCTCTGTACTGCTAGGGCAAGTGTTCTATAGCCTCAACTTTTTTATTACAAATGTCTTCTCTCCTTTGATAACTACTGCAACTATGAAGAACTGACAATGCTCTTGTTTGCAGCAAACAATGATCCTTTTGTCTGAGTTTCTATGATATCTGAAATTTCTGGCCTATGTAATGTGCAAGCTCAACAGAGCATCTCTGAATTGCTGCTGGCTTTTAAAACACATGTGCATACATAACTGCTGATGTGGTTACTCTAGTTTGTCATTATACCATATCCTTGCTGGCCTTTTCATGACCCTACTCTTCCTTCCTTTGGTAGGACAAATGCTAGTGGCTCATATCCATCATCTTCACTGTCCAATAGCAACCCAGTATCTTCTTCATTTGATGATGGTCTGAAATAAGGTTTCAAGTCCTCTAACACATTAGAATATGACCTAGTGGTGGGGCCTCTCCTAACTGGCAACTTTTTCCTATTTTTGGCAGGTTCTTTCATGGGTGGTTCCTCTTCTGAATCTTCCTCCTCATCCTCCTCAATCTCGAACAACTCCTCAACCTCAGTGTCACCCTCATAATGTAGTTGTTCCTTTTCTGAATCTTCATCCTCTTCTAGTTCTTTCTCTGCTAGCCTCTTTCCCTCTATTATCTCAGTGTCTTCAGCAATCATGTACTTCTTCATGCAGAAAGGGTTGTTGTCGCTGTCATATGCACCCTCAGAGTCATCACTAGTCTTATATCCCTCCTCTGCCTCTTCTTCCACCATAGATTTGAGTTTCCTCTTGATAACATTTCTGCTCTCTTGTGTGCACATACCAGTAGGTTGTACTGCACTACTGTTGATGTTTTGACTCTCAAAAACAACACCATGATCATCAACAGCAAGCACATGAGGGTCTCTCAGATCATACACAACAGGTGGTTCATATAAAACAGTGGCTAATTGTTCCTCTTCTCTATGAGATACAATACTGAGAAATGATGTTGCCCTCACTAACAAATTCAGAACTAAATTGTCCTCATTCCGCTTCTTAATTTTCTGCAACTTGATGTTTGTGTCTATCAAATCTAGGCCATGCTCTCTCTGCACTCATATGCATGTATTCCACATGTGGTATAGTTTATCACTGAAGTTAAACCCTTGTGTTTGCATCAGTGCATACAGATTCAGGAATGTGACATCTGAGCTACACATCTTCTTATCCAAATTATGCTGAGCATCGAAGGGAATCCTAACATCCCAAACAGCATCATCCAAACTACAATGGATAGCAAAATTACACATTTTGAGTAAACCTAACCCTAGTCTGAATCATGGCAGAAAGAAGAGAGGAGAGAGGACTTACAACACGCCACCCAATCCATGGGTCCAGTGATGGCTCGTGGTAGGGTTGGCCACCCAAATCTCAGCCAGGCGCAGCCGCTGCTCCATGGACAGGGGCGCCTCCATGCCCTCGTCGTCGTTGTTGTAGTAAGATGAAGAACTGGAGCCCCCGCCATCGATTCCTCTGTGAGCATCACTCCCGAGTTCAGGAAGGTCTCCGTACCCGCCCACAATGCCACCGCTGCTACGACCACCGGCGCCGCTGCCACCCGGAGTAGCCATCGCAAGAGAACTGCGCGAGGAGAGAGAGAGAGAGAGAGAGAGAGAGAGGGAGGGAGGGAGGGAGAGGAGAGAACTTCTAGGGTTCGTCCAAATCGAACGAGTACGACCGAGCCAAGACCGACCGAGCCGAGGCGGTCCTAGTCATCCGAGCGGCACGCTGGTTCGCCAGCCTGTCACCTGACAGGTGGGGTCGGGATGTTAGATACAACGTCAATACAGCGTTATACGGCGCTTAGCCCATTTTGCAACGATTAGCCTCAAACGTGATACTGACTTGCAAAAATATATGAATAGTGGTACTGTTCTGTTATAACTACCTCAAGTGTGATACTTCCTTGCAATTAACTCCTTAATTTGTCAATCAGATCTAAAATTTGAGGATCGAGATCTCTTAATAATTTAAGGAAATGCAAAAAACTTGGGGATGCAAGGCGCAGGATGTCACCTTCAAGGTTTTAGGAACCGCCGACTGCAAGGAAACGCCGCCGCCGCTCCGCGGCAGCAACTCTGGGTGCCAGCACGGGGGCATACTCGCCCCTCTGGCCGTCACTGCCCGGGGACCTGCTTCGCCTAGTATCATGGCGCGTTCTGGCGGGCGACTTGATGGATTACGTCCGTGTCCGCGCCGTCTGCACAAGCTGGTGATCCGACACCGTCTGCCCGCGGGGCCGCAGCGTTGGTGACCCACGCTTCCACCTGCGCCACTGAATGATGCTGCTGGAGGGCCACGGCATCCACCCCGGCCACAAGAAGCTCAGCGGGCGCGTCCGCTTCCTGAACCTCGACACGGGGACCTTCGTCCGCACCAAGATCCCGCTGTTCAAGAACCACTGCGCCCTGGACTCGGTCGACGGCCTCCTCCTCCTCCAGAGGGACGAAGACACCGTGTAAACAACCGACAGTGGACATTGAATTATAGGGGAAGATATCCGCCATTGCTGGCTATACAAGCTCACAGCGACTCGCGAGGTTCGACCGAAGCCACCAGTCAATTCCCAGATCCACACGCTACTGCTCCCAACGGTTATATCAACGCGTACACCCTTAGCGGGCCCAGTTTGGGCCTGCAAGCCACTGGGGAAGATTCTGGTCGCGAGTGGGCCGAGCCACCGGCCCATGAGTCAATTCCTTTCCTTCGCGCCTTCCAGGTTGCACTACACCGATGTCTTGATCGCTGACATTCCCCCCTTCTTCAGGACCGGCTTGTCCCCAAGCCGGCGCATGCGGAAATAACTGATGAAGCGAGTCCTTGTCCTCCCAGGTTACGGAAGAAACATCCCCTCCACTCCATTGGACCAAAACCTGCGCCACTGATCGATTTTCCGTGCGGTGAATGCGCTCCTGCAGAATTTTAACAGGGAACTGAAGATGAGCGTCAGCAGAAGGAAGCGATCTAAGAACCTCCTGGTGTGGTTGCACCCATCGTTTCAACTGTGAAACATGGAAAAGTGGATGAATGCAGCTGGATGCTGGCAACTGTAGGAGATAGGCCACTTCTCCGATCTTCTCCAGGATAAAAAACGGTCCAAAATACTTAAAGGCAAGTTTGTGGTTCTCCCTATGCACCACAGACGATTGCACATACGGTTGGAGTTTGAGGAACACTCGATCGCCCACAGCAAATGACCTTTTCGTGCGCTTCTTGTCAGCTTGGTGTTTCATTCTTTGCTGAACACGCAACAAGTGCTAGCGAACAGATTGCTGAGTGACTTCTCTGGCATCCAACCACTGATGCAGATCAATAGGATCAACTACATCCGAAGCTGAAATGCCAAAGTGCCTCGGACCATGGCCATAAAGAACCTCAAAGGGTGATTTGTCGAGTGATGAATGCCAATTTGTATTGTACCAGAATTCACAAAGAGAAAGCCATTTAAACCACTTCTTTGGGTGAGCGCTGATAAAACACCTCAAGAAACACTCCACTTGATGGTTGACACGCTCTGTCTGTCCATCTGTTTCTAGGTGATATGCCATGCTCATGTTAAGTACAACCCCTGTTCTTCTCACCAAGGCCTGCCAAAAGTTGCTGGTGAACATAGGATCTCAATCTGACACAATATAACGAGGCATGCCATGGAGTTTGTAGATATTGTCCAAAAACAGTTCAGAAATCTTCTGGGCAGTATATGGATGCTTGACAAGAATGAAATTCCCATATTTAGTGAACTTTCCTATAATCACCATAATGCAGTCATATTGGCCAGAGGAGGGCAACCCTGATATGAAATCCATAGTGACAGTTTCCCAAGCCCTAGCAGGGACAGGTAGAGGGGATAGCAGTCCTGGATAAGCTACTTTTTCTGCTTTTGCTTGCTGACAAATTAGACAAGATTGTACAAACTGTTGTATCTTTTTCTTCATACCAACCCACTTAAAAAGTGCTCTAATTCTCCTGTAAGTAACAGGAAACCCTGAATGTCCACCTAGAGGAGTATCATGGAATGCTTGACAAATCTTGACATGCAACTCATTGTCATTGCCCACCCAGATGCATCCCTTGTATCTCAACACTCCCTGGATTAGTTTGAAATTGCTACTAGATTGAGGTTTCACTGACAGTTGTTGCAGAAGTTCCTGGGCTTTGGGGTCATGCTTGTAACTGACAACAATTTCCTCAAGCCAGTTAGGTTTAACACCAGAAATTGCTATCACTATGGAATCTACCTGAGGTCTCCTTGAGAGAGCATCAGCTGCAGAATTGTCAGCCCCTTTTTTGTAGACAATTCTGTAATTAAGCCCCGTCATTTTTGTAAGTGCCTTCTATTGCCAAGGTGTATGCAACCTCTGGTCAGATAGATTAACTAGGCTCCTCTGATCTGTCCTGATAATGAACTCCTGGAACTGCAGATATGGCCTCCATTGTTCAATAGCTAACAAAATAGCTAAGTATTCTTTTTCATAAATAGATAAACCCCTGTTCCTAGGACCTAATGCCCTGCTAACAAAAGCAATGGGATGATCCTGTTGCATGAGTACAGCACCAATACCAACATCACACGCATCAGTTTCAACCACAAACTGTTTGCAAAAATCATGTAAAGCAAGCACAGGGGCATTAATAAGAGCTTCTTTCAGAGTTTGAAAAGCTAGCTCTGTAGCTGGTGTCCACACAAAGATAGTGCCCTTTTTTAGCAAGTCAGTCAGGGGCCTGCTAATCATTCCATAATTTTTGATAAACTTCCTGTAGTACCCAGTTAAACCTAGGAATCCTCTGATCTGTTTGACATCCACAGGCACTGGCCAATTCTTAACAGTTGCAATCTTAGTGGCATCAGTAGAAACTCCCTTGTCACTAATGACATGGCCTAGATAAGCAATTTCTTGCTTAGCAAAGTCACACTTGCTCAACTTGACTCTCCACTGTTTTTCCAACAGAATGCTCAGCACTTTTTCCAAATGTATGAAATGCTCCTTGAGGGTTTTGCTGAATATAAGAATGTCATTAAAGAAACATACTGCACACTGGTCCTCTCCTCTCAGGACTGGAGCTAAATCCGTGTTCATTGCCCCTTGGAATGTGTTAGGTGCTCCAGTCAGACCCATAGCCACTACAGTGAACTCATAGTGGCCAGAATGTGTTTGGAATGCAGTTTTAAATTCCTCTCCTAGTGCCAATATGATTTGATGGTATCCAGCTCTAAGATCCAACTTAGAAAACCAACAAGCCCCAGCAAGTTCATCCAATAACTCATATATGATAGGAATAGGATATTTACTTTTCAGTGTAAGTGCATTGACATGTCTGAAATCAATGACCATCCTCCAATCTCCCTCTTCTTTTTTCTTGACCATCAGAGCAGGAGAAGAAAATGGGCTATTACTCACCTGGATCAGACCTTCTTGCAGCATTGCTTGCACTTGTTTTTCCATCTCAACTTTCAAGTGGGGATGAATTCTGTAGGGTCTGATTGACACTGGTTGTGCCCCAGGAATTAAGGGTATACTATGATCAAATTTCCTTCTGGGAGGCAACCCAGTGGGTGGAGAAAAAACCACTGCATATTTCTCCAATAAGGCCCGAATTTCAGGCAGTTGCTTCTTTTGTTCAGAACTGTTGTGTTGGAAAATAGCCATGACAGTGAAAGCACACTCCTCAGATAGTTCTCCTTGCGAAGTAACTGTAGCACCTCTGTATTGGAATGAAAGCCACTTTTGGTCCCAGTCAATATACATGGGACTGTGTTTTGCTAGCCAATCTAGGCCCAGAATACCATCATAACCACCCAGGGACAAAAGCCTGAAATCATGATAGAATTCCTGCCCTTGACAACCCCATTGACACTGCTGCACTTGTTGAGAACATATCAATTTCCCTCCACCTGCTACCTTGACAGTGACTGCCTTTATGTTAGTAACTTCTGGAAGAATATGATGCAGCAAACTATCCAAAAAAGAGTGAGTGATGCCCGAGTCAACCAGAAACTTAAACTCTACATTCCTGATGATGACAGGTAAAGACAGGGATAACACAGAAACTGTATCACCAGCAGCAGCTGCAGACAACAGCATTAAGTTATCAGAGTCACTATCTGATTCCTCAAGGAACGGAGAAGAGCTCTGCTACTGTTCAATGAGTTCTTGTACCACATGTAACTAAACCATGGACTTGCACTAATGATCCTTGGACCATTTCTCCCCACAAATGAAACACAACCCTTTAGCCTTTCTGTAGTTTCTCAATGAAGTCCATTTGTCTTCCGTTGACACTTCCCTTTGTGCCTCAGAAGGTTTCCTTTCTTCCACAGATTTGGCCTTTTACTGATACTGACATATTGTAGTTGTGTTCCTTCTGACAGTGTTGTACTGCAGTTCTCCCAGTTCTTCATGGAGTAGAGCCAACTCATAAGTAGTATCTAGGTCCCGTGGTTTTTGCATAGCTATGGCCATTCGAACACCGGGTTTCAACCCATCTATGAATCGGGTGGTATAATGCAGGGGATCAGGGTTGTTTTCATAAGCTGTGAGCTGGTCATACAGCTCTACAAACTGCTCCATGTATTCCTCCACAGTTCCAGTTTGGTTGATTCTGAACATCTTACGCAGCAGGTTCTGATGTTGATTACAGCCAAACCTGCCTTGCAACAGATTGCAAAATTCAACCCAGTGCAGATCTGCAGTCCTCCTCTGCACTGACTCCAACCAGCGAGCGGCTGCACCTTCAAACTGAGCAGTAGCATACAAAATCCACCTGCTATGATGCGTACCCCACAGCTTGAAATAATCCTCACATCTCGTTTTCCACAGCCGTGGATTAGAGCCATCAAATCGCGGCAAATCGACCCGAGGCCCTGAATTTAACTGATCCTCCCGATCTAGGGCCACCAATTCACGCGAAGACTATATATCGCGCGGAGATGACAGTTTGCGCATACCTCTGGCCGGGGGAGGGGCGTAGATGTTGTGGTTCCTTGCTTCTCGACTAGTAGAGGGTCCTCCCGCTCACCTGTCGTAGTCGACCTTGTCTCCACGCTCCAGATCCGAACGGATTTGTTCGATGTCGAGGTGGAGCTCGGAACGGACGCCATCGACGCGGGCGGTGATGAGGCCGTCCAAGGTTTTGGTAGACTCGTGAAGCAGCTTGGTCATGGACTTGAGGAGCTCGTCGTTGTGGGACTTGAGGCGCTGCTCGATACCGTCGGCGACGGTGGACTTGACGAAGTCGTGGATGTTGCGGCCTTCCGCCGATAGCTTCTCCATGGCCTCTCGCCGGTGAAATTCGTGGAATCTGGTGCGGTGTGGGTGGCGGGGGAACTCCAGGACGGAACAGCTCTGATACCAGATGTAAAAAACCGACAGTGGATATCAAATTTTAGGGGAAGAGATCCGCCATTGCTGGCTATACAAGCTCACACACGACTCGCGAGGTTCGACCAAAGCCACCAGTCAATTCCCAGATCCACACGCTAATGTTCCCAATGGTTATATCAATGCGTACACCCTTAGCGGGCCCAGTTCGGGCCTGCAAGCCACTGGGGAATATTCTGGTCGCGAGTGGGCCGAGCCATCGGCCCACGAGTCAATTCCTTTCCTTCGCGCCTTCCAGGTTGCACTGCACCGATGTCTTGATCGCTGACACACCGCCGTCTGTCTCCTCCACCCTTTCACCGGTGACATCGTCGAGCTCCCGCCGCTCTCCACCCTCCACACACAGCTGGAGAGGAATCTTGACAGACTGCCTGAGCAGGACAGGTGGTTCCGCATCAGATACAGCATATGTGTTGCTGCCTCATTCAGTTCTGGTGTTTGCACCGTCATGCTTTTGTTTCACCATCTACGACAATTGGCCTTTGCTACCTCCCAGGATCGGCAGTGGACCATGGCAAGCTGGGCAGTTCCACCTTGTATTGAACCCTTCTCATTCTGTGGCAAGCTATATTTGGTGCGTAATCCCACGCTGACAGGTGCAATGCAGGTTCTCCAGATCGATCCTCCACCCCTGCAGGACGAGGCAGGGGAATTAGGTTCTCGACAGCCGGCATTACCTAAGTTGGTAACCACATGCCCGGCAGACATTCTCTCATACCCTGCCTACCTGGTAGAATATGACTCGGAGATCTTGGTTGTCGGCCATACCGACAGTTCTTTTTCGCACATTCTAGTTTACAAACTTGCGGACCTTATGTTGAGAAGGTTTATCCCGGTGACGAGCATTGGAGATCATGCCCTCTTTATCGATGAAAGAACTCTCTATGTCTCCTCTAAGGCATTGCCTACCATCATGGCCGACTCGATCATCTACAAAAAGATAAAGTCTCGCAAATTTGCTCAGTATCACCTCAGGACCGGCACTTGGTCCCAATCGGTCGACGAATGCGCTCTTAGAGGCTATGACCCGGGTCCTCGTAGCCTCATCCACCATATCATTACCTGCCTCCTTCACAGTGTTTGGTACGTATGTTCCTTACTTTGTTTTTCTCGACATTATTCTCCCATCATCATAATTGTTCTTATACCATCTTATTTACTGGGCAAGCTAGTATGTGCTCATTGTGCCCCTGTAGGAACAAAGGGCTATTTTATTCTAAAAAGGAACAAATGAAGCATGGATGGCTCCTTTGGAAGGTCAAGAAAAAGTTCTGTCATTGGGTAAATTTTGCTCACCAATTAATCCTCTGCTAACATACTATTGTGTGGTGGCCTTGATTAACTCTATCAGTTGTAATCTTCCAATTCGCAAACAACTCGATGAGATTGCTCCTGTGGTACCAATCAGCTGTTTATCCACTTCAATATCAGAGGAATTTTACACATTTGTATGCAGTTTTTTGTCTAATATATTGTCAATTAGTGCCTGAAAATTACTGGCTTCCTTCTGTGTTGCCTTATAAATTGGAGTTGGTCGTGGTGGTGGTGAGTTCACTCCCTCACTCCACTTCATTCTCTTCCATCAATCTAGAACACACCAGACCCTTCCAATTTTTTAAAAAATAATTCTTATAATCTTGTAAGGGTGCTCCATCGATGTGGCACTTGCACAAGTGCATGTGTTAGCTGCTGGTTGTGTTTCTTCTCTGCAGTGTTGCACGTGCATTGATTGTTATATACTACTGATTCAATACGACTTAATCAGTTCTATGGTTCCGTAGCAACGCATGGGCGTTATGCTAGTGCTGTTATCATGTGCAAGTTTTTTTCTGGGTACTCTCTGGAAGGTGTGCTATTGTTGGCACAAATATTACTAGATAGGTGCTCTCAAGAACTTGTGCAAAGATAATTTCCTGAAATATGTCTTATTAGAGAGACCATGTAGTCTGCTAGTACTTCTACCAGAGCATGGTAAATGATTATGCTGGAAGAAACAAGGTAATTGATCAGTAGCTTTTTTGTCCAGATACCCCTTTGCACTTGTGATTTTCACAATTATATTTATATTTATTTTATAACATTGGTGTAAGCATAATCAATCATCTGACATCTCCTTTTGTACTTCTGTTCCATTTTTGTAGGCGTGAAATGGTCGGAGAAGCTAGTGCACGAAGTTCAATTTCTCGGCCTCCTAACAAGGATTCTTGAAGAAGAGATGGAGAGATTAGCTATTGGAACACCTTGTCACGCTTTTCTCGTTGCTATACTTTTGAGTATCTAAAGCTTTGCCCTGCTTTACCGACAAATCTGCTTTTGGTACTTGTAGCACAAACCTTGTATTGCATAACTGTGCACTAGTGCCTTTCTCAAGCATTTTAAGATGTGAATTCGTTTCTCTCCTGAACATTAGTGGACAAGTGGTGATAATGTTTTTGGCCCGCTTACTCATTATGTAGCGTTGCCACACATCTGATGCGTCATTGACCGCTGCATATCTGACACACAAATAGTGCACCGCAGCAGCACAAATAACACGACAAAATGTTATATGTGCACTGCATCTACCCCTGCTAGTTCTTATATGTGCAATGAACGTTAATATTTGGTAAGATGTTAATTGCATGTTAGGATATTATCAACATGTTGATATTTGGTTGGAGATTAATTGCATGAAAGATTTCATGAGATGGCGTTGAGTTGAGTCTAAACGTATTTATAACCGGTAACATTATTGGTGGGTAATTAGGGTATTAAACATTTTTTATCAACATTGAAGTTACTTGAACCGCTAGATCCCATGATTTGTGCTTCACAAGGTAAACAAGCACAAATCAACACAAAAGTTGCAATACAAGATACAATTGGATGGATCCTTGATCCCAATCACCCACAAGAGAGAAAGAGGGAGCTAGATAGGGTTCTTCCGCAAGTCCTAATAAAAGGAGGGCTTGAATTCCACATGGGGACTCCTCTCCTTCGAAGGAGGTCTTGTGCTCATGGAGCCTTCACCCGTAGGTGGCCTTGAACTTTGCGAAGTCTTCTCCGGTAAGAGTCTTGAACTTCAACGGAGCCCTCTCCTGTAAGAGGAATCCCACTAGGGGAGGTAAATGAGCTAAGCTTCATCAGTGTCTATTCTGATCTTAGCCAACCCTAGATCTAGGAGGGGGAGAGGTATATATAGGTCCAGCCAAGAGAGTGTAAGTGAGGAAGGGAAAGATACATGGGTTTGGCCCAACTCGATGCGCGCAAGCACGAGTCATAGAGTTAGGCTATCCGAGGCATGTCTGGGCATGCCCGACCTGATCCAGAGGCACTACATGAAGGTTGGAGGGGTTTCAATGGCCTGAGTGTTGTCCAAGGAGGGTCTATAAGATCTGGAGTATGGCCGAACAGGGGTCGGATCATCCGAGGTATGTCTGACATGAGTGTTCTCCTTCGGTTGTTCTTGTCCTCCGAGCGCAGTCTTTGCGCTTCATGCCTTCATCCTCATGGTTCCTTCTTCGATTACATGCTTCCCTCTTGGACGATCTAATCATTATATTGTGCTTGACCTCGTCCATGCCATTTGTGATGTTTGGTTCAAATCTAAAGGTGCACAAAGTAGGAGTGTCAAGTAGTATACCATCCTCGAGAGATCCAAATGAACATGTGTAACGCCCTCGATGCGGCTATATCTCCTACGTGTCGAAGCACGACTTAGAGGCATAACCGCATTGAAAGCAATGTCGCAAGTAAGGTAATCTTCACAAAAACCCATGTAAATAGATAATAAGGGGAAAGGTACATAGTTGGCTTACACTCGCCACGTCACACAAAGTACATAAATAGCATTACAATCATCCAATACACTCAGGGTCCGACTACGGTACCAAAATAAAAGATCAACCCCAACAAGCGACACGGTCCGGATCGCCCCAACTGGGAACCACTACTGATCATCAGGGAAAGACACATAGTAACGACATGAGTCTTCGTCGAACTCCCACTTGAGCTCAAGCGCATCATCTGGAACGGAGTCATCGGGCCCTGCATCTGGTTTGGAAGTAAACTGTGAGCCACGGGGACTCAGCAATCTCGCACCCTCGCGATCAAGACTATTTAAGCTTATAGGTAAGACAAGGTAATATGTGGAGCTGCAGCAAGCGACTAGCATATATGGTGGCTAACCTGTTCGCAAAAGAGAGCGAGAAGAGAAGGCAAAGCACGAACGAAGAACTATAGAACATCCTGCGACAAACATTACTCCAACACCGTGTTCACTTCCCGGACTCCGCCGAGAAGAGACCATCACGGTAACACACGCAGTTGATTCTTTTTAATGAAGTTAAGGTTCAAGTTATCTACAACCAGACATTAATAAATTCCCATTCGCCCATAACCGCGGGCACGGCTTTCGAAAGTTCAAATCCCTGCAGGGGAGTCCCAACTTAGCCCATCACAAGCTCTCACGGTCAACGAAGGATAAACCTTCTCCAGAGACATTCCGATCAGACTCAGTATCCCGGTTCTACAAGAAAACTTCGACAAAGATAAAACAAGTCCAGCAACACCGCCCGAATGTGCCGACAAATCCCGATAGGAGCTGCACATATCTCGTTCTCAGGGCACACTCAGATGAGACATCCTACGAGTAAAACCAAACCTCAAGTTGCCCCGAGGTGGCCCCACAGTCTGCTCGGTCGGACCAACACTCAGAGGAGCACTGGCCCAGGGGGGTTTAAATAAAGATGACCCTCGGGCTCCGGAAACCCAAGGGAAAAAGAGGCTAGGTGGCAAATGGTAAAACCAAGGTTGGGCATTGCTGGAGGAGTTTTATTCAAGGCGAACTGTCAAGGGGTTCCCATTATCACCCAACCGTGTAAGGAACGCAAAATCCAGGAACATAACACCGATATGACGGAAACTAGGGCGGCAAGAGTGGAACAAAACACTAGGCAAAAGGCCGAGCCTTCCACCCTTTACCAAGTATATAGATGCATTAAGATAACAAGATAATATAATGATATCCCAACAAATAAGCAATGTTCCAACAAGGAACAATCTCCAATCTTCACCTGCAACTAGCAACGCTATAAGAGGGGCTGAGCAAAGCGGTAACATAGCCAATCAACGGTTTGCTAGGACATGGTGGGTTAGAGGTTTGACATGGCAATTTGGGAGGCATGATAAGCAAGTGGTAGGCATCGTAGCATAGGCATATCAAAAGAGCGAGCATCTAGCAAGCAAAGATAGAAGTGATTTCGAGGGTATGATCATCTTGCCTGCAAAGTTGTCAGAGTTGACTGGATCCTCGAAAGCAAACTCAACGGGCTCCTCGTTAGCGAACTCGTCTCTCGGCTCTACCCAAAAAGACAAACAAGCAAAAGGAACACAATCAATCACGTGCAAAGCTCAAACAACATGATGCAAAACATGGTATGCTATGCGGGATGTGATATGTGATGCATATGCAAGATTTGACAAGGAATGATTGAACCTGGCCTCAACTTGGAAATACAAGAGTGCCACTGGAAAGGTGAGGTGATTTCGGTTGAAATCGATATAAAGAACACCGGAATCGGATGCATGGTTTGGAAATGGCAAGCAAAACAAATATGGCACCGGTCTGCGATAAACAGCAAGTAGCCATCTAAATGCATCAATATAATTATGCTACATCACTTAAACATGGCAACAAAATACATGGCAGGGATCCATTCATGATTCTTGACAAAATATGAACACTGAGCTACGGCCAATTCATCCATTAACAGGTTCAAACAAGCATGGCAAAAGTGCAATTGATAAACAGGTTTCAGACTTAGTGAAATTAACACAAGTCTGGAATTTCAGATCAGGTAGCACTCTTTGGAGCATGAAAACTATATGCTACAGGAACTTAATATGGCAAAGTAAAACATGGAATGGAGCTACTCAAAGAGCTTAACAAAAGTCCCTTAGTGACCTTGAGCCAAAAGGGATCAGAAAATACAATTGTAAGCATGTGAACATGGCAAAAACATAATCAGATCTCAGACTTAGAGAAAAACTGTAGCATGCAAATATGTTAACGAGTAGGCATGTTCACGAGCTCGATGCACTCACTACGGAGCAAGGCATGACAAACTAAGCATACACCCATCAAGAATACATATCATAGAAGCTAGACATGGCAAGAACAATAACATAGCATGCACGGTTCAACAACAACATCCTCGGCAAAATCGCTAACAAGTAGACAATCTGCCAGGATTCACGAAATAGCAAAAGTAGAGCTCGATTGACTCAAGCTAGGGTGCTCCATAAATGCAAACAAATACATGGATGGATAGAGCACCATAATATTAACAAATCATCCTTACTGATAATCCTCAAAAGAGACACGGATCACTAGGAAACAACATGAACATATGGCATAATGGTAAAAACAGATCAAGGACTTAGAGAAAAACCAAGTCCCTGAAATCAGCCTTAACGAATACACTACTTTGCAAGCTTGTGCTAGTCACCACACATATCACAAAAATACATGGATAGCACCTCTTCAAAGATGGCATGGCATATAACAAAACACATGTAGAGCTCAGGGCATATCATGCACACATTAATCATGGCAAAAATGACAAATAGCTATTTGGTGCAGCAGATCTGACAATTATCTCAAATAGCTCTCTTCGAATAGCATTTCGGCCATCAAGATAAGCTCAAATAAAAATGATGCAATGAGATGAAATGATGTGCTCTCTGAGGCGAACATCCTGATATGCTACATGTCCAAAATGGAGCTACAGATGCGGAGTTATAGCATGATGAAAAATGCAATTTAATTAGGGTTTTGGGGGAAAGTCAACCGAGAGAAAATGCTCAGATCCAGATCTGGCCGGGCGCGCGGATCCCGAGGTTGGCCGGGGAACTCGCCGGAGATGGGGACGTCGCCGGACTTGGCGTGGAGAGGAGCGGGCCGCCCGGATCTCGCCGGATCCGGTGAGGGCGGCGGAGGAGGTGAGGACGGGTAGCGAGGCCGAGGTGGCCGCGAGCGGCACCGGCGATGTGGGGTGCCGGCCAGTGAGGAGTGCGGCGTCGCGGTGGCGGCCGGCAATGGTGGCGCGGCGGCCGGCTGGGAGGAGATGCGCCGGGCGCGGGGAAGACGGGAGGCGGCGCGGTCGGAGGGGAGCCGGGCCGCGGGGGCCGGCCACGGGCCGAGCGGGCCCGCGCGGGAGCGGCGGCGATATGGGGCGCCCGCTGCCACGTGACGCGCCCCGGTAGGTCGGCGGCGGCGGGCGGACAACGTCCGGTCCGAATCAGACGCGTCCGACGGCGAGGTGGAGCTGATCTAGGGTTAGGGGGGAAGAAGACCCGTGAATTTTGGAGGGGGTTCTTTAAATAGGCATAGAGGGAGCTAGGAGAGTCCAAATGAGGTGCGGTTTTCGGCCACGCGATCGTGATCGAATACTCTAGAAGATGTAGAGGGTTTTTGTGGGTTTTGGGCCAAATTGGAAGGGTGTTGGGCTGCAACACACACGAGGCCTTCTCGGTCCCTTGGTTAACCGTTGGAGCATCAAACGAAGTCCAAATGGTACGAAACTTGACAGGTGGTCTACCGATAGTAAACCAAG
This sequence comes from Triticum urartu, assembly GCF_056163025.1. Lineage (NCBI taxonomy): Eukaryota > Viridiplantae > Streptophyta > Magnoliopsida > Poales > Poaceae > Triticum > Triticum urartu. The sequence goes on from NC_141876.1 coordinate 51,050,437, forward strand.
GCCGCTTGGCAAGTATCGGTCCAATCCAGAAATGTTTAACCCCCACACATGAAAGGAAGGTAGAAAGGACCACCGGAGGAGATAGGAGCGCCGGAATGCAAAACGGACAACGGGGAAAATGCTTGGATGCATGAGACGAACACGTATGCAAATGCAATGCACATGATGACATGATATGAGATGCATGACAACGACAACAACACATGGAGACAAAAAACCTGAACCCGAGGAAATAAAATAATTTAGTGCCGGAAACGGCAAGAGTTGGAGTACATATTAGGTAAATTACATCTGGGGTGTTACAACACTCCACCACTATGAAAGGATCTCGTCCCGAGATCTAGGACTGGAAAAACGTCGGGTACTCAGAACGGAGGTGATCCTTGCGTTCCTAGGTGGCTTCACGGCCGGAATGGTGTGACCACTTGACTTTGAGGAATTTGATTGACTTATTGTGAGTCTTGCGTTCAGTCTCTTCAAGAATAGCAACGGGGTGCTCACGATAAGAGAGATCTTCTTGGAGATCAATGTCTTTGAAGTTGACGGTGCGGTCAGGAGTCTTGAAGCACTTGCGGAGCTGAGAGACATGGAACACGTCATGCACATTTTCAAAGTTTGAAGGAAGCTCGAGTTGATAGGCGAGATCGCCTCTCTTGTTGACGATTTTGAAAGGACCCACGTATCTAGGGGCAAGCTTCCCTTTGATACCGAAGCGACGAGTAGCTTTCATTGGAGAGACGCGGAGGTAAACATGGTCTCCGATCTCGAAAGCCAAATCATGGTGCTTAGTATCATAGTAGCTCTTCTGTCGCGATTGTGCTGCTTTGAGGTTATCACGAATGACTTTACACATCTCTTCTGCCTCTGTGATCAAGTCATTTCCAAGAAGTTGACGTTCACCGGTTTCTGACCAGTTAAGAGGAGTATGGCACTTCCTGCCATACAGAATTTCGAATGGGGCCTTGCCCGAACTTGCTTGAAAACTGTTGTTGTAGGAGAATTCGTCATATGGAAGACAATCTTCCCACTTCATACCGAAGGAGATCACACAAGCCCTGAGCATATCTTCAAGAATCTGATTGACACGCTCGACTTGACCGCTAGTTTGAGGATGGAAGGTTGTGCTGAAGCGGATGTTGGTGCCCATGGCCTTCTAAAAAGAATCCCAAAACTTGGAGGTAAAGATGCTGCCACGGTCTGAAGAGATCACCTGTGGAATGCCGTGCAGCGAGACAATCCGAGAGGTATACAGCTCCGCCAATTGAGCTTCAGTGATAGACTCTTTGATAGGCAGAAAGTGGGCCACTTTAGTGAGTTTGTCGATGACAACGAATATAGCATCATTGCCACGCTTGGACTTTGGAAACCCAGTCACGAAGTCCATCTCAATGTGGTCAAACTTCCATTCTGGAATGGCAAGAGGTTGGAGGAGACCAGCTGGCCTTTGATGTTCTACCTTCACTCTTCTGCAGACATCACACTCATTCAGAACTTAGCAATCTCGCGCTTCATTCGAGTCCACCAATAAGCCTGCTTGAGGTCCTGATACATCTTCGTACTCCTAGGGTGGATGGAGAGGAGTGAATTGTGAGCCTCGTTCATGATAACTTTACGAAGGTCACCTTTGGGCACAACAATACGATCCTCAAAGAAGAGAGTATCCTTGTCATCAAGGCGATACCACTTGTACTTGGGTTGACTCTTGGCAATCCCAATCTTCACCTTCTTCACCATAGCATGAAGAAGTTGAGCCTCGCGAATCTGATCTTCCAAAGTAGGAGAGACTTGAAGGTTGGCGAGGAAACCTTGAGGAACAACTTGCAGATTGAGTTTGCGGAAAGCTTCACAAAGCTCGGGTTGGTAAGGCTTGCTAATCAGACTATTGCAATAAGCCTTCCTTCTTAAAGCATCAGCAATCACATTGGCCTTGCCTGGAGTATACTCGATACTCGGATTATACTCTTGAATCATTTCGACCCAACGAGTCTGCCTGAGGTTGAGATTAGGCTGAGTGAAGATGTACTTGAGACTCTTGTGGTCGAAGATGTCCACTTTCCTTCCCAATAAGAGATGTCTCCAAGTCAAAACAGCATTCACAACTGCCGCCAACTCGAGGTCATGAGTGGGGTAGTTCTTCTCATTGGGCTTCAACTGGCGAGAGGTATAAGCCACAACTTTCTTCTCTTGCATCAACACTGCACCAAGACCTTGAAGAGAGGCATCGCAGAAGACCTCGAACTGTTTGGATTCATCAGGAGGAGTCAGAACTGGAGCAGTGACCAATTTCTCTTTCAAAGTGTTGAAAGCGATGTCACATTCCGGAGACCAAACGTACTTGACGTGTTTCTGGAGAAGGTTTGAAAGGGGCTTCGCGATCTTAGAAAAGTTCTCCATGAACCTTCGACAGTAGCTTGCGAGACCAAGGAAGCTGCAGAGTTGCTTCACGTTCTGAGGTGGTTCCCAATTCACAATTGCAAACACCTTCTCAGGATTCACAGCAATGCCCTTGGCAGAGATGATATGCCCAAGATAGAGAACCTCATCGAGCCAAAACTCGCACTTTGAGAACTTGGCGTAGAACTGATGTTCCCTGAGCTTATCGAGCACCAAACACAAGTGCTTGGCATGATCTTCCTTGTTCTTCGAAAAGACCAGAATGTCATCGAGATAGACCAAAACAAAGTCATTTGAGTAGGCGTTGAAGATGAAGTTCATCATGCGAGAGAAAGTCGGAGGAGTGTTGACGAGGCCAAAAGACATGACAGTGTATTCATATGAACCATAGCTTGTTCTGAAGGCCGTCTTGGGAATATCTTGCTCACGGATTCGAATCTGGTGATAGCCCATACGGAGATCAAGCTTGGAGAATACTTGGGCACCTTTGAGTTGTTCGAACAGCTCATTGATGTTGGGAAGTGGGTACTTGTTCTTGATAGTCTTCTTGTTCAATGGACGGTAGTCAACACAAAGTCGGTCCGTTCCATCCTTCTTCTTCACAAAAAGAATTCCACAACCCCACGGAGAAGAACTAGGTCGGATGAGACCCATTCACTCTTGAATATCGAGTTGCTTCTTCAACTCCTTCAACTCTTCAGGTCCGAGCTTGTAAGGACGTTTGCAAACAGGTTCCGTGCCAGGCTCAAGATTGATGACGAATTCAACTGGCCGGTGCGGAGGCATTCCTGGAAGCTCTTCTGGAAATACGTCTTGATATTCGCAAATGACTGGAATTTGGGAGATGGCATCCAGTTCACCCTTCTCATTGAGAGAAAACAGACGGATGGTATCATCCCGAGCGGCAAAGACAATTACATCCTTAGACGAATAAGTCAACTGAATCTGCCTGGCAGCACAATCAAGATGCGCCTTGTGCTTAGAAAGCCAATCCATTCCGAGAATAAGATCGATATCCGAGTCACCCAGAACAATAGGAGAAGCTAGAAATTTGTAGTCGCCCAACGTGATAGTAACATCCGGGATGCATGTATTAGCTGTCATTTGCTTGCCCGGTGACACGATTTGCAAAGAACTTTGCAGATACTGATAATCGCACTCATACTTTGATGCAAAAGGTTTGGAAATGAAACAATGCGATGCACCAGTGTCAAAAAGAACTTTTGCAGGAACATCGTTAACAGGAAGGTTACCCATGATGACATCTGACGAGTCCTCTGCCTGAGCTTCATTCACCACGTTGACCTTGGCGTACTTGGGGTTATGCTTGACCACAGCTGTACTTGCCGATCTCACTGGAGGAGGAGGAGGGAGACGCCTCTGGTTGAAGCATTTGTTGGCATAGTGACCCTTCTGTTGGCACTTATTGCATGTGACCTCTGAAAGCGGACGGTGATACGGAGCACTCGATCTTGGAGCTTGAGACGAAGTCTTGTTCTGGAAGCCAGGGTTGGGTGGGTGGGAAGATCCACTGCCACCTTTGCTCTTCTGCTGATAAGGCTGACCGAATGGAGGAGGAGGAAGCCAATACTTCTGCTTCTTAGCCACTTGAGTTGAGGAAGAAGGAGTAGCCTCTCTAACTCGCTTCTTGGAAGCATCGCACTTCAGTTGAGCAGCCTCTTGCTTCAATGCCATGTTGTAAAACTCATCGTACCTCCTGGGCTCAAAGAGGACAAGAGCTAGCTGGATTTCTTCTCTAAGACCACCCTTGAACTGGTATATCATGCTCTTCTCATTAGGGACGTCCTGCTTAGCAAAGCGGGCGAGCTTCTGAAACAACTTGTTGTAGTCATAGACAAACATAGAGCCTTGCTTCAGGTTGAGGAATTCCTCACGCTTGCTCTCAACCACGCTCTGAGGAATATGATGAGCTTGAAGTCTTGACGGAATTCATCCCAGGTAATCACACGGCCTCCTCTGGAATCTTTGTACTGCTGAAACCATTCTGCAGCTTGGTCTTTGAGTTGGAAGGAAGCAAACTTAACAAAGTCCTCAGGCCTGACGTTACTGCACTCGAAATGCTTGCACAAGTCCACGAGCCAATCATCAGCGTCAGTTGCCTCAACACAATTGCTGAAAGTCTTTGGCTGGTTAGCAAGGAACTGGTTGAGTGTAGCAAAGTGATTCTGGTTGTTGCCTTGGTTCCCTTGGTTGCGCTCTTGAAGAAGTTGCATGATCAGCTGCGTGTTTGCATTGGTAGCGGCCATCACAGCTTGCCATGCCTCCGGAGGAGGTGGTGGTGGCGGATCAGGATTCGGAGTCGTGCGCGTTGGAGGAGCCATCCTGAAGAGGTTGACATCCATTAGCACATTGATAGACAAATATTGAAGCTGAACCAAACGGGTTGAAATTGCAACATATAGTCTTCACATCCGAACAAAATGAACGAATGCATTCCAATTGAAATGGTCACATATCCATGAATTGAGAAGCCACTTAGAATTTAGGTAGAAGAAATAAAATCAACAAGGTACGGAGCAAGAACGAATACTCGGTAAGGATCACCCAATCTCAAACCAAATATTCGTGGAAGAAGAACTAGAGCTACAAGAATTCCCACCTATGAAACTCCCGAACCTTTCCGGTTATGCAATCAGGTGTTGGGGATACAGGGGAAGCATAATATCTCACCCAAATCTAGCAATTCCTACATCCAGCTGTATCCATCCTTCAACACATAACCGAGAAAACTTCGGAAATCGTCTACCTCAACCTTCGAAAAGCATCCGTTATACAAGTTATGGCAATACTCCCGAACTCCCGCCCCAGTACTGGGTGGCGTCGAGGTTATCTCACCAACAACTGCATAAAAGAGATTTTCGATGTTGGCGAACTAAACTCAGGTATTCCAGAACTGCAACGATAAAATTGTGACGACAACACCTTGGAGCTCAACTCCCCGGGACACTGCCACAACCCCTAAATGACAGGAGGCAACAAGAACAATGTTCTCGTCACAAAACCATCAGAACGATTCCAAGATACCCGCATGATCCTAAAAAAATTACTGAAATTTGAGAAGAGAAGAGTCAAAACTCTATGTCAGGATGCCTTACCAGAGCGATGAAGGGACTGGGGAGTAAAAAGAATTCCTAAACTCTCTGATATATAATTCCTAAATGAATCAAAACATTTTTCTAGACACAACTCGTCAGCTAATTCGATCAAGCAGTGGGGGCTCCTAAGGTCGGGGAAGGCTCTGATTACCAACTTGTAACGCCCTCGATGCGGCTATATCTCCTACGTGTCGAAGAACGACTTAGAGGCATAACCGCATTGAAAGCAATGTCGCAAGTAAGGTAATCTTCACAATAACCCATGTAAATAGATAATAAGGGGAAAGGTACATAGTTGGCTTACACTCGCCACGTCACACAAAGTACATAAATAGCATTACAATCATCCAATACACTCAGGGTCCGACTACGGTACCAAAATAAAAGATCAACCCCAACAAGCGACACGGTCCGGATCGCCCCAACTGGTCACCACTACTGATCATCAGGGAAAGACACATAGTAACGGCGTGAGTCTTCGTCGAACTCCCACTTGAGCTCAAGCGCATCATCTGGAACGGAGTCATCGGGCCCTGCATCTGGTTTGGAAGTAAACTGTGAGCCACGGGGACTCAGCAATCTCGCACCCTCGCGATCAAGACTATTTAAGCTTATAGGTAAGACAAGGTAATATGTGGAGCTGCAGCAAGCGACTAGCATATATGGTGGCTAACCTGTTCGCAAAAGAGAGCGAGAAGAGAAGGCAAAGCACGAACGAAGAACTATAGAACATCCTGCGAAAAACATTACTCCAACACCGTGTTGACTTCCCGGACTCCGCCGAGAAGAGACCATCACAGTAACACACACAGTTGATTCTTTTTAATTAAGTTAAGGTTCAAGTTATCTACAACCGGACATTAACAAATTCTCATCTGCCCATAACCGCGGGCACGGCTTTCGAAAGTTCAAATCCCTGCAGGGGAGTCCCAACTTAGCCCATCACAAGCTCTCACGGTCAACGAAGGATAAACCTTCTCCCGAGACATTCCGATCAGACTCGGTATCCCGGTTCTACAAGACAACTTCGACAAAGATAAAACAAGTCCAGCAACACCGCCCAAATGTGCCGACAAATCCCGATAGGAGCTGCACGTATCTCGTTCTCAGGGCACACTCAGATGATACATCCTACGAGTAAAACCAAACCTCAAGTTGCCCCGAGGTGGCCCCACAGTCTGCTCGGTCGGACCAACACTCAGAGGAGCACTGGCCCAGGGGGGTTTAAATAAAGATGACCCTCGGGCTCCGGAAACCCAAGGGAAAAAGAGGCTAGGTGGCAAATGGTAAAACCAAGGTTGGGCATTGCTGGAGGAGTTTTATTCAAGGCGAACTGTCAAGGGGTTCCCATTATCACCCAACCGTGTAAGGAACGCAAAATCCAGGAACATAACACCGATATGACGGAAACTAGGGCGGCAAGAGTGGAACAAAACACTAGGCAAAAGGCCGAGCCTTCCACCCTTTACCAAGTATATAGATGCATTAATATAACAAGATAATATAATGATATCCCAACAAATAAGCAATGTTCCAACAAGGAACGATCTCCAATCTTCACCTGCAACTAGCAACGCTATAAGAGGGGCTGAGCAAAGTGATAACATAGCCAATCAACAGTTTGCTAGGACATGGTGGGTTAGAGGTTTTACATGGCAATTTGGGAGGCATGATAATAAAGTGGTAGGCATCGTAGCATAGGCATAGCAAAAGAGCGAGCATCTAGCAAGCAAAGATAGAAGTGATTTCGAGAGTATGATCATCTTGCCTGCAAAGTTGTCAGAGTTGACTGGAACATCGAAAGCAAACTCAACGGGCTCCTCGTTAGCGAACTCGTCTCCCGGCTCTACCCAAACAAGACAAACAAGCAAAAGGAACACAATCAACCACGTGCAAAGCTCAAACAACATGATGCAAAACATGGTATGCTATGCGGGATGCGATATGTGATGCATATGCAAGATTTGACAAAGAATGATTGAACCTGGCCTCAACTTGTAAATCCAAGAGTGCCACTGGAAAGGTGAGGTGATTTCGGTTGAAATCGATATAAAGAACACCGGAATCGGATGCACGGTTTGGAAAAAGCAAGCAAAACAAATATGGCACCGGTTTGCGATAAACAGCAAGTAGCCATCTAGATGCATCAAGATAATTATGCTACAGCACTCAAACATGGAAACAAAATACATGGAAGGGATCCATTCATGATGTTTGACAAAAGATGAACACTGAGCTACGGCCAATTCATCCATTAACAGGTTCAAACAAGCATGGCAAAAGTGCAATTGATAAACAGGTTTCAGACTTAGTGAAATTAACACAAGTCTGGAATTTCAGATCAGGTAGCACTCTTTGGAGCATGAAAACTATATGCTATAGGAACTTAACATGGCAAAGTAAAGCATGGAATGGAGCTACTCAAAGAGCTTAACAAAAGTCCCTTAGTGACCTTGAGCCAAAAGGGATCATAAAATACAATTGCAAGCATGTGAACATGGCAAAAACATAATCAGATCTCAGACTTGGAGAAAAACTGGAGCATGCAAATATGTTAACGAGTAGGCATGTTCATGAGCTCGATGCACTCACTAAAGAGCAAGGCATGACAAACTAAGAATACACCCATCAAGAATACATATCATAGAAGCTAGACATGGCAAGAACAACAACATAGCATGCACGGTTCAACAACAACATCCTCGGCAAAATCGCTAACAAGTAGACAATCTGCCAGGATTCACGAAATAGCAAAAGTAGAGCTCGATTGACTCAAGCTAGGGTGCTCCATAAATGCAAATAAAGACATGGATGGATAGAGCACCATAATATTAACAAATCATCCTTAATGATCATCCTCAAAAGAGGCACGGATCACTAGGAAACAACATGAACATATGGCATAATGGTAAAAACAGATCAAGGACTTCGAGAAAAACTAAGTCCCTGAAATCAGCCTTAACGAATGCACTACTTTGCAAGCTTGTGCTAGTCACCACACATATCACAAAAATACATGGATAGCACCTCTGCAAAGATGGCATGGCATATAACAAAACACATGTAGAGCTCAGGGGCATATCATGCACACATTAATCATGGCAAATATGACAAATAGCTATTTGGTGCAGCAGATCTGACAATTATCTCAAATAGCTCTCTTCCAACAGCATTTCGGGCATAAAGATGAGCTCAAATGAAAATGATGCAATGAGATGAAATGATGTGCTCTCTGAGATGAACATTTTGATATGCTACACGCCCAAAACGGAGCTACGGATGCGGAGTTATAGTATGATAAAAATGCAATTTAATTAGGGTTTCGGGGGAAAGTCAACCGAGAGAAAATGCTCAGATCCAGATCTGGCCGGGCGCGTGGATCCCGAGGTTGCCCGGGGAACTCGCCGGAGATGGGGACGTCGCCGGACTTGGCGTGGAGAGGAGCGGGCCGGCCGGATCTCGCCGGATCCGGTGAGGGCGGCGGAGGAGGCGAGGACAGGCGGCGAGGCCGAGGAGGCCGCAGGCGGCGCCGGCGATGTGGGGCGCCGGCCGGCGAGGAGAGCGGCATCGCGGTGGCGGCCGACAATGGCGGCGCAGCGGCCGGCCGGGAGGAGATGCGCCGGGCGCGAGGAAGACGGGAGGCGGCGCGGTCGGAGGGGAGCCGGGCCGCGGGGGCCGGCCACGGGCCGAGCGGGCCTCGCGGGAGCGGCGGCGATGTGGGGAGCCCGCTGCCACGTGGCACGCCCTGGTAGGTCGGCGGCGGCGGGCGGACAACGTCCAGTCTGAATCGGACGCGTCTGGCGGCGAGGTGGAGCTGATCTAGGGTTAGGGGGGGAAGAAGACCCGTGATTTTCGGAGGGTGTTCTTTAAATAGGCATAGAGGGAGCTAGGAGAGTCCAAATGAGGTGTGGTTTTCAGCCACGCAATCGTGATTGAACTCTCTAGAAGATGGAGAGGGTTTTGGTGGGTTTTGGGCCAAATTGGAAGGGTGTTGGGCTGCAACACACACGAGGCCTTCTCGGTCCCTCGGTTAACCGTTGGAGCATCAAACGAAGTCCAAATGGTACGAAACTTGACATGCGGTCTACCGGTAGTAAACCAAGGCTGCTTGGCAAGTCTTGGTCCAATCCGGAAATGTTTAGCCCCCACACATGAAAGGAAGGTAGAAAGGACCACCAGAGGAGATAGGAGCGCCGGAATGCAAAATGGATAACAGGGAAAATGCTTGGATGCATGAGACGAACACGTATGCAAATGCAATGCACATGATGACATGATATGAGATGCATGACGACGACAACAACACATGGTGACAAAAAAACCCGAACCCGAGGAAATAAAATAACTTAGTGCCGGAAACGGCAAGAGTTGGAGTACATATTAGGTAAATTACATCCGGGGTGTTACAACATGCATAAAGGATATAATTCACCTTCGTATAATCCAAAAAAAACTAGTCGGGAGGTAACGGTCAAATGGTTTGACAGGACGGCAGTGCAAAACTAAGCACAACTAAGCAAACAGGGGCACAGAAATAGAAAACCCTTATATATAAAGCAACAACACCGAGCAGTACACGGCCGAACATACAATGTGATGAGATGACTCTCTTACAAAAGGATTGAAAGATACAACAAGAAACTAGAGCTAGTCTAACACCTCGCCTAGGACCAAACGACGACACCAAAACTCCACGACAACATCCCCGGGAGGGTGATGGCGCGATGTGTCGCCGCTGCCGAGTCTCAGAACAGGCAAAGGTTTTTACCCGAAGCCCTGGCACATGAACAAGACTCAAAATAAGAAAGAAATGCATGCAACTCTTCACATCAGGCATTACACGCACGTCATGCAACATGGCACAAGCATGAACAACATGGCAAGCACATCAGGCAACATCTCACCAAACGCTATCAGCTTAGCACAAGCTGTTAGGGAATGCAGTAATTTCAAAAAAAATCCTACGCACACGCAAGATCATGGTGATGCATAGCAACGAGAGGGGAGAGTGTGTCCACGTACCCTCGTAGACCGAAAGCGGAAACGTTATGACAACGCGGTTGATGTAGTTGTATGTCTTCACGATCGACCGATCCTCAGTACCGAACGTACGGCACCTCCACGATCTGCACACGTTCAGCTCGGTGACGTCCCGCGAACTCACGATCCAGTAGAGCTTCGAGGGAGAGCTTCGTCAGCATGAAGGCGTGATGACGGTGTTGATGAAGCTACCGACGCAGGGCTTCGCCTAAGCACCGCTACGATATGACCGAGGTGGATTATGGTGGAGGGGGGCACCGCACGCGGCTAAAAGATCAATGGTCAACTTGTGTGTTTATGGGGTGCCCCCTGACCACGTATATAAAGGAGTGGAGGAGGGGGAGGGCTGGCCCTCCTATGGCACGCCCTGGGGAGTCCTACTCCCACCGGGAGTAGGATTCCCCCCTTCCATGTAGTAGGAGTAGGAGAGAAGGAAAGGGAAAAGAGAAGAGAAGGAAGGAGGGGGCGCCGCCCCTCCCCCTAGTCAAATTCGGACTAGGCCTTGGGGGCGCGCACCCTCCTCTCTCTCTTTCCCCTAAAGCCCAATAAGGCCCATATACTCCCCGGCGAATTCCCGTAACTCTCCGGTACTCCGAAAAATACCCGAATCACTCGGAACCTTTCCAGTGTCCGAATATAGTCGTCCAATATATCAATCTTTATGTCTCGACCATTTCGAGACTCCTCGTCGTGTCCCCGATCTCATCCGGGACTCCGAACTACCTTCGGTACATCAAAACACATAAACTCATATTATCGATCGTCACCGAACGTTAAGCGTGCGGACCCTACGGGTTCGAGAACTATGTAGACATGACCGAGACTCGTCTCCGGTCAATAACCAATAGCGGAACCTAGATGCTCATATTGGCTCCTACATATTCTACGAAGATCTTTATCGGTCCAACCGCATAACAACATAAGTTGTTCCCTTTGTCATCGGTATGTTACTTGCCCGAGATTTGACCGTCGGTATTGAAGGAAATATGCCCTAGAGGCAATAATAAAGTTATTATTTATTTCCTTATATCATGATAAATGTTTATTATTCATGCTAGAATTGTATTAACCGGAAACATAATACATGTGTGAATACATAGACAAACAGAGTGTCACTAGTATGCCTTTACTTGACTAGCTCGTTGATCAAAGATGGTTATGTTTCCTAACCATAGACATGAGTTGTCATTTGATTAACGGGATCACATCATTAGGAGAATGATGTGATTGACTTGACCCATTCCGTTAGCATAGCACTTGATCGTTTAGTTTGTTGCTATTGCTTTCTTCATGACTTATACATGTTCCTATGACTATGAGATTATGCAACTCCCATTTACCAGAGGAACACTTTTTGTGCTACCAAACGTCACAATGTAACTGGGTGATTATAAAGGTGCTCTACAGGTGTCTCCGAAGGTACTTGTTGGCTTGGCGTATTTCGAGATTAGGATTTGTCACTCCGATTGTCGGAGAGGTATCTTTGGGCCCTCTCGGTAATGCACATCACTTAAGCCTTGCAAGCATTGCAACTAATGAGTTAGTTACGGGATGATGTATTACGAAACGAGTAAAGAGACTTGCCGGTAACGAGATTGAACTAGGTATTGAGATACCGACGATCGAATCTCGGGCAAGTAACATACCGATGACAAAGGGAACAACGTATGTTGTTATGCGGTCTGATCGATAAAGATCTTCGTAGAATATGTAGGAGCCAATTGAGCATCCAGGTTCCGCTATTGGTTATTGACCAGAGACATGTCTCGGTCATGTCTACATAGTTCTCGAACCCGTAGGGTCCGCATGCTTAAAGTTTCGGTGATGATTGTATTATGAGTTTATGTGATTTGATGTACCGAAGGTAGTTCGGAGTCCCGGATGAGATCGGGGACATGACGAGGAGTCTCGAAATGGTCGAGACGTAAAGATCGATATATTGGACGACTATATTCGGACATCGGAAAGGTTCCAAGTGATTCGGGTATTTTCGGGGGTACTGGGGAGTTACGGGAATACGAGGAAGAAGTAATGGGCCTCATGGGCCAAGTGGTGGAAGAGAGGAGGCAGGGCCCGCGGCCCCCCTAGCCCAAACCGAATTGGACTAGGGCCCCCCCTTTCCTCCTTTTCCTCCTTCTCCTTCCTTCTCCTTCTCCTCCTTCCTTTCCGAGTAGGAAAGGGGAGTCCTACTCCTACTAGGAGGAGGACTCCTCATCATGGCGCGCCCATAGAGGGCCGGCCGGCCTCCCCCTTGCTCCTTTATATACAGGGGCAGGGGGGCACCTCTAGACACACAAGTTGGTCAGTTGATCTCTCCCAGCCGTGTGCGGTGCCCCCCTCCACCATATTCCACCTCGGTCATATCGTAGTGGTGCTTAGGAAAAGCCCTGCGTCAGTAGCAACATCATCACTATCATCACGCTGTCGTGCTGACGGAACTCTCCCGTGAAGCTCTGTTGGATCGGAGTTCGCGGGACGTCATCGAGCTGAACTCGGAGGTGCCGTGCGTTCGTTACTTGGATCGGTCGGATCGTGAAGATGTATGACTACATCAACCGCGTTGTGCTAATGCTTCCACTTTCGGTCTACGAGGGTACGTGGACAACACTCTCCCCTCTCGTTGATATGCATCACCATGATCTTGCGTGTGCGTAGGATTTTTTTTTTGAAATTACTACGTTTCCCAACAGTGGCATCCGAGCCAGGTTTTATGCGTTGATGTAATATGCACGAGTAGAACACAAGTGAGTTGTGGGTGATATAAGTCATACTGCTTACCAGCATGTCACACTTTGGTTCGGCGGTATTGTTGGATGAAGCGGCCCGGACCGACATTACGCGTACGCTTATGCAAGACTGGTTTTACCATCATGCTATGCACACAGGTGACTAGTGGGTGTCAGTTTCTCCAACTTTAGTTGAACTGAGTGTGGCTATGCCCGGTCCTTGAGAAGGTTAAAACAGCACTAACTTGACAAACTATCGTTGTGGTTTTGATGCGTAGGTAAGAACGGTTCTTGCTCGGCCTGTAGCAGCCACGTAAAACTTGCAACAACAAAGTAGAGGATGTCTAACTTGTTTTTGCAGGGCATGTTGTGATGTGATATGGTCAAGACGTGATGAGATATAAGTTGTTGTATGAGATGATCATGTTTTGTTGAAGTTATCGGCAACTGGCAAAAGCCTTATGGTTATCTCTCTATTGCATAAGAGGCAAGCGCCAAATAATTGCTTTACTTTATCGCTATGCGATAGCAATAGTTGCAAGAGCAATTGTTGGCGAGACAACCATGTGACGACACATTGATATAGATCAAGATGATGGAGATCATGGTGTCATGCCGGTGACGATGGAGATCATGACGATGCTTTGGAGATGGAGATCAAAGGCACAAGATGATGATGGCCATATCATGTCACATATTTTGATTGCATGTGATGTTTATCTTTTATACATCTTATTTTGCTTAGTTCGGCGGTAGCTCTATAAGATGATCTCTCACTAATTATCAAGGTACAAGTGTTCTCCCTAAGTATGCACCGTTGCGAAAGTTCTTCGTGCTGAGACACCACGTGATGATCGGGTGTGATAGGCTCTATGTTCAAATACAATGGGTGAAAAATAGTTGCACACGCGGAATACTCAGGTTAAACTTGACGAGCCTAGCATATAACAGATATGGCCTGGAACATGGAGACCGAAAGGTCGAGCGTGAATCATATAGTAGATATGATCAACATAGTGATGTTCACCATTGAAACTACTCCATCTCACGTGATGATCGGACATGGTTTAGTTGATATGGATCACGTGATCACTTAGACGATTAGAGGGATGTCTGTCTAAGTGGGAATTCTTAAGTAATATGATTAATTGAACTTTAATTTATCATGAACTTAGTCCTGGTAGTATTAGCATATCTATGTTGTAGATCAATAGCTCGCGTTTAGCTCCCTTGTTTTATTTTTGATATGTTCCTAGAGAAAATTAAGTTGAAAGATGTTAGTAGCAATGATGCGGATTGGATCCGTGATCTGAGGATTATCCTCATTGCTGCACAGAAGAATTATGTCCTTAATGCACCGCTAGGTGACAGACCTATTGCAGGAGCAGATGCAGACGTTATGAACGTTTGGCTAGCTCAATATGATGACTACTTGATAGTTTAGTGCACCATGCTTAACGACTTAGAATCAGGGCTTCAAAGACGTTTTGAACGCCATGGAGCATATAAGATGTTCCAAGAGTTGAAATTGGTATTTCATACTCATGCCCGTGTCAAGAGGTATGAGACCTCTAACAGTACTTTTCCTACAAGATGGAGGAGAATAGCTCAACCAGTGAGCATGTGCTCAGATTGTCTGAGTACTACAATTGCTTGAATCAAGTGGGAGTTAATCTTCCAAATAAGAGAGTAATTGGCAGAATTATCTAGTCACCATCACCAAGTTAGTAGAACTTTGTGATGAACTATAATATGCAAGGGATAATGGAAACAATTCCCAAGCTCTTCGTGATGCTGAAATCGAAAAAGGTAGAAATCAAGAAAAACATCAAGTGTTGATGGTTGACGAGACCACTAGTTTCAAGAAAACGGCAAAGGGAAGAAGGGAAACTTCAAGAAGAACGGCAAGCGAGTTGCTGCACAAGTGAAGAAGCCCAAGTCTGGACCTAAGCCTGAGACTGATTGTAACGCCCCGAGACCGATGTGCCAGGTGTCGTCCAGTTATTCGCTGACGTTGTCATGTCATTTGCTTGCGTGTCATGCATTGCATATCATGTCATCATGTGCATTTCATTTGCATACGTGTTCGTCTCATGCATCCGAGCTTTTCCCCGTTGTCCGTTTTGCATTCCGGCGCTTCGTTCTCCTCTGGTGATCATTTCTACCTTTCTTTCATGTGTGGGGATTAAACATTTCCGGATTGGACCGAGATTTGTCAAGCGGCCTTGGTTTACTACCGTAGACCGCCTGTCAAGTTTCGTACCATTTGGACTTCGTTTGATGCTCCAACGGTCAACCGAGGGACCGAAAAGGCCTCGTGTGTGTTGCAGCCCAAAACCCCTCCAATTTGGCCCAAAACCCACCAAAACCTCTCCCATCATCTAGAGCGTTCGATCACGATCGCGTGGCCGAAAACCGCACCTCTTTTGGACTCTCCTAGCTCCCTCTACCTATATATATGTGATCCCCTCCGAAATATTCGCGGCACAAAACCTAGTCTCCCCCTTCCTCGTGCCGCCGGACACATCCCACCGCGCCCGGACATGTCCGCTCCATCATCCGCGTCCAACAGCGAATCGCCACCTGTCCACCGCAGCCGTCCCCGCGCCGCCGGGCCCGCGGAGCCCATCGCCGGCCCGCCCCGGGCCGCGCCGGGCCCGAGGAGACCCGCAGCCTCGCCGCCGCCACAGCGCCTCCCGCCGGCCACCCGGACCTCGCCAGAGGCCGCGACCCCGCCGCCACATCGCCGGACTTCGCCGCATCTCCGCCGCCCTCGCGCGCCTCTCCTCCCACGCTCCGCCGCCTTCTCGCCGAGCCGTGCCCGAGGCCGTCGTCGCCGGCGCCGCCTTCATCGGAGCTCGCCGCGCCGCCACCGTTCTTCTATCGACGCCGCCAACCGCCGACATCACCGGAGCCCGACCCCGCCTCCATGGAACGCCCGAGCTCGAAGCCCCGCTCATGGCTGCTCCTCGCCGCCGGATCCCAGCCAGCGCCGCCAGATCCGGAGGGAGTCCTCCTCCCGTGCCCAATTCCGGCCACCACGCTCGCCGGCGTCGCCGGAGAAGTCCCCGGCCGTCGCCTTGTCTTCAACCTTCGGCCGGGATGGCCCCGTCCAACCTCAGTCTGGACGACTTCGTCCATCGAACCAAACCCGACCGCGTCCTTCCTGGATCCCGTCGTCCCGTTCACTATTCTCGAAGAGGGTATATTTTTTTCCTAAGTCCTCGAGATTCCCAGTTTCATATGGCCATGTTCATCATGTCGTAACTCCGCATCCGTAGCTCCGTTTTGGGCATATAGCATATCAAAATGTTCGCCTCAGAGAGTACATCATTTCATCTCATTGCATCATTTTCATTTGAGTTCATCTTGATGCCCGAAATGCTGTTGGAAGAGTGCTATTTGAGATAATTGTCAGATCTGCTGTTCCATTTAGATATTTGTCATTTTTGCCATGTTTATTGTGTGCATGATATGCCCATGAGCTCTTCATGAGTTTTGTTATATGCTTTGCCATATTTCCAGAGGTGGAGCCCATGTATTTTTGTGATGTGTGTGGTGACTAGCACAAGCTTGCAAAGTGGTGCATTCGTTAATGCTGATTTAAGGGACTTAGCATTTCCACTAAGTCCTTGACCTGTTTATCTCATTATGCCATATGTTCATGTTGTTTCCTAGTGGTCCATGCCTCTTTTGAGGATGATCAGTAAGGATGTTTTGTTAATCTTGTAGTGCTCTATCCATCCATGTCTTTTTTTGCAATTATGGAGCACCCTAGCTTGAGTCAATCGAGCTCTACGTTTGCTATTTCGTGAATCTGGGCAGATTGTCTACTTGTTAGCGATTTTGCCGAGGATGTTGTAGTTGATCCGTGCATGCTATGCTATTTTTCTTGCCATGTCTAGCTTGCATTTTGTGTATTCTTGATGGGTGTATGATTAGATTGTCATGACTTGCTATGTAGTGAGTGCATCGAGCTCGTAAACATGCCTACTTGATATCTGTTTTCAGCATGCTCCAGTTTTCACCAAGTCTAAGAACTGATTATGTTTTTGCCATGTTCACATGCTTGCAATTGTATTTTCTGATCCCTTTTGGCTCAAGGTCACTAAGGGACTTTTGTTAAGATCTTTGAGTAGCTCCATGCCATGCTTTACTTTGCCATGATCAGGTCCTGTAGCATGTAGTTTTATTGCTCCGAAGTGTGCTACCTGATCTAAAATTCCAGACAAGTGTTAATTTCACTAAGTCTGAAATCTGTTTACCATAGGCATTTTTGCCATGCTTGTTTGAACCTGTTAATGTATGAATTGGCCGTAGTTCAGTGCTAGACTTTTGTTAAGAATCTTGAACGGATCCCTACCATGTATTTTGATGCCATGTTTGGGTGCTGTAGCATGTTCATCTTGTTGCATTTATATGGCTACTTGCTGTTTATCGCAGACCGGTGCCATATTTGAATCGCTTGCCATTTCCAAACCGTAGCTCCGATTCCAGTGTTCTTTATATCGTTTTCAAGTGATTTCATCTCATCTTTCCAGTGGCACACTTGTATTTCCAAGTTGAGGCCAGGTTCATGCATTCCTTGTCAAATCATGCATATGCATCGCATACCGCATCCCGCATATCATACCATGTTCATGTGTTGGTTGTTTACTATGTTGTGTGTTTCTTTCCGGTGTTTGCTTCTTCGGGTTGGTTCCGGTAACGTCGTGTTTGTGAGGACCCGTTCGTCTACGTCCGTTTGTCTTCTTCATGGACTCGTTCTTCTTCCTTGTGGGATTTCAGGCAAGATGATCATACCCTCGAAATCACTACTATCTTTGCTTTGCTAGATGCTCGCTCTTTTGCTATGCCTATGCTGCGATACCTACCACTTACTTATCATGTCACCCATATTGTTGAACCAAGCCTCTAACCCACCTTGTCCTAGCAAACCGTTGTTTGGCTATGTTACCGCTTTGCTCAGCCCCTCTTATAGCGTTGTTAGTTGCAGGTGAAGATTGAAGTTTTGTTCCTTGTTGGAACATGGAGATCGTTCCTTGTTGGAACATGTTTACTTGTTGGGATAACACAATATATCTTATTTAATTAATTCATCTATATACTTGGTAAAGGGTGGAAGGCTCGGCCTTATGCCTGGTGTTTTGTTCCACTCTTGCCGCCCTAGTTTCCGTCATATCGGTGTTATGTTCCCGGATTTTGCGTTCCTTACGCGGTTGGGCTATTATGGGAACCCCTTGACAGTTCGCCTTGAGTAAAACTTCTCCAGCAATGCCCAACATTGGTTTTACCATTTCCCACCTAGCCTTTTCTTTTCCCTTGGGAGTCGCGCTCCTGAGGTCATCATTATTTTACCCCCCCCCCGGGCCAGTGCTCCTCTGAGTGTTGGTCCAACCTGTCAGCTGCCGGTGACCACCAGGGGCAACTCTGGGCTGGCCTACCCGTACCTAGGACAATCTGAGTGTGCCCTGAGAAAGAGATATGTGCAGCTCCTATCGGGATTTGTCGGCACATTCGGGCGGTGTTGCTGGTTTAGTTTTACCTTGTCGAAATGTCTTGTAACCGGGATTCCGAGTCTGATCGGGTCTTCCCGCTAGAAGGTCTATTCCTTCGTTGACCGTGAGAGCTTGTCATGGGCTAAGTTGGGACACCCCTGCAGGGATTTGAACTTTCGAAAGCCGTGCCCATGGTTATGGGCAGATGGGAATTTGTTAATGTACGGTTGTAGATAACTTGAACCTTAACTTAATTAAAATACATCAACCGCGTGTGTAACCGTGATGGTCTCTTCTCGGCGGAGTCCGGGAAGTGAACACGGTGTTGGAGTTATGCTTGACGTAGGTTGTTCTAAGATCACATCTTGATCATACTTTTATCGACCGTGCTTTTCCTTCTCTTCTCGCTCTCATTTGCGTATGTTTAGCCACCATATATGCTAGTCGCTTGCTGCAGCTCCACCTCATACCTTTACCTTACCCATAAGCTTAAATAGTCTTGATCGCGAGGGTGCGAGATTGATGAGTCCCCGTGGCTCACAGATACTTCCAAAACCAGCTTGCAGGTGCCGATGAGTCCGTGCAGATGACGCAACCAAGCTCAGGAGGAGCTCGATGAAGATCTTGTCCTTTGTGTTGTTTCGTTCTAGTTGATCAGTAGTGGAGCCCAGTTGGGGTCGATCGGGGACCTTTGTCGCATTTGGGGTTCTTCTTTTATTTTGGTTCCGTAGTCGGACATTGATTGTATTTGGATGTTGTAATGCTTTATTCATGTAATTGTGTGAAGTGGCGATTGTAAGCCAACTATGTATCTCTTTCCCTTATGTATTACATGGGTTGTGTGAAGATTACCTCACTTGCGACATTGCTTTCAATGCGGTTATGCCTCTAAGTCATGCTTCGACACGTGGGAGATATAGCCGCATCGAGGGCGTTACAGTGCTTCTACTGCAAAGGGACTGGTCACTGGAAGCGGAACTACCCCAAATAATTGGCGGATAAGAAGGATGGCAAAGTGAACATATGTATATTTGATATACATGTTATTGATGTGTACTTTACTAGTGTTTATAGCAACCCCTCAGTATTTGATACTAATTCAGTTGCTAAGAATAGTAACTCGAAACGGGAGTTGCAAAATAAACAGAGACTAGTTAAGGGTGAAGTGACGATGTGTGTTGGAAGTGGTTCCAAGATTGATATGATTATCATCGCACACTCCCTATACTTTCGGGATTAGTGTTGAACCTAAATAAATGTTATTTGGTGTTTGCATTGAGCATAAATATGATTGGATCATGTTTATTGCAATACGGTTATTCATGTAAGTTAGAGAATAATTGTTGTTCTGTTTACATGAATAAAACCTTCTGTGGTCATACACCCAATGAAAATGGTTTGTTGGATCTCGATCTTGGTGATACACATTTTCATAATATTGAAGCCAAAAGATGCAAAGTTAATAATGATAGTGCAACTTATTTGTGGCACTGTTGTTTAGGTCATATTGGTGTAAAGCGCATGAAGAAAAACCATGCTGATGGGCTTTTGGAATCACTTGATTATGAATCAGTTGATGCTTGCGAACCATGCCTCATGGGCAAGATGACTAAGACTCCGTTCTCCGGAACAATGGAGCGAGCAACAGATTTGTTGGAAATCATACATACTGATGTATGTGGTCCGATGAATATTGAGGCTCGTGGCAGGTATCATTATTTTCTGATCTTCACAGATGATTTGAGCAGATATGAGTATATCTACTTGATGAAACATAAGTCTGAAACATTTGAAAAGTTCAAAGAACTTCAGAGTGAAGTGGAAAATCATCGTGACAAGAAAATAAAGTTTCTACAATCTGATCGCAGAGACACATATTTGAGTTACGAGTTTGGTCTTCAATTAAAACAATGTGGAATAGTTTCACAAAATCATGCCACCTGGAACACCACAGCATAATGGTGTGTCCGAACGTCATAACCGTACTATTATTGGATATAGTGCAATCTATGATGTTTCTTACCGATTAATCACTATAGTTTTGGGGTTATGCATTAGAGATAGCTGCATTCACGTTAAATAGGGCACCATCTAAATCTGTTGAGACGACACCGTATGAACTATGGTTTGGCAAGAAACCTAAGCTGTCGTTTCTTAAAGTTTGAGGTTGCAATGCTTATGTGAAAAAGTTTCAACCTGATAAGCTCAAACCCAAATCGGAGAAGTGCGTCTTCATAGGATACCCAAAAGAAAATGTTGGGTACACCTTCTATCACAGATCCGAAGGCAAGATATTCGTTGCTGAGAATGGATCCTTTCTAGAGAAGGAGTTTCTCTCGAAAGAAGTGAGTGGAAGGAAAGTAGAACTTGATGAGGTAACTGTACCTGCTCCCTTATTGGAAAGTAGTTCATCATAGAAATTTGTTCCTGTGACTACTACACCAATTAGTGAGGAAGCTAATGATAATGATCATGTAACTTTAGATCAAGTTACTACCGAACCTCGTAGGTAAACCAGAGTGATATCCACACCAGAGTGGTACGGTAGTCATGTTCTGGAGGTCAAGTTACTTGAACATGACGAGCCTACGAACTATGAGGAAGCGATGATGAGCCCAGATTCCGCAAAATGGCTTGAGGCCATGAAATCTGAGATGAGATCCATGTATAAGAACAAAGTATGGACTTTGATTGACTTGCCCAAAAGATCGGCGGGCCATTGAGATTAAATGGATCTTCAAGAGGAAGACAGATGCTGATAGTAGTGGTACTATCTACAAAGCTAGAATTGTCGCAAAAGGTTTTTGACAAGTTCAAGGTGTTGACTACGATGAGAGTTTCTCACTCGTATCTATGGTTAAGTCTGCCCGAATCATGTTAGCAATTGCCACATTTTATGAAATCTGGAAAATGGATAAACAAAACTGCATTCCTTAATGGATTTATTAAAGAAGAGTTGTATATGATGCAACCAGAAGGTTTTGTCAATCCTAAAGGTACTAGCAAAATATGCAAGCTCCAGCGATCCATCTATGGACTGGTGCAAGCATCTCAGAGTTGGAATATACGCTTTGATAAGTTGATCAAAGCATATAGTTTTATACAGACTTGCGGTGAAGCCTGTATTTACAAGAAAGTGAGTGGGAGCACCACAACATTTCTGATAAGTATATGTGAATGACATATTTTTGATCGGAGATAATGTAGAATTATTCTACAAAGCATACATGAATGTTTGAAAGGAGTTTTTCAAAGAAAGACCTCGGTGAAGCTGCTTACATATTGAGCATCAAGATCTATAGAGATAGATCAAGACGCTTGATAAGTTTTTCAATGAGTACATACCTTGACAAGATTTTGAAGTAGTTAAAAATGGAACAATCAAAGAAAGAGTTCTTGCCTGTGTTACAAGGTGTGAAACTGAGTAAGACTCAAAACCCGACCACGGTAGAAGATAGAGAGAGAATGAAAGTCATTCCCTATGCCTCAACCATAGGTTCTATAAAGTATGCCATGCTGTGTACCAGACCTATTGTATACCCTGCCCTGAGTTTGGCAAGGGAGTACAATAGTGATCTAGGAGTAGATCACTGGACATTGGTCAAAATTATCCTTAGTGGAATAAGGATATGTTTCTCGATTATGGAAGTGATAAAAGGTTCGTCGTAAAGGGTTACGTCGATGCAAATTTTGACACTAATCTGGATGACTCTAAATCTCAATCTGGATACATATTGAAAGTGGGAGCAATTAGCTAGAGTAGCTCTGTGTAGAGCATTGCTGACCTAGAAATTTGCAACATACTTACGGATCTGAATGTGGTAGACCCGTTGACTAAACTTCTCTCAAAAGCAAAACATGATCACACCTCAGTACTCTTTGGGTGTTAATCACATAGTGATGTGAACTAGATTATTGACTCTAGTAAACCCTTTGGGTGTTGGTCACATGTCGATGTGAACTATGGGTGAGGGAGTCCTGGATTAGGAGGTGTCCGGATGGCCGGACTATACCTTCAGCCGGACTCCTGGACTATGAAGATACAAGATTGAAGACTTCGTCTCGTGTCCGTAAGGGACTTTCCTTGGCGTGGAAGGCAATCTTGGCGATACGGATATACAGATCTCCTACCATTGTAACCGAATTTGTGTAACCCTAACCCTCTCCGGTGTCTATATAAACTGGAGGGTTTTAGTCCGTAGGACAACATACACAACGACAATCATACCATAGGCTAGCTTCTAGGGTTTAGCCTCTCCGATCTCGTGGTAGATCTACTCTTGTACTACCCATATCATCAATATTAATCAAGCAGGACGTAGGGTTTTACCTCCATCGAGAGGGCCCGAACCTGGGTAAAACTTCGTGTCCCTTGCCTCCTGTTACCACCCGGCCTAGACGCACAGTTCGGGACCCCCTACCCGAGATCCGCCGGTTTTGACACCGACATTGGTGCTTTCATTGAGAGTTCCTCTATGTCGTCGCCGTCAGGCTTGATGGCTCCTACGATCATCGATAGTGATGCAGTCCAGGGTGAAACTTGTCTCCCCGGACAGATCTCTGTCTTCGGCGGCTTTGCACTGCAGGCCAATTCACTTGGCCATCTGGAGCAGATCGAAAGCTATGCCCCTGGCCGTTAGGTTAGATTTGGAAGTTTAAACTACACGGCTGACATCCGCGGGGACTTGATCTTCGACGGATTCGAGCCACTGCCGAGCACGCCGCACTGCCACGACAAGCATGATCTAGCTCTGCTGCCTAACAGTGCCCTGAAGGCCGCACCCGCATCGGCTTCGACCCTTAATTCAGAGCCAACCACGCCAATCGAGGATGGGTGGTTGGACGCCGCCTCGGGGGCTGCGATCCTAACGGCGATCAAGCCGAACACCAGCCCCGCACTTCGCGAGACTCATGATTCTAAGGAGCCGGACTCCTCTCCGGACTCCGAACCATTCGCGCCTCTGCCGATCGAATCCGATCGGGCGCCGATCATGGAGTTTACCGCCACGGACATCTTTCAGCACTCGCCCTTTGGCGATATTATAAAATCACTAAAGTCTCTCTCTTTATCAGAAGAGCCCTGGCTGGACTACGGTCAGCGAGATTGGGATGCAGACGATGAAGAAATTCAAAGCCCACCCACCACCAACTTTGTAGCCACTGTCGACAATTTAACCGACATGCTCGACTTCGACTCCGAAGACATCGATGGTATGGACGCCGATGAAGGAGACGATGAAGAACCAGCGCCTATTGGGCCCTGGAATGCCACCTCGTCATATGACGTATACATGGTGGACGCACCAAAAGATGACGACGAGGAGTGGAAGGACGCACCGAAGGCTTGTTCCCTCGAAAAGCAGTCAAAGCGGCGACGCAAGTGCCACCCCAAATCCCGCCTCGACAGAAATAGCGATCACATAGACCCAGCGCTGGAGCAAGGCGAACCGCTGCCGGACAACGGCAATCCAGATAATCAAACCGAACAAACAAATCCTATCAAGGATAATGGTCTGGACGACATAACGCCGGACAGACACCCGGAGCAGCAGACGGCCCGTAAAAGGCTTGTTGCTACCACGAGGAGTCTGAAAAAGCAGAAGCAAAGGCTCAAGGCCGCGCAAGACACACTCCAAATCAGATGGAGTAAAATACTCAACACTGCAGCAAGGTACGGCGACAATCTCCCCTACAAAAGCTACCCAAAGCGGAAGCTGCTATCCGAATTCGATGAGGAGGCCTCAGAACCCCCACAACCAAATATCAAAGAAGCCACCTGGTCGGATAGATGACCCCTCTACCAACACAGAGCGGCATACAACGCCACTCACAATACAATACGCAACCCATGCGAGGTCTCGCACCCAAAGGACGGCGCAACAAGATCCATCTATGGACCACGCAATCGCGCCCCAGCATACAATGCAACACAACAAACATCCGAACAACGCGGTACACCCAGCTACAGAGGTGCCGCACAATTTCCAGGGCACTTATGTGCGACCCCCAGACGCCGATGACCTAAGTCACGTAATTCAGCAGCCAGAGGAATCGGCCAGGCAATTCTGGACACGGTTCCTAACAAAGAAAAATCAAATAGTCAACTGTCCGTACGTTGAGGCCCTAGCAGCCTTCAAGCACAACATCCGTGATGAGTGGCTTGCCTGGCACCTTGGACAGGAAAAGCCGAAATCTATGGCAGCACTCACGACACTCATGACCCGCTTTTGCACGGGAGAAGACAGCTGGCTTGCTCGTACCAACAATATGACCAAGAACCCTGGTAATTCGGACACCAGGGACAGTAGTGGCAGGTCGCGTCGCAACAAGCAGAAGCGCCGCATCAACGGCGACAATGCTGAGGATACAGCAGTTAATGCCGGATTCAGAGGCTCTAAATCCGGTCAGCGGAAAAAGCCATTCAAAAGGAATCCTAGGGGGCCGTCCAGTTTGGACCGAATACTCGACCGCTTGTGCCAGATACATGGCACCCCCGAAAAGTCGGCCAATCACACCAATAGGGACCGTTGGGTGTTCAAGCAGGCAGGCAAGTTAAACACCGAAAATGAAGACAAGGGGCTGCATAGCGATGACGACGAGGAGCCCCGGCCGACGAACAACAGTGGACAGAAGGGTTTCCCCCCACAAGTGCGGACGGTGAACATGATATACGCAACCCACGTCCCCAAAAGGGAGCGGAAGCGCGCGTTAAGGGACATATACGCGGTAGAGCTAGTCGCCCCAAAGTTCAACCCATGGTCCTCCTGCCCGATCACCTTTGATCGAAGGGACCATCCCACTAGCATCCGTCATGGCGGATTCGCCGCATTGGTTCTAGACCCAATTATTGACGAATTTCATCTCACTAGAGTCCTTATGGATGGCGGCAGTAGCCTGAACCTGCTTTACCAAGATACAGTGCGGAAAATGGGCATAGATCCCTCGAGGATTAAGCCCACCAAAACGACCTTTAAAGGCATAATACCAGGTGTAGAGGCCAACTGTACAGGCTCAGTCACACTTGAAGTGGTCTTCGGATCTCCGGATAATTTCCGAAGCGAGGAGTTAATCTTCGACATAGTCCTGTTCCGCAGTGGTTATCACGCACTGCTCGGGCGAACCGCATTCGCCAAGTTCAATGCGGTACCGCACTACGCATACCTTAAGCTCAAGATGCCAGGCCCTCGAGGAGTAATTACGGTCAATGGAAACACCGAACGCTCCCTTCAAACGGAGGAGCACACGGCGGCCCTTGCAGCGAAAGTACAAAGCAGCCTCTCCAGGCAGTTCTCCAGTCCGGCCACTAAACGACCGGACACCATCAAGCGCGCCCGGAGTAACCTACAACAAGAACGCCTGGCACGATCTGAGCAGGTGTAGCAATGCGGCCCCAACCCCAACCCTCGCAAAAAGGTGACGTCGGTACTTCGCGTACATAACTACGCTCTAGAGATACCATGGGTACAAGGGGAGGGGCACCATCACGGCACGCCCGAAACACGGCTTAAACCGTACCAAGGGCTGCCGATTTTTTAATTTTCTCTTACTTTCAGGACTCCATCCTTCGGAAGGCATGTTCGGCAGTTCAATTGCCGCACAAACGATGCAAGAACCAGGGAAGCAGACAAGCCACGCCGCATTACGGAACTCCCAGGTGGTCTCTATCACGAGCAGTATACCTGTTCCGCATACTATTCCGCAGCTTGCCCCTGGAACGGACATGTTAACTAGTCCAACCTTTCACTTATCGCATTATTTGTATCGTTCTACTTTGATCGCAACCCTTTTTAATAAACAATGCATAGCTTTCGTCTATTTTTGCATTACCTTTTTTCTTTATATATGTTCCTTAACGACATGTTGCACCCGTACACGTTGGTACGGCCAAAATACACCAGGGGCTTTAGTACCCCTCAATATGGTGTGAGAAGTCCGAACACTTTAACAAGTGCGGCACCCCGAACTTATAGCATTATATGCATCGGCTCCGAATCATGTCTTGGGTCAATAGTTGGGTTTGCCCGGCTCCTATGTTTTGGTGCCTTACGTTCCGCTATATCGGCTAAGGTAGCCCTAGGAGAACCACTGCGATTGTGCCCCAGTTGAGCTGGGTCGAGCACCTTAGTGGAGAAAGCTAAAACTGATTGTCATGATGAAGCAAGAGCTGGTCGCTGTTCGAGTGGTTTTTCGAGTCCCTAAAACTTATGCCGCTTAGGGCGAGGAGCCGGCTCTGTCCGGCCAAGGCATGGATAGCGCCCCGAACTCGGTCTTCCGAATACCAGGGGCCTCGCCAAAATTTAAAATTATAGAGTTCTATGGCTAAGTGAGAGTGTTCACGCATTATAGTCTGATTGCCTTGTTCGTTGGGCTGAGCGCCTCCCTCGAAGGACCCAAACATGGGAAAAAGAGCACTCAGGTTTATCCCCGAACACCCCAGCACTAGCGGCACGGGGGCAGAATCCGACGACTCACCATCTCTCGGAATTGATAACAGCCGCACAGAAGGTAATATTTTAAATTCCAACAGCATTGCTTAGCGCATATGAACAAGTTTTCAGCGCACAGGACAAAACGAGCAAGTTTCACTCAAAAATTACATCCCTAGAACATTCATCCGCCATAAGGCAGGCACCCTTCAGAACATCCTTATAGTAATTCTCGGGCTTGCGATGCTCTTTCCCCGGCGGTGGCCCGTCCTTCACAAGCTTCTCAGCATCTAGCTTGCCCCAGTGCACCTTAGCACGGGCAAGGGCCCTACGGGCACCTTCAATGCAGACGGAGCGCTTGATGACTTCGAGCCTTGGACAGGCCTCCACCAGCCGCCGCACCAGCCCGAAATAGCTCCCAGGCAGAGCCCCTCCAGGCCGTCGAACAATGAGGCCCTTCATGGCCTGTTCGACCGCCTTGTGGAGCTCGACCAGTTGCTTCGGCTGGTCGCTCAGGGGCACGGGGTGTCCGGCCTTAGCATACTAAGACCAGAACACCTTCTCTGTCGAGCTGCCCTCCTCGGCTCGATAGAATGCGGCGGCATCGGACACACTCCGGGGAAGATCTGCGAATGCTCCTGGAGAGCTCTGGATTCGGGTAAGTAACAAGTAACTCACGTTTATGTGTTTGCTTTGCATAAGGAATGCCTTACCCGCCGCTATCTTCTTCACCCCACCCAACTCCTGGAGGGTCTTCTGGGATTCGGCCTTGGCAGACTTGGCATTTTCAATAGCCATCGCGAGCTCGGACGCTCGCGTCTTTGAGTCAAGCTCCAAACTCTCATGTTTTTCCATGAGAGCCTGGAGCTTTTGCCGTACCTTGCCAACCTCGGCCTCATACTTCTCCTGCTCGGTGCGCTCTGAGGCCGCCCTCTTCTCGGCCTCGACCAGCGCTTGCTTAAGGGTCGCCACCTCAGACGTGGCCCCTACAATAGCCACGATAATCCTGTCATTCTTTGCAATTGCACCTTTTTATATATATTTAAAAACAAGGTATTTCTTACCTTCATTGTCCTCGATCTGCTTCTTGGCACGCCCGAGCTCTTGCTCGGACCGCTTGAGGTTCTGCTTTAGCATGTCCACTTCCGCAGTCAGTGCGGCAGACGCAAGCAGAGAAGCCTTCATATGCATATTGACTCATTTTCGTTAGACTCCTGCGAATTTTATTTGATCCTCTATTCGGCTTGTCTTCCCAAACGCCAAACAGAGCATCAGGGGCTATTGTCTATGCGGTAATATTATTTACACATTTTTTACTTACCTCAAAGCCTGTTAAAAGGCTAGTACAAGCTTCAGTCAGTCCGCTCTTGGCGGACTGAACCTTCTGGACCACTGCACTCATAATACTGTGGTGCTCCTCGTCGATGGAGGCACCTTGGAGCGCCTCCAACATATTGTCCGGCGCCTCCGGTTGGACGGGGGCCACTGGCACGGTGGGCTTGCTCCTCTTGGAAGGAGGTCCCCCGCTGGACTCTGGAACCTTTGAAGGTTCCGGAGTGGTGTCCGGCCTAGAGCCGGACTTGGAGCCCTGGGGGCTTTCATCCCCTTTACTCCTGGAGTCCGGGAGGTCGCCTTGCGGCGCCTCCAGGACCACCTCCTCCCGGCTTGGAACCTGTTGGGACAACACTTCGGTGTCATCCATAGGGCGGGGGGAGGAAGCCGTCGGAAGTGAGTTCACATCTGACGAGTCCAGTGAGCTGCTCGACGACACGTCGAGCCAGTCTTTGGGTGGGCTGCATAAACATATTCGACGTAAGGGAAAGTTGTGCAATAAACGAATACTATGAATTACTCTGGTATCCGGATACTTACGATTTTGCCAGGGGCTTGGCCCTGGGCTGCCACTCCTCTCCGCCATTGTCGGCGTTGGTGGAGTAGTCCAGAGGAAGGGTTTTCCCCTTCTTGGACCCTCCGGCCTCCCCAGAGAGGGCGGCCTTCCTTTTCTTCTCTCCTCCCGCTGGAGGGGGAGAGCTCTCTTCTTCTTCCTCCTCATCTTCACGGGAGGAATGCGCCTCAGAACCGTCGGATGATGGATCCGACACCTCCTGGCGCCGGGCACTCTTTCGAGTCCCTGTGGCCTTTTTCGCGGCCTTCTTCTCCGGCACCACATAGGGTGCCGGAACCAGCAGCTTCCCCAAGCGAGCGTCCGCCGGGCCTTCGGGCAAAGGAGCCGGACAGTTGATCTGTCCGGATGTCACCTGCCAATCCTGTCAAAGGTAAGGGAGCTTAGATCCCGCATGGAGTCAAACTATGAAAAACTGATACCCTGTAAAAGGAAAAAATAGCTTACCGCATGAGCGTGACGCTGCGTACTGAATCCGCGATCCTCGGTAGCGGATGCGGGGGCCTCGGCGCCCTTGAAAAGCACCTTCTAGGCATCTTCGTACGTCGTATCGAAGAGCCTGCTCAGAGTTTGGTGCCGCGTCGGGTCGAACTCCCATAGATTGAAAGCCCGTTGTTGACACGGGAGGATCAGGCGGATGAGCATAACCTGGACTACGTTGACAAGTTTGAGCTTCTTGTCCACCAGGGTTTGGATGCATGTTTGGAGTCCGGTCAGCTCTCCTTTCTTACCCCACGATAGGCCCGTCTCCTTCCAGGAGGTGAGCCGCGTAGGTGGTCTGGATCGAAACTCGGGGGGTGCAACCCATTCGGCGTCGCGCGGCTCGGTAATGTAAAACCACCCCGATTGCCACCCCTTCAGGGTCTCCACAAAGGAGCCCTCGAGCCATAGGACGTTGGCCATCTTGCCCACCATGGCACCTCCGCACTCCGCCTGGTTGCCGCGCACCACCTTCGGCTTGACATTGAAAGTCTTGAGCCATAGGCCGAAATGGGGGCGGATGTGGAGGAAAGCCTCGCACACGACGATAAACGCCAAGATGTTGAGGACAAAGTTCGGGGCCAGATCATGGAAATCCAGGCCGTAGTAGAACATGAGCCCCCGGACAAATGGGTGGAGAGGGAAGCCCAGTCCGCGGAGGAAATGGGGGAGGAACACCACCCTCTCATGGGGCCTAGGGGTGGGGATGAGCTGCCCCTTTTCGGGAAGCCGGTACGCGATGTCGTTAGACAGGTATCCGGCCTTCCTCAGCTTTTTGATGTGTCCCTCTGTGACGGAGGAGACCATCCACTTGCCTCCCGCTCCGGACATGGCTGGAGAAGGTTGAGGTGGGGAGTGCGGACTTGGGCGCTGGAGCTCGAGTGCGCAAGAATGGATAGGCGAAGGAGGAAGAAGGCGTAGGTGAAAAGGTGGATCCTTATCCCCTTATATGGGTGGACGCAACTACATGTCCCCACCAGCCTGGTAAAACTCGCTTATCCCCAAGCGCTGTAATCAATGGCGCGGTTGGGTTACCCACGCCCGTATTGATGAGAATCCCGGGATAAGGGTATACGATCTCTGCTTTAATCAGACGTGCCAAGGAAACCGCCTCGCATGACGCGCTGAGGTGGGATAATGAAACGACTCGGATAAAGGCTTGGTCGTGGTGTGTCACGCTACGGAATACGTCAGCAGATTAGATTGGTGTAAATATTATTTTCTCTATGGAAATATGTGGAAACTTATTTTGTAGAGCCGGACACTATCTTTGTGTTCAAAATCTTCTATGAAGTAC
This sequence comes from Triticum urartu, assembly GCF_056163025.1. NCBI lineage: Eukaryota > Viridiplantae > Streptophyta > Magnoliopsida > Poales > Poaceae > Triticum > Triticum urartu. The sequence goes on from NC_141876.1 coordinate 51,081,317, forward strand.
TTGGAGGAGGAACCTGCCTTGCAATGCCGAAGACAATCTGCGCGCCGGACTCGTCGTCATTGAAGCCTGGTTCAGGGGCTACTGAGGGAGTCCTGTATTAGGGGTTGTCCGGATGGCCGGACTATACCTTCAGCCGGACTCCTGGACTATGAAGATACAAGATTGAAGACTTCGTCCCGTGTCTGGAAGGAACTTTCCTTGGCGTGGAAGGCAAGCTTGGCGATATGGATATACAGATCTCCTACCATTGTAACCGACTTTGTGTAACCCTAACCCTCTCTGATGTCTATATAAACCGGAGGGTTTTAGTCCGTAGGACAACATACACAACGACAATCATACCATAGGCTAGCTTCTAGGGTTTAGCATCTCCAATCTCGTGGTAGATCTACTCTTGTACTACCCATATCATCAATATTAATCAAGCAGGACGTAGGGTTTTACCTCCATCGAGAGGGCCCGATCCTGGGTAAAACTTCGTGTCCCTTGCCTCCTGTTACCACCCGGCCTAGACGCACAGTTCGGGACCCCCTACCCGAGATCCGTCGGTTTTGACACCGACAATGGTTGTTAATCACATGGTGATGTGAACTATTGGTATTAAATCACATGGCGATGTGAACTACATTATTGACTCTAGTGCAAGTGGGAGACTGAAGGAAATATGCCCTAGAGGCAATAATAAAGTTACTATTTATTTCCTTATATCATGATAAATGTTTATTATTCATGCTAGAATTGTATTAACCGGAAACATAATACAAGTGTGAATACAGAGACAAACAGAGTGTCACTAGTATGCCTCTACCTGACTAGCTCGTTGATCAAAGATGGTTATGTTTCCTAACCATAGACATGAGTTGTCATTTGATTAATGGGATCACATCATTAGGAGAATGATGGGATTGACTTGACCCATTCCGTTAGCATAGCACTTGATCGTTTAGTTTGTTGCTATTGCTTTCTTCATGACTTATACATGTTCCTATGACTATGAGATTATGCAACTCCTGTTTACCAGAGGAACACTTTGTGTGCTACCAAATATCACAACGTAACTGGGTGATTATAAAGGTGCTCTACAGGTGTCTCCGAAGGTACTTGTTGGGTTGGCGTCTTTCGAGATTAGGATTTGTCACTCCGATTGTCGGAGTGGTATCTCTGGGCCCTCTCGGTAATGCACATCACTTAAGCCTTGCAAGCATTGCAACTAATGAGTTATTTGCGGGATGATGTATTACGGAACGAGTAAAGAGACTTGCCGGTAATGAGATTGAACTAGGTATTGAGATACCGATGATCGAATCTCGGGCAAGTAACATACCGATGACAAAGGGAACAACGTATATTGTTATGCAGTCTGACCGATAAAGATCTTCGTAGAATATGTGGGAGCCAATATGAGCATCCAGGTTCCGCTATTGGTTATTGACCGGAGACATGTCTCGGTCATGTCTACATAGTTCTCGAACCCGTAGGGTCCGCACGCTTAAAGTTTCGGTGATGATTGTATTATGAGTTTATGTGATTTGATGTACCGAAGATAGTTCGGAGTCCTGGATGAGATCGGGGACATGACGAGGAGTCTCGAAATGGTCGAGACATAAAGATCGATATATTGGACGACTATATTCAGACATTGGAAAGGTTCCGAGTGATTCGGGTATTTTCGGGGGAACGGGGAGTTACGGGAATACGAGGAAGAAGTAATGGGCCTCATGGGCCAAGTGGTGGAAGAGAGGAGGCAGGGCGTGCGGCCCCCCTAGCCCAAACCGAATTGGACTAGGGGGCCGGCCCCCCTTTCCTCCTTTTCCTCCTTCTCCTTCCTTCTCCTTCTCCTCCTTCCTTTCCTCCTCCTAGTAGGAGTAGGAAAGGGGAGTCCTACTCCTACTAGGAGGAGGACTCCTCCTCCTGGCGCGCCCATAGAGGGCCGGTTGGCCTCCCCCCTTGCTCCTTTATATACAGGGGCAGGGGGGCACCTCTAGACACACAAGTTGATCAGTTAATCTCTCCCAGCCGTGTGCGGTGCCCCCCTCCACCATATTCCACCTCGGTCATATCGTAGCGGTGCTTAGGCGAAGCCCTGCGTCGGTAGCAACATCATCACCGTCATCACGCCGTCGTGCTGTCGGAACTCTCCCGTGAAGATTTGCTGGATTGGAGTTCGCGGGACGTCATCAAGCTGAACTCAGAGGTGTCGTGCGTTCGGTACTTGGATCGGTTGGATCGTGAAGACGTACGACTACATCAACCGCGTTGTGCTAACGCTTCCACTTTCGGTCTATGAGGGTACGTGGACAACACTCTCCCCTCTCGTTGCTATGCATCACCATGATCTTGCGTGTGTGTAGGAATTTTTTTTGAAATTACTACGTTCCCCAACAGGTATCTCAATACCTAGTTCAATCTCGTTACCGGCAAGTCTCTTTACTCGTTCCATAATACATCATCCCGCAACTAACTCATTAGTTGCATTGCTTGCAAGGCTTAAAGTGATGTGCATTACCGAGAGGGCCCAGAGATACCTCTCCAACAATCGGAGTGACAAATCCTAATCTTGATCTATGCCAAATCAACAAGTACCATTGGAGACACCTGTAGAGCACCTTTATAATCACCCAGTTACATTGTGACGTTTGGTAGCACACAAAGTGTTCCTCCGGTATTCGGGAGTTCCATAATATTATAGTCATAGTGTCGGTGTCAAAACCGGCAGATCTCGGATAGGGGTCCCGAACTGTGCGTCTAAGGCGGATGGTAACAGGAGGCAGGGGACACGATGTTTACCTAGGTTCGGGCCCTCTTTATGGAGGTAATACCCTACGTCCTGCTTGATTGTTCTTGATGATATGAGTATTACAAGACTTGATCTACCACGAGATCGTAGAGGCTAAACCCTAGAAGCTAGCCTATGGTATGATTGTCTGTTGTCCTATGGACTAAACCCTCCAGTTTATATAGACACCGGAGGGGGCTAGGGCTACACAAGGTCGGTTACAAGGGAGGAGATCTACATATCCGTATTGCCTAGCTTGCCTTCCACGCCAAGGAGAATCCCATCCGGACACGAGACAGATTCTTCAATCTTGCATCTTCATAGTCCAACAGTCCGGCTGTCCGGAGACCCCCTAATCTAGAACTCCCTCATTAGCCCCTGAACCAGGCTTCAATGACGATGAGTTCGGCGCGCAGTATTGTCTTCGGCATTGCAAGGCAGGTTCCTCTCCAAATTCTGAATATCCGTTGAGTAGTGTCCGGCTCCCCATAAATGTTGCACTTCTTGGCTTCTGCGCCCAATAAGGGCTATCTCATACGTGTCGAGCGAATGCGAGGAGCCAGGGCATTTTTAGATTCGCCACCCTAGCCATGTAAATAAACTCCTATTAATGGGACGGGGTTTCTTAGATCCAAACCACACCATCCTCCCACAATGAGTATCCATCAGAGCGCGCTCGGAAAAATCCATTCCAACATGGCCGGCCACCGCAGCTCCTCCTCCCGCTCCCGTAGCCCTAAGCCCGGTGACTGGGAGAAATGTTCTGTCCTGCACAGCCAATTAGTAGAGTTGCAGACCCAGGGATTTCTCCCTCCAGCATATATGGTCCCCGTTCGAGCCGGGCTCGCCACCTATAATGGCGGGGAGCAAGCGGAGAGCTTCCCCAATCCCTCCAAGGGGGGGCGGGTATGCCTTGTCCCTTATTTACTAAGGGGACTTGGATTTCCAATCCATCCGTTCCTCCACGGACTCCTGGAGTTTTACGGCCTCCAGTTGCATAATTTCACTCCTGCTTCCATATTACACATCGCTGGTTATGTTGCCGTTTGTGAGCTGTTTCTGGGATGCGAGGCTCATTTCGAGCTGTGGAAGAGGCTATTCTGCCTTGTTCCCTGTACACAGGAGGAGGGGTCACTTTATCAAGTGGGCGGAGCCGAAATATGGCGCATCGCCGAGACCGAATACCTGTCCGGTACCCTGAAGAAGACGCCCGAAGACTGGCCTTCGGAGTGGTTTTACATGGAGGACGTCCCTCTTCCAGACCCTGTTTGGAGGGGTCTTCCCGAGTTCAACAATGCTCCTCTGAAGAAACACCGAAGTCGGCGCCCACGGAGCCCCCAGGAGGAAGACAACAAAGAAGTCCTTACCTGATGGACCGGATTAAAGTGTTGGCTCAATCAGGATTGACAATAATCGAGGTTATGTCAATATGCATAATGCGGGGGGTGCAGCCTCTTCAATATCGAGGGCACCCCCTGTGGTGTTTTAACGGGGAAGATGATGCCACCCGCAGCGGGCGTAAGGGACCGGACTCCGTTGCTACTTTAGCAAAAAATTATGTCCGAGTTGTTCAAGGGAGAGGAAGAGGAGTTCATCCGTATTAAGCCGCGGGACGGATTCTCCATGTACATCCCTCCAAACTGGGTGAGCTGTCACTCCTTACTCCCAGCATTCCCGCATTCTTTGTTGTAAATACTCACCTTGCCGTTTTACGGCAGGAACTGTGAAAAGCTATAAGGGAGGTCAACAGCCCACCTCCACAACCGGAGGACCCTGACCGGGCCCTCGATCCCGGACTCGAAGAGGATCCAGACATATTTGTGGAGCTGATAGACAGGGCATTCTATCAGTTGAGCTGCGATGACGCCATGGTGGCCATCATTGCTGACTATCCTGGGCTACTCCCTGCATCGCAGGTAAGGAAAAAACGAAGTCTGAACTTCCGAGAAGGATCCCCTTTTATGCACTTCACCTACCGTACACATATGGTGTTTTACAGGGAAGGCCTTCGGGACGCCATGCCGAACCCGCAGTGACTCGCCAACAAGGGGCACCGAAGCCGGGTAGGCCAAAAAGGAACGCGGTCAGGACTGAGACGCCGGTGCAGAGGTATGATACAAAACCTTGCTCCGTGGTTGTCATCTTTCTTTAAAATATAATGACGTCCATGTTTCCTAGTAGGAAAAACGCTCAGCGGACTATATCCGGAGAGGCTGCCGATTACGCCTCCACCAGTCGGGCTCTAGGGCCGGACATAGAGGCGGAAGCTAACATGGGGCGGACGCCGGATGTTCCTCCTACAGAGGATGCAGACAGACTATCCGCAACAAATTCCAAAGTGGAGAGCACCATGAATCACAGGCATCGCCGGGCCGTACTCCGTGACGCGTGTTTCTCCCAAGAGGCGTTCGATGCCTTCAACTCAGGAGATGCGTACATCCGTGCTGCTCAAAATGGTCTTCCTAGAGCCATGGACTAGTATGTAAAGGATATACGGGTAGGAAAATCTGACAATTATATATATATATCAGTAGCCCCTGAGACTTGAAACAGTTGACACAACTGATTTAAGGATCATTATTTGTGCAGGTTCTTACAGGGAGGAATACTTGATTGTCTCAAGAGTTGGAAAGTGCAAAGACCAGCTACAGGCCGCGGTGGCCGCGTTGAAGGAGTCCGAGAAGGCCCCCCTCTGGTAACAGTTGCTTCTGTTGTGAAGAATTACCGGTACCAGATAGTATGCGGCATGCATGCAAATCTAACAGTAGATATTGCAGATGACCCCAGAGTGAATCCGAAGGCCGTGCCGAAGGATGCGCAACGTGCTAATCGACAGCTAAATGCTGGCGAACGCGTGCTTACGCGAGTCAGGCAGGAGAAAAATAATCTCCAGGATGCTAATATCCAGCTGGACGTGGAACTGAGAGACGTCCGAGCCCAACTTGCGGACTCCGTGAAGGAGAATAAGCGGCTTTGACGTGGCATTTTTAGTAAGTGCTTGAACGAACTTTTGAAGGAGTTCAGCGAAGAAGCCGGCTAACAGAGTTATGTCTGCAGGTATGCTGACGGGTCATCCCGCGGAGGAGATGCCCGGGTCTTAGGGTGATCTTCTACCAGAGCTCTCACAACTACACGAGCAAGTTCGGCAGGTGATGCAGGGTATTGCCCAAGCCTTGTGGCCATCCGCGTCCCCGCCAGGAGGCATGGGGGAGCTTATAGAGAAGCTCAAGGGAGCGAGGCGGCGCTTCCGATTATGGAAGATATTGGCCTGTCGACAAGGTGCAAGGGAAGCCTAGGCTATGGTTAAGACGCGATATACCAAAGCTGACCCAAACCATATGGCCGAGGTCGGACCTGTGGGGCCTGATGGGGAAGAGATCCCCGTCAGTTTAGTGTATGACCAAGTAGAATTAGCCGCAAAGTATTCCCAATAGGATTGTAGGCTAGACAGCCTGTTGGATGGTATAGAAGAAGAATTTAATCAATCTTAGCGACTGTGTACTTCAAGTGACATATGTAATGTCCTAGCCGGATTGTAAATCATTTGTCATGGCGGACCTTTTTGCTTCGACCTCTGGACCCGATAGTCCGGAGTGTATCCGAATACCCACTCGGTTATGTAAAAACCGGGGTATGCGTGGAGACCAGGCATAGGGGTCATAAGTGCTTGAACAGACAAGTACCCAACTAGCGATGTTATATTACATGGGTAGTAAGAAACATCTTCCAAGGAGAATAGTTCCGTTAAGGGTTCCTTTCCCTGGGTACGCATGCCCTAATGTGCATGTCCGAACTGTGAAAAGAGACACAAGCTATAAACATCTAGGGGCATGTTTCAAATTAAATAAAAGTCATCTTTTATTCACCGACCGAATATTCCCTTAAGTACGCTAGCTTTCGGCTTCACCAGTCTGAGGTACACATCCGGCTGACCCGGCAGTAACAATCGCAGAGGTGCTCCCCTTATGCCCTAGCCGAATTAATGGGAACGTAGGGCATAAATACAAGAGCCAGGCAACCCAGCTTGGCCAAAACATAAGTCATATCGATGCATATAATGGCAAAAAAAGGTACATGCGGAAGAATAACACATGTGTGGGACATAAAGCCCAGAAAAATAGTTAGATTAAGCTTCTATATAAGAAGCCCCCAGGTATAATGAGCGCGGTTAGCGCGACAAGGTTGTGTAACCAAGACACAAGTTTAGCTTTTTAGGGCCTTAATGAGAAATAAAAAGAGAGAAAAGACAGATATGCAAAAAATTGACGGAGGAAAGGAGACGAACATAGAGTCCGGCGCTAGGCGTAGAATCTTTGGAGTCTGGCTGTATTCCATGGGTTTGGCTCGAGTCGATTATCCGATGCATCCCGCAGACGGTACGCTCCACCGGTCAGAACCTGATCGATAATGAATGGACCTTCCCATTTGGGCTTGATCTTGTTATTTTTCTTCTCTGGCAGGCGTAGAACTAGTTCGCCAACGTTATAGTTTTTGGCCCGTAGTTCTCTGCTTTGATACCTTCGAGCCTGTTGCTGATAGAATGCGGAACGGGCCTTTTCCCCGTCGCGCTCCTCCTCCAGGGCATCCAAACTATCCTGCCGATCGAGCTTGCCCTCTTTTTCTTCGTACATGCGCACTCGAGGTGAGTCATGAATTATGTCGCAAGGCAGAACCGCCTCTGTGCCGTACACCATAAAGAACGGTGTGTATCCGGTAGTGCGATTCGGCGTGGTCCGCGGCCCCCATAGTACGGAGTCGAGCTCCTCTACCCAGTGCGTGTTTGATTCCTTTAAGGACCGCACTAGTCTGGGTTTAATGCCGCTCATGATAAGACCATTTGCTCACTTGACTTGACCGTTAGTTTGCGGGTGATAGACAGAAGCATAATCGAGCTTGATGCCCATATTGCTGCACCAAAGTTTCACCTCATTGGCTGTAAAATTCGTGTCATTGTCAGTGATGATGCTGTGGGGGATGCCATAACGGTGTACAACCCTAGATATGAAGTCTATCACCGGTCCGGATTTAGCCGTTTTGATAGGTTTGGCTTCTATCCATTTGGTGAATTTATCCACCATGACCAGTAAGTATTTTTTTCTTATGGGTTCCCCCTTTAAGGGGTCCGACCATATCAAGCCCCCAGACCACGAAGGGCCAAGTAATGGGGATTGTTTGGAGAGCGGTAGGCGGCATAGGGCTTTGGTTTGCAAAACGCTGGCAACCGACGCAATGTTGGACCAGATGCTGCGCGTCTGCCCGGGCCGTCGGCCAATAAAAACCTGTATGGAAGGCCTTGCTTACGAGGGTCCGGGCTGCGGCATGGTGGCCGCCGAGTCCGGCATGGATTTCTGCCAAAAGCTTCCGCCCTTCCTCTTCGGAGATGCACCTTTGAAGGACTCCGGTAGTGCTTTTCTTATAAAGCTCTCCCTCGTGGACCTTGTAGGATTTAGATCGCCGCATTATGCAGCGTGCCTCATTTTGGTCCTGGGTAGTTCCTGCCTGGTTAGGTAGGCCAGGAATGGTTCTGTCCACGGGGCGATGACGGCCATTATTACATGGGCTGAAGGTGTTATTTCGATGGCAGAGCCTCCGATTGTGTCAGAGTGTTCGGTATCTGGTGTTGTGGCCGGGTTTCGGACTATTATTGCCGGTGTCCCCTTCCCATACCACGGATGGCTTAAACAGATTTTCCAGGAAGATGTTAGGTGGGACAGGGTCGCGCTTAGCGCCGATACGGGCGAGGATATCCGCCGCCTGATTATTTTCCCGAGCCACATGGTGGAATTCAAGCCCCTCGAACCGAGCTGACATTTTGAGGACGGCGTTGCGATATGCCACCATTTTAGGATCCTTGGCATCGAAGTCTCCATTTATTTGAGATATTGCGAGGTTTGAATCCCCACGCACCTCTAGGCGTTGAATGCCCACGGAAACTACCATCCATAGACCGTGTAATAGGGCCTCATATTCGGCTGCGTTATTGGAGTCTGTGTATAGTATTTGGAGTACGTATTGAACTGTATCTCCGGTGGGGGACGTCAGGACGACGCCAGCCCCTAGACCAACCAGAATTTTAGAGCCGTCGAAGTGCATGATCCAATTGGAGTACGCGCCGTACTCTTTAGGGAGTTCGGCTTCTATCCATTCGGCGACGAAATCGGCCAGTACTTGCGACTTAATGGCTTGCCGTGGTCTATATGTTATGTCGAATGGGAGGAGCTCGATGGCCCATTTGGCAATCCATCCCGTGGCATCGCGGTTGTTTATTATGTCGTTGAGTGGTACTTCTGAGGCCACCGTGATTGATCACTCTTGAAAGTAGTGTCGTAATTTTCGGGATGCCATAAATACCGTGTATGCTATCTTTTGATAATGTGGGTACCATGATTTGCATGGAGTGAGGACAGTGGACACATAATAGACCGGCTTTTGAAGTGGGAATTTATGTCCGTCCGTCTCTCGTTTGACGACGAGCACTGCCCTTACAACTTGGTGAGTTGCCGCTATATATTAGCATTGGTTCGCCAACATGTGGCGCGTCCAAGATTGGGTTGGTGGCCAGGATGGCTTTTATTTCTTCCAATCCGGCCGTGGCTGCATCCGTCCACTCGAAGTGTTCGGTGCGCCGAAGAAGGCGATAAAGGGGGAGTGGCTTTTCTCCTAATCGGGAGATAAAGCGGCTTAAGGCAGCCACACATCCAGTTAACTTCTGGATTTGCTTGAGGTCAGTTGGGATAGCCAACTGCGATAGAGCCCGGATCTTAGCCGGATTTGCTTCAATTCCTCTACTGGAGACGATAAAGCCTAGGAGATTTCCGGCGGGCATGCCAAAAACGCATTTTTCTGGATTGAGCTTAATGTCGTATGTTCAGAGATTGTCGAACGTGAGCCTCAAGTCATCTATTAAGGAGTCGACGTGTCTGGTTTTAACGACCAGATCGTCGACGTATGCCTCCACTATTTTGCCGATCTGCTTTTCCAGACATGTCTGAATCATGCGCTGATATGTTGCGCCGGCGTTTTTTGGCCCGAAGGGCATTGTATTAAAACAGAAAGGGCCGTATGGAGTGATAAATGCCGTTGCGGCTTGATCGCACTCCGCCATCTTAATTTGGTGGTACCCGGAGTATGCGTCGAGGAAGCACAATGAGTCGTGTCCTGCGGTAGCATCGATAATTTGATCGATGCGAGGGAGGGGGAAGGGATCCTTTGGGCAAGCCTTATTAAGGTCCTTGAAGTCGACGCATAGGCGCCAGGATTTGTCCTTCTTTGGTACCATAACCAGGTTTGCTAGCCAGTCCGGATGCTTTATCTCTCTAATGAATCCGGCCTCCAGTAACTTGGCTAGCTCCTCTCCCATGGCTTGTTGCTTAGGTTCAGAGAAACACCGAAGAGTCTGCTTGACCGGCTTGAATCCCTTTAGAATGTTAAGGCTATGCTTGGCCAGCCTACGTGGGATTCCTGGCATGTCTGAAGGATGCCATGCGAATATGTCCCAATTCTCGCGCAAGAACTCCCGTAGTGCGGCATCTACAGCGGGGTTTAACTGTGCCCCGATGGATGTTGTTTTTGTGGGGTCCGCTGGATGGACTTGGAATTTGACTATTTCATCCGCTAGTTTAAAAGAGGTGGACTTGGATCTTTTGTCTAGTATCACGTTGTCCCTGTCCACTGTGGAGCGCAGCGCGGTTAATTCCTCCGCCACAAGGGCTTCGGATAATGCCTCGAGGGCTAGTGCGGTTGTTTTGTTCTCGGCGCAGAGTGCTATGTCCGGATCACTAGCTAGAGTGATGATTCCATTGGGCCCGGGAATTTTGAGCTTCATGTACCCGTAATGGGGTATGGCTTGGAAGATCATGAATGCCTCCTGCCCTAGAAGGGCGTGATATCCGCTACTGAACGGGGCCACTTGGAATGTAATTTCTTTAGACCTGTAATTCTCCGGAGTGCCGAATACCACATCTAGTGTGATTTTCCCAGCGCAACGTGCCTCCCAACTAGGGATGATTCCTCGGAAGGTCGTGCTGCTTTGCTCAATACGGTTTCTGTCTATTTCCATTTTGTGAAGAGTCTCCTCATAAATGAGGTTTAATCCGCTTCCGCCGTCCATGAGCACTTTAGTGAGCCGAAAGCCGTCCACAATTGGACTGAGGACCAAGGCGGCTGGTGCTCGGGCTGTTCGGAATTTAGGTTCGTCACTGGCATTAAAGGTGATGGCCGTGTCGCTCCATGGATTTATTGCTGCCACATGGCAGACTTCGGCAAGGCTGTGGAGTGCTCGCTTGCGCCTGTTATTTGAGGCGAAGGTCTCGAAGACTGTCAACACTGTATTGTTATCCATGGGATGGTGCTCTGGGGTGTTTTGGGTGAGGAGATCCTCACCGCTCTTGGCCACCTGCCGGAGTACCCAACATGCTCTAAGGCTATGTGTTGGTATGGTATCTGCTGTACTATGAATTTTGCAGGGCCCGTTAAGCCATCCCACCAATACGGTTCCACGCCCTGTAGTGGGATTTTGCTTCTTTGTAATTGAGTCGGGCGACTTATGAGAGTGCACCCTTTTAGTTTGGACTGGGGGTTGTGTCAGAGCCAGATTATCCCAAAATTTTGTTTGGGTTTTCCAGGCGCTTTCCATCGCACAATACTTCCGTATTATGGTCGCCAGGTCAGCGAAGTGTGCTATGTCATGGCGACTTGTGGCGTTGAGGATTCCGTTGTCCGTGCAATTGTTGCAAAAGAACAAAATTGCGTCTTCCTCGCGACAGTCCTTGACCTTGTTCATTACAAGGAGGAATCTGGCCCAATAGTGATGTACTGTCTCTTGGGGCGCTTGCCTAATGTGGGAAAGATCGTTTGTATCTGGGTGGGCGGGTGGATTTAAGTCCGGACCTTGACCCAATCTGAGACCCTAGGGCAGGGGAGTTTCCGATCTTGGAAGTTCGGGCTCCGGGATGTTGCCCCGTAGGTTCGGTATGCAGCCTGATTCTAGGTTCAGGGTTAGGGCGATGTCCTCCCGTGAGCGGGTATCCGCCTCGGAGAGCTCGGGAATCCAGACATAGTTCGTCCTCAGGATAGAGGGAGAATTGCCGCATTGCTCCTCCACCACCGCTATCTGATGGGTGACCGGCGGAGAGTTGATCTCCCTTTGGTCGGGTTTAAGCCCGATCCAATCGTAGTTCGTAGCGACTCCCAGAGCGGCGATGCGATCCAAGAGCTCGTTCAAAGAGGAGAGCTCCATTGGATCCATCTGCTCGGCGAATTTCGAGCCGATGTGGAGGCTATTTTCGATGACCCGAGAAGTCATCGTCGGCGCAGTGGCCGAGCGGGCGGTGATGACGAAGCCGCCTAGTCGGAGAGTTTGGCCTACAGCCAGGGCTCCCCGAGAGGTGATGTTGTCCTTGACAACGAGACGAGCCATCCCTCCTTATGATGACGACACAGTGGAACTCTCAATGAAAGCACCAATGTCGGTGTCAAAACCGGCGGATCTCGGGTAGGGGGTCCCAAACTGTGCGTCTAAGGCGGATGGTAACAGGAGGCAGGGGACACGATGTTTACCCAGGTTCGGGCCCTCTTGATGGAGGTAATACCCAACGTCCTGCTTGATTGTTCTTGATGATACGAGTATTACAAGAGTTGATCTACCACGAGATCGTAGAGGCTAAACCCTAGAAGCTAGCCTATGGTATGATTGTCTGTTGTACTACAGACTAAACCCTCCAGTTTATATAGACACCAGAGGGGCCTAGGGTTACACAAGGTCGGTTACAAGGGAGGAGATCTACATATCTGTATTGCCTAGCTTGCCTTCCACGCCAAGGAGAGTCCCATCCGGACACGGGACGGAGTCTTCAATCTTGCATCTTCATAGTCCAACAGTCCGGCTAGAGGATATAGTCCGGCTGTCCGAAGACCCCCTAATCCAGAACTCCCTCACATAGGAACATGTATAAGTCATGAAGAAAGCAACAGCAACAAACTAAATGATCATCGTGCTAAGCTAACGGATGGGTCAAGTCAATCACATCATTCTCTAATGATGTGATCCCGTTAATCAAATGACAACTGATGTCTATAGTTAGGAAACATAACCATCATTGATTCAATGAGCTAGTCAAGTAGAGGCATACTAGTGACAATCTGTTTGTCTATGTATTCACACATGTATTAAGTTTCTGGTTAATACAATTCTAGCATGAATAATAAACATTTATCATGGTATAAGGAAATATAAATAACAACTTTATTATTGCCTCTAGGGCATATTTCCTCCAGTCTCCCACTTGCACTAGAGTCAATAATCTAGTTCACATCTTTATGTGATTAGTTCACATCTCCATGTGACTAATACCCAAAGGGTTTATTAGAGTCAATAATCTAGTTCACATCGTTATGTGATTAACACCCAAAGAGTGATCATGTTTTGCTTATGAGAGAAATTTAGTCAACGGGTCTGCCACATTCAGAGCTGTATGTATTTTGCAAATTTTCTATGTCTACAATGCTTTGCACAGAGCTACTCTAGCTAATTGCTCCCACTTTCAATATGTATCCAGATCGAGACTTAGAGTCATCTAGATCGATGTAAAAAGCTTGCATCAATGTAACTCTTTATGACGAACTCTTTTATCACCTCCATAACCGAGAAATATTCCCTTAGTCCTCTAAGGATAATTTTGACCGCTGTCCAGTGATCTACTCCTAGATCACTATCGTACTCCTTTGCCAAACTCAAGGCAGGGTATACAATAGGTCTGGTACATAGCATGGCATATTTTATAGAACCTATGACTGAGGCATAGGGAATGACTTTTCATTCTCTTTCTATTTTCTATCGTGGCCGGGTTTTGAGTCTTTACTCAACTTCACACCTTGCAACACATGCAAGAACTCCTTCTTTGACTGTTCCATTTTGAACTACCTCAAAATCTTGTCAAGGTATGTACTCATTGAAAATATATCAAGCGTCTTGATCTATCTCTATAGATCTTGATGCTCAATATGTAAGTAGCTTCACCGAGGTCTTTCTTTGGACAACTCTTTTCAAATACTCCTTTATGCTTTTTAGAAACTTCTACATTATTTCTGATCAACAATATGCCATTCACATATACTTATTAGAAATGTTGTAGTGCTCCCACTCACTTTCTTGTAAATATAGGCTTCATCGCAAGTCTGTATAAAACCATATGCTTTGATCACACTATCAAAACGTTTATTCCAACTCCAAGATGCTTGCACTGTTGGGGAACGTAGTAATTTCAAAAAAATTCCTACGCACACGCAAGATTATGGTGATGCATAGCAATGAGAGGGGAGATTGTGATCTACGTACCCTTGTAGACCGACAGCGGAAGCGTTAGCACAACGCGGTTGATGTAGTCGTACGTCTTCACGGCCCGACCGATCAAGCACCGAAACTACGGCACCTCCGAGTTTTAGCACACGTTCAGCTCGATGACGATCCCCAGACTCCGATCCAGCAAAGTGTCGGGGAAGAGTTCCATCAGCATGACGGCGTGGTGACGATCTTGATGTTCTACCATCGCAGGGCTTCGCCTAAGCACCGCTACAATATTATCGAGGATTATGGTGGAAGGGGGCACCGCACACGGCTAAGAAAACAATCATGTGGATCAACTTGTGTGTCTAGGGGTGCCCCCTGCCCCGTATATAAAGGAGCAAGGGGAGGAGGCCGGCCGGCCCTATTGGCGCGCCAAGGAGGAGTCCTCCTCCTAGTAGGAGTAGGACTCCTACTAGGAGGGGGAAAGGAAGTGGGGAGGGAGAAGGAAAAGGGGGGCGTCGCCCCCCTCTCCTAGTCCAATTCGGACCAGGGGGGAGGAGGCGCGCGGCCCACCCTGGCTGCCCTTCTCTCTCTCCACTAAGGCCCATATGGCCCATTACTTCTCCCGGGGGGTTCTAGTAACCCTCCGCTACTCCCGTTTTCTCCGAAATCACCCGGAACACTTCCGGTGTCCGAATATAGCCGTCCAATATATCAATCTTTATGTCTCGACCATTTTGAGACTCCTCGTTATGTCCGTGATCACATCCGGGACTCCGAACTAACTTCGGTACATCAAAACTCATAAACTCATAATATAACTGTCATCGAAACCTTAAGCGTGCGGACCCTACGGGTTCGAGAACAATGTAGACATGACCGAGACATGTCTCCGGTCAATAACCAATAGCGGAACCTGGATGCTCATATTGGCTCCCACATATTCTACGAAGATCTTTATCGGTCAGGCCGCATAACAACATACGTTGTTCCCTTTCTCATCGGTATGTTACTTGCCCGAGATTCGATCGTTGGTATCTCAATACCTAGTTCAATCTCATTACCGGCAAGTCTCTTTACTCGTTTTGTAATACATCATCTCGCAAATAACTCATTAGTTGCAATGCTTGCAAGGCTTATGTGATGTGCATTACCGAGAGGGCCCAGAGATACCTCTCCGACAATCGGAGTGACAAATCCTAATGTCGAAATACGCCAACCCAACATTTACCTTTGGAGACACCTGTAGAGCTCCTTTATAATCACCCAGTTACATTGTGACGTTTGGTAGCACACAAAGTGTTCCTCCGGCAAATGGGAGTTGCATAATCTCATAGTCATAGGAACATGTATAAGTCATGAAGAAAGCAATAGCAACATACTAAACGATCGGGTGCTAAGCTAATGGAATGGGTCATGTCAATCACATCATTCTCCTAATAATGTGATCCCGTTTAATCAAATGACAACACATGTCTATGGTTAGGAAACATAACCATCTTTGATTAACGAGCTAGTCAAGTAGAGGCATACTAGTGACGTTTAGTTTGTCTATGTATTCACACAAGTATTATGTTTCCAGATAATACAATTCTAGCATGAATAATAAACATTTATCATGATATAAGGAAATAAAATAATAACATTATTATTGCCTCTAGGGCATATTTCCTTCAGTCTCCCACTTGCACTAGAGTTAATAATCTAGATTACACAGTAATGATTCTAACACTCATGGAGCTTTGGTGCTGATCATGTTTTGCTTGTGGAAGAGGCTTAGTCAACGGGTCTGCAACATTCAGATCCGTATGTATCTTGCAAATATCTATGTCTCCCACCTGGACTAGATCCCGGATGGAATTGAAGCATCTCTTGATGTGCTTGGTTCTCTTGTGAAATCTGGATTCCTTTCCCAAGGCAATTGCACCAGTATTGTCATAAAAGATTTTCATTGGACCCGATGCACTAGGTATGACACCTAGATCGGATATGAACTCCTTCATCTAGACTCCTTCGTTTGCTGCTTCCGAAGCAGCTATGTACTCCGCTTCACATGTAGATCCCGCCACAACGCTTTGTTTAGAACTGCACCAACTGACAGCTCCACCGTTTAATGTAAACACGTATCCAGTTTGCTATTTAGAATCGTCCGGATCAGTGTCAAAGCTTGCATCAACGTAACCATTTACGATGAGCTCTTTGTCACCTCCATATATGAGAAACATATCCTTAGTCCTTTTCAGGTATTTCAGGATGTTCTTGACCGCTGTCCAGTGATCCACTCCTGGATTACTTTGGTACCTCCCTGCTAGACTTATAGCAAGACACACATCAGGTCTGGTACACAGCATTGCATACATGATAGATCCTATGGCTGAAGCATAGGGAACATCTTTCATTTTCTCTCTATCTTCTGCATTGGTCGGGCATTGAGTCTTACTCAATTTCAC
Source organism: Triticum urartu (assembly GCF_056163025.1). Taxonomy (NCBI): domain Eukaryota; kingdom Viridiplantae; phylum Streptophyta; class Magnoliopsida; order Poales; family Poaceae; genus Triticum; species Triticum urartu. Next base: position 51,097,827 of record NC_141876.1, read on the forward strand.
ACCTTGTAACACAGGCAAGAATCCTTTCTTTGCTTGATCCATTTTGAACTTCTTCAAAATTTGGTCAAGGTATGTGCTTTGTGAAAGTCCAATTAAGCGTCTTGATCTATCTCTATAGATCTTAATGCCCAATATGTAAGCAGCTTCACCGAGATCTTTCATTGAAAAACTCTTATTCAAGTATCCCTTTATGCTATCCAGAAATTTTATATCATTTCCGATTAGTAATATGTCATCTACATATAATATCAGAAATGCTACAGAGCTCCCACTCACTTTCTTGTAAATACAGGCTTCTCCAAAAGTCTGTACAAAACCAAATGCTTTGATCACACTATCAAAGCGTTTATTCCAACTTCGAAAAGCTTGCACCAGTCCATAAATGGATCGCTGGAGCTTGCACACTTTGTTAGCTCCCTTTGGATCGACAAAACCTTCTGGTTGCATCATATACAACTCCTCTTCCAGAAATCCATTCAGGAATGCAGTTTTGACATCCATCTGCCAAATTTCATAATCATAAAATGCGGCAATTGCTAACATGATTCAGACAGACTTAAGCATCGCTACGAGTGAGAAGGTCTCATCGTAGTCAATCCCTTGAACTTGTCGAAAACCTTTTGCGACAAGTCGAGCTTTGTAGACAGTAACATTACCGTCAGCGTCAGTCTTCTTCTTGAAGATCCATTTATTCTCAATTGCTTGCTGATCATTGGGCAAGTCAACCAAAGTCCATACTTTGTTCTCATACATGGATCCCATCTCAGATTTCATGGCTTCAAGCCATTTTGCGGAATCTGGGCTCACCATCGCTTCTCCATAGTTCGTAGGTTCATCATGATCTAGTAGCATGACTTCCAAAATAGGATTACCGTACCACTCTGGTGCGGATCTTACTCTGGTTGATCTACGAGGTTCAGTAGTATCTTGTTCTGAAGTTTCATGATCATCATCATTAGCTTCCTCACTAATTGGTGTAGGTGTCACAGAAACTGATTTCTGTGATGTACTACTTTCCAATAAGGGAGCAGGTACAGTTACCTCATCAAGTTCTACTTTCCTCCCACTCACTTCTTTCAAGAGAAACTCCTTCTCTAGAAAGTTTCCGAATTTAGCAACAAAAGTCTTGCCTTCGGATCTGTGATAGAAGGTGTATCCAATAGTTTCCTTTGGATATCGTATGAAGACACATTTCTCCGATTTGGGTTCGAGATTATCAGGTTGAAGCTTTTTCACATAAGCATCGCAGCCCCAAACTTTCAGAAATGACAACTTCGGTTTCTTGCCAAACCACAGTTCATAAGGCGTCGTCTCAACGGATTTTGATGGTGCCCTATTTAACGTGAATGCGGCCGTCTCTAGAGCATAACCCCAAAACGATAGAGGTAAATCATTAAGAGACATCATAGATCGCACCATATCTAATAAAGTACGATTACGATGTTCGGACACACCATTACGCTGTGGTGTTCCGGGTGGCGTGAGTTGTGAAACTATTCTGCATTGTCTCAAATGTACACCAAACTCGTAACTCAAATATTCTCCTCCACGATCAGATCGTAGGAATTTTATTTTCTTGTTACGATGATTTTCAACTTCACTCTGAAATGCTTTGAACTTTTCAAACGTTTCAGACTTATGTTTCATTAAGTAGATATACCCATATCTGCTTATGTCATCTGTGAAGGTGAGAAAATAACGATATCCGCCATGAGCCTCAACATTCATCGGACCACATACATCTGTATGTATGATTTCCAACAAATCTGTTGCTCTCTCCATAGTACCAGAGAACGGTGTTTTTGTCATCTTACCCATAAGGCACGGTTCGCAAGTACCAAGCGATTCATAATCAAGTGGTTCCAAAAGTCCATTAGTATGGAGTTTCTTCATGCGCTTTACACCGATATGACCCAAACGGCAGTGCCACAAATAAGTTGCACTATCATTATCAACTCTGCATCTTTTGGCTTCAACATTATGAATATGTGTGTCACTACTATCAAGATTTAATAAGAATAGACCACTCTTTAAGGGTGCATGACCATAAAATATATTACTCATATAAATAGAACAACCATTATTCTCTGATTTAAATGAATAACCGTCTCGCATCAAACAAGATCCAGATATAATGTTCATGCTTAACGCTGGCACCAAATAACAATTATTTAGGTCTAATACTAATCCCGAAGGTAGATGTAGAGGTAGCGTGCCGACCGCGATCACATCGACTTTGGAACCATTTCCCACGCGCATCGTCACCTCGTCCTTAGCCAATCTTCGCTTAATCTGTAGTCCCTATTTTGAGTTGCAAATGTTAGCAACAGAACCAGTATCAAATACCCAGGTGCTACTACGAGCATTAGTAAGGTACACATCAATAACATGTATATCGCATATACCTTTGTTCACCTTGCCATCCTTCTTATCCGCCAAATACTTGGGGCAGTTCCGCTTCCAGTGACCAGTCTGCTTGCAGTAGAAGCACTCAGTTTCAGGCTTAGATCCAGGTTTGGGTTTCTTCTCTTGAGTAGCAACTTGCTTGTTGTTCTTTTTGAAGTTCCCCTTCTTCTTCCCTTCGCCCTTTTTCTTGAAACTAGTGGTCTTGTTGACCATCAACACTTGATGCTCCTTCTTGATTTCTACCTCCGCAGCTTTTAGCATTGCGAAGAGCTCGGGAATAGTCTTGTTCATCCCTTGCATATTATAGTTCATCACGAAGCTCTTGTAGCTAGGTGGCAGTGATTGGAGAATTCTGTCAATGACGCAATCATCTGGAAGATTAACTCCCAATTGAATCAAGTGATTATTATACCCAGACATTTTGAGTATATGCTCACTGACAGAACTGTTCTCCTCCATCTTGCAGCTATAGAACTTATTGGAGACTTCATATCTCTCAATCCGGGCATTTGCTTGAAATATTAACTTCAACTCCTGGAACATCTCATATGCTCCATGACGTTCAAAATGTCGTTGAAGTCCCGATTCTAAGCCGTAAAGCATGGCACACTGAATTATCGAGTAGTCATCAGCTTTGCTCTGCCAGACGTTAATAACATCTGGTGTTGCTCCAGCAGCAGGCCTGGCACCCAGCGGTGCTTCTGGGATGTAATTCTTCTATGCAGCAATGAGGATAATCCTCAAGTTACGGACCCAGCCCGTGTAATTGCTACCATCATCTTTCAACTTTGCTTTCTCAAGGAACACATTAAAATTCAACGGAACAACAGCACGGTCCATCTATCTACAATCAAACATAAACAAGCAAGATACTATCAGGTACTAAGTTCATGATAAATTTAGGTTCAATTAATCATATTACTAAAGAACTCCCACTTAGATAGACATCCCTCTAATCCTCTAAGTGATTACGTGATCCAAATCAACTAAACCATGTCCGATCATCACGTGAGATGGAGTAGTTTCATTGGTGAACATCACTATGTTGATCATATCTACTATATGATTCACGCTCGACCTTTCGGTCTTCGTGTTCCGAGGCCATATCTGTATATGCTTGGCTCGTCAAGTATAACCTGAGTATTCCGCGTGTGCAACTGTTTTGCACCCGTTGTATTTGAACGTAGAGCCTATCACCCCCGATCATCACGTGGTGTCTCAGCACGAAGAACTTTAGCAACGGTGCATACTCAGGGAGAACACTTCTTGATAATTAGTGAGAGATCATCTTAAAATGCTACCGTCAAACAAAGCAAGATAAGATGCATAAAAGATAAACATCACATGCAATCAATATAAGTGATATGATATGGCCATCATCATCTTGTGCTTGTGATCTCCATCTTCGAAGCACCGTCATGATCACCATCGTCACCGGCGCGACACCGTGATCACCATCGTAGCATCGTTATCGTCTCGCCAATCTTATGCTTCCACGACTATCGCTACCGCTTAGTGATAAAGTAAAGCATTACAGCGCAATTGCATTGCATACAATAAAGCGACAACCATACGGCTCCTGCCAGTTGCCGATAACTTGGTTACAAAACATGATCATCTCATACAATAAAATTTAGCATCATGTCTTGACCATATCACATCACAACATGCCCTGCAAAAACAAGTTAGACGTCCTCTACTTTGTTGTTGCAAGTTTTATGTGGCTGCTACGGGCTTAAGTAAGAACCAATCTTACCTACGCATCAAAACCACAACGATAGTTTGTCAAGTTGGTGATGTTTTAACCTTCGCAAGGACCGGGCGTAGCCACACTCGGTTCAACTAGAGTTGGAGAAACTGACACCTGCTAGCCACCTTTGTGCAAAGCACGTCGGGAGAACCGATCTCGCGTAAGTGTACGCGTTATGTCGGTCCGGGCCGCTTCATCCAACAATACCGCCGAACCAAAGTATGACATGCTGGTAAGCAGTATGACTTATATCGCCAACAACTCACTTGTGTTCTACTCGTGCATATAACATCAACACATAAAACCAAGGCTCGGATGCCACTGTTGGGGAACGTAGTAATTTCAAAAAAATTCCTATGCACACGCAAGATCATGGTGATGCATAGCAACGAGAGGGGAGATTGTGATCTACGTACCCTTGTAGACCGACAGCGGAAGCGTTAGCACAACGCGGTTGATGTAGTCGTACGTCTTCACGGCCCGACCGATCAAGCACCGAAACTACGGCACCTCCGAGTTTTAGCACACGTTCAGCTCGATAACGATCCCCGGACTCCGATCCAGCAAAGTGTCGGGGAAGAGTTCCGTCAGCACGATGGCGTGGTGACGATCTTGATGTTCTACCGTCGCGGGGCTTCGCCTAAGCACCGCTACAATATTATCGAGGATTATGGTGGAAGGGGGCACCGCACACGGCTAAGAAAATGATCACGTGGATCAACTTGTGTGTCTAGGGGTGCCCCCTGCCCCCGTATATAAAGGAGCAAGGGGAGGAGGCCGGCCGGCCCTATTGGCGCGCCAAGGAGGAGTCCTCCTCCTAGTAGGAGTAGTACTCCTACTAGGAGGGGGAAAGGAAGTGGGGAGGGAGAAGGAAAAGGGGGGCGCCGCCCCGCCCCCCTCTCCTAGTCCAATTCGGACCAGGGGGGAGGCGCGCGGCCCACCCTGGCTGCCCTTCTCTCTCTCCACTAAGGCCCATATGGCCCATTACTTCTCCCAGGGGGGTTCCGGAAACCCTCCGGTACTCCGGTTTTCTCCGAAATCACCCGGAACACTTCCGGTGTCCGAATATAGCCGTCCAATATATCAATCTTTATGTCTCGACCATTTTGAGACTCCTCGTTATGTCCGTGATCACATCCGGGACTCCGAACTAACTTCGGTACATCAAAACTCATAAACTCATAATATAACTGTCATCGAAACCTTAAGCGTGCGGACCCTATGGGTTCGAGAACAATGTAGACATGACCGAGACATGTCTCCGGTCAATAACCAATAGCGGAACCTAGATGCTCATATTGTCTCCCACATATTCTACGAAGATCTTTATCGGTCAGACTGCATAACAACATACGTTGTTCGCTTTGTCATCGGTATGTTACTTGCCCGAGATTCGATCATCGGTATCTCAATACCTAGTTCAATCTCGTTACCGGCAAGTCTCTTTACTCGTTTCGTAATACATCATCTCGCAACTAACTCATTAGTTGCAATGCTTGCAAGGCTTATGTGATGTGCACGAGAGGGCCCAGAGATACCTCTCCGACAATCGGAGTGACAAATCCTAATCTCGAAATACGCCAACCCAACATTTACCTTTGGAGACACCTATAGAGCTCCTTTATAATCACCCAGTTACGTTGTGACATTTGGTAGCACACAAAGTGTTCCTTTGGCAAACGGGAGTTGCATAATCTCATAGTCATAGGAACATGTATAAGTCATGAAGAAAGCAATAGCAACATACTAAACGATCGGGTGCTAAGCTAATGGAATGGGTCATGTCAATCACATCATTCTCCTAATAATGTGATCCCGTTTAATCAAATGACAACACATGTCTATGGTTAGGAAACATAACCATCTTTGATTAACGAGCTAGTCAAGTAGAGGCATACTAGTGACGTTTAGTTTGTCTATGTATTCACACAAGTATTATCTTTCCGGATAATACAATTCTAGCATGAATAATAAACATTTATCATGATATAGAAATAAAATAATAACATTATTATTGCCTCTAGGGCATATTTCCTTCATGCACCAGTTCATTGATGGATCGCTGGAGTTTGCACACTTTGTTAGCACCTTTAGGATTGACAAAACCTTATTGTTGCATCATATATAACTCTTCTTTAAGAAATACATTAAGGAATGCAGTTTTAACATCCATTTGTCATATTTCATAAAATGCGGCAACTGCTAACATGATTCGGACAGACTTATGAGCATCGATACGGGTGAGAAAATCTCATCGTAGTCAACACCTTGAACTTGTCGAAAAATTTTGCGACGATTCGAGCTTTGTAGATAGTAACACTACTATCAGCGTCCGTCTTCCTCTTGAAGATCCACTTATTATCAATGACTCACTGATCATCAGGCAAGTCAATCAAAGTCCATACTTTGTTCTCATACATGGATCCCATCTCAGATTTCATGGCCTCGAGCCATTTTGCGGAATCTGGGCTCATCATTGCTTCCTCATAGTTCGTTGGTTCGTCATGGTCTAGTAACGTGACTTCCAGAATAGAATTACCGTACCACTCTGGTGCGGACCGTACTCTAGTTGACCTACGAGGTTGGTAGTAACTTGATTTGAAGTTTCATGATCATCATCATTAGCTTCCTCACTAATTGGTGTAGAGATCACTAGAACTGATTTCTGTGATGAACTACTTTCCAATTCAGGAGAAGGTACGATTACCTTATCAAGTTCTACATTCCTCCTAATATCTGCAGCAAAGTGTTTAGTAGCAAAGTAATATGATAGTAGTAGTAACGGTAGCAAAAGTAATATTTTTGGTGTTTTGTAGTGACGATAACAATAGCAACGGAAAAGTAAATAAGCGAAGAACAATATAGGGAAAGCTCGTAGGCAATGGATCGGTGATGGAGAATTATGCCAGATGCAATCGATCATGTAACAGTCATAACCTAGGGTGACACAGAACTAGCTCTAATTCATCAATGTAATGTAGGCATGTATTCCGAATATAGTCATACGTGCTTATGGAAAATAACTTGCATGGCATCTTTTGGCCTACCCTCCCGTGGCAGCGGAGTCCTAGCGGGAACTAAGGCATATTAAGGCCTCCTTTTAATAGAGTACCGGAACAAAGTATTAACACATAGTGAATACATGAACTCCTCAAACTACGGTCATCACCGGGAGTGGTCCTGACTATTGTCACTTCGGGGTTGCCGGATCATAACACATAGTAGGCGACTATAGACTTGCAAGATAGGATCAAGAACTCTCATATATTGATGAAAACATAATAGGTTCAGATCTGAAATCATGGCACCCGGGCCCTAGTGACAAGCATTAAGCATAGCAAAGTCATAGCAACATCAAACTCAGAACATAGTGGATACTAGGGATCAAACCCTAACAAAACTAACTCGATTACATGATAAATCTCATCCAACCCATCACCGTCTAGCAAGCCTATGATGGAATTACTCACGCACGGCGGTGAGCATCATGAAATTGGTGGTGGAGGAAGGTTGATGATGACGATGGCGACAGATTCCCCTCTCCGGAGCCCCGAACGGACTCCAGATCAGCCCTCCCGAGAGAGTTTAGGGCTTGGCGGCTACTCCGTATCGTAAAACACGATGAATCCTTCTCCCTGGTTTTTTTCTCCCTGAAAGTGAATATATGGAGTCAGGGTTGAGGTCGGTGGAGCGTCAGGGGGCCCACGAGGCAGGGGGCATGCCCAGGGGGGTAGGGCACGCCCCCCACCCTCGTGGACAGATGGAGGCCCCCTGACGTGGATCTTCCTTCTAGTATTTTTTTATATATTCCAAAATAATTCTCCGTTGATTTTCAGGTCATTCCGAGAACTTTTATTTCTGCACAAAAATAACACCATGGCAATTCTGCTGAAAACAGCGTCAGCCGGGTTAGTTCCATTCAAATCATGCAAGTTAGAGTCCAAAACAAGGGCAAAAGTGTTTGGAAAAGTAGATACGACGGAGACGTATCAACTCCCCCAAGCTTAACCTTTGCTTGTCCTCAAGCAATTCAGTTGATAAACTGAAAGTGATAAATAAAAACTTTTACAAACTCTGTTTGCTCTTGTTGTTGTAAGTATGTAAAGCCAGCATTCAAGTTTTCAGCAAAGATTATGAACTAACCATATTCACAATAACATTTAGGTCTCATGTTTACTCATATCAATGACATAATCAACTAGCGAGCAATAATAATAAATCTCGGATGACAACACTTTCTCAAAACAATTATGATATGATATAACAAGATGGTATCTCGCTAGCCCTTTCTGAGACCGCAAAACATAAATGCAAAGCACCTTTAAAGATCAAGGACTGACTAGAAATTGTAATTCATGGTAAAAGAGATCCAGTCAAGTCATACTCAATGTAAACTAACAGTAATGGATGCAAATGACAGCGGTGCTCTCCAACTGGTGCTTTTTAATAAGAGGATGATGACTCAACATAAAAGTAAATAGATAGGCCCTTCGCAGAGGGAAGCAGGGATTTGTAGAGGTGCCAGAGCTCGGTTTTGAAATAGATATGAATAATATTTTGAGCGGTATACTTTCATTGTCAACATAACAACCAAGAGATGGTGATATCTTCCATGCTACACACATTATAGGCGGTTCCCAAACAGAATGGTAAAGTTTATACTCCCCCTCCACCAACAAGCATCAATCCATGGCTTGCTCGTAACAACGAGTGCCTCCAACTAACAACAGTCCCGGGGGAGTTTTGTTTGCAATTATTCTGATTTGATTTGCGTAAAGCATGGGACTAGGCATCCCGATGACCAGCCATTTTCTCGTGAGTGAGGAGCGGAGTCCACTTCTCTTGAGAATAACCCGCCTAACATGGAAGACACAGACAGCCCTAGTTGATACATGAGCTATTCGAGCATACAAAACAGAATGTTTATTTGAAGGTTTAGAGTTTGGCACATACAAATTTACTTGAACGGCAGGTAGATACCGTATATAGGTAGGTATGGTGGACTCATATGGAATAACTTTGGGGTTATGGAATTGGATGCACAAGTAATATCCCCACATAGTACAGGTGAAGGCTAGCAAAAGACTGGGAAGCGACCAGCTAGAGAGCGACAACAGTCATGAAATGCATTAAAATTAAATCAACACCGAATGCAAGCATGAGTAGGATATAATGCACCATGGTCAAATCAACTTCCGGGTTCTATTCTCTCTCGTTTCCAAGTCTGCACTTGTTGTTTTCCTGACAATAGTAAGATGTCAATCCTATTAACCTTCATGAATTTTGCTTGAGCATGAAGTGACACATTTCATTGTTTAAGTTTGAAACTATTGTTTTAAAAAACAATAATTATTTAGTAACACTAATATTTCTTGAATAATTAGTTTGACCACAGTTTGACCACAGTTTGACCAGATTTGACCAAAATTCAAAATAACTGAAATAATTATTTAGTAACACTAATATTCTAGAATAATTAGTTTGACCATTGTTTGACGACAGTTTGACCACTTTTTGACCAGATTTGACTAGTAATTTTTTCGATTTTTTCCACTCTAGATCTTAAAAGCCTCGTAACTTTTTTTCTGTTAGGTTTTTGAGGATTTTGAAAATGTTTAACGGGGTTCCCCCAGTTAAATTCGGATGTAACTTTTCGAGTAGATGATTTTTCATATAAATTTTTTTTAATCCGAGTTCGTATGCAAAAGTTATGCCCATTTTACAAATTCCAGAGAGATTTTGCAAATAAAGTCGAAATTCATATTTGTAAATTTTCCCAACAAGTAGACCACATATCACATGGGAAACTTATTTTATTTTATTTTTTTGACATTTCCATCATTTTCTTTTGTTTTTTCTAAAACTGAAAAGGCGATCCATGGGGGGGGGAGAGTTTGAAAATGGGACCTTTAGTACCGGTTCGTGCCATGAACCGGTACTAATGTCTCAAAACCCATTAGTATCGGTTGGTGGCACCAACCGGTACTAAAGGTCTAACCTTTAGTCCCGGTTGGTGCCACCAACCGGGACTAATGGGCATCGCACCCTTTAGTCCTGGTTCGTGGCACGAACCGGGACTAAAGGGCCCAGGTGAACCGAGACTAATGCCTTAGCCGCACGAACCGGGATAAATGCTCACGTTAGTCCTGGTTCTTGACTGAACCGGGACTAATGTGAAAACTGCCCCGTGACCAAAGCCCTGTTTTCTACTAGTGTATAGATCTATAACATAGATATGCAAATACTATCAAGACTAAGTTCATGATAAATTAAAGTTCAATTAATCATATTACTTAAGAACTCCCACTTAGATAGACATCCCTTTAATCATCTAAGTGATCACGTGATCCATATCAACGAAACCATGTCCAATCATCACGTGAGATGGAGTAGTTTTCAATGGTGAACATCACTATGTTGATCATATCTACTATATGATTCACGCTCGACCTTTCGGTCTCAGTGTTCCTAGGCCATATCTACATATGCTAGGCTCGTCAAGTTTATCCCAAGTTTTTTTGCGTGTGCAAAACTGGCTTGCACCTGTTGTATGTGAATGTAGAGCTTATCACACCCGATCATCACGTGGTGTCTCGGCACGACGGATCTTTGGCAACAGTGCAAACTCAGGGAGAACACTTGTACCTTGAAATTTGGTGAGAGATCATCTTATAATGCTACCGTCGAACTAAGCAAAATAAGATGCATAAATGATAAACATCACATGCAATCAAAAAATGTGACATGATATGGCCATGATCATCTTGCACCTTTGATCTCCTAAATTTCTTTCTTTTTGTCGTTGGGCAAGGAGCAATCCATTCAGCACTTTCCGATGGGGACCAAAAGCCACTGGGCTACCAAGAAGTCGGATTCAGTTCAGTCCCGTTTTCAAGATCCGGTTCAGTGTTTGGGGATGGCTTGGTCCAAGCGCGAGCGGTACCAAATCGAGGCAAACTCTGAATACTAGATATGACCCAAAAATAACAGGGGTCAAGGTCGGCCAGTGAGACGATGGGAACCAGATTTGAACTGGTGACACGAGGATTTTCAGTCCTCTGCTCTACCAACTGAGCTATCCTGACCTTTTCTTGTGCATCATCCTAGTAGAGTATTTGTATCTATGTCAATTAAAAGTACCGTCATGATCTCTATCATCACCGGCATAACACCATGATCTCCATCATCTTGATCTCTATCAACGTGTCATCATATGGTCGTCTCGCCAACTATTGCTCTTGCAACTATTGCTATCGCATAGAGATAAAGTAAAGCAATTATTTGGCGCTTGCATCTTATGCAATAAAGATACAACCATAAGGCTTCTGCCAGTTGCCGATAACTTCAACAAAACATGATCATCTCATACAACAATTTTGTAGCGACCAGACCTCAAACGGACCAATCTCTGTGCTCAGGTGTCATCCCTGGATCAGTAATGCTGACACCACACAGTACTCGAAGGATTTATAACAGAGTAGCAATCACACACTTGTTACATCGAGTGTCTCAAAAGAGAACTTATTACAATAAATATGGCTTAAGGCCATCTAATGACGATAACAGCGGAAGGCTTGGAAGATAAGTGAGTCCATCAACTCCAACGGCATCACTTAGTATAGAACCACGACCTAAAAGCACCTTACTTGTCGTCTGAAAAGTCTGCAACATGAACGTTGCAGCCCGAAACGGGTCAGCACATGGAATATGCTGGCAATGTAACACATAGAGAGCAATAAAAGATATAGGCTATACTATATGCATATTTGGCTGGTGGAAAGCTCTATGGTTACAGTTTTGCGTAAAGCCAATTTTTCCCTACTGCAAAGGAATAAATTTTATTTAACTATCATGGTAGTTGTTAAACATTGAGAGTGTAGACACCCTCTCAATCCCAATTAAGCATCATCATTAAAACCCAACAAAATTAATTAGATTAACATGATGAGATTCACATGATAATCCAAGTACTAGATACTCAAGATGTCCATAACCGGGGACACGGCTAACCATGATTAGTTTATACACTCTACAGAGGTTTGCGCACTTTTCCCCACAAGACTCGATCTCCTCCGTTGGGATTCTCGCACTACATGATGTTTGAGAAACAGATGACCGAGACATAGTCTTTCAGAAGCGCTAGCACCTTACGATCGGGTAGACCGTTACACCTACTTTCCCTACATCTGCTAGTCTACCACTGTAAGAGTTTGCACAACTTAGTCAACTATGCTAGATCCCATAGTAGCTTGTGGCTGCACACGGAAGTTTCTAGCATGAATAATCTCATGATCCCTTTGAGCCTGGGTGGCGGTCCATAAAGAAAAACAGGCAATCGCTGGAATACCCAGGTGCCTCAATCCACCCAGATGTGTATTTAAGTTGCCACCTTAGATAAACCATTAATTTAACAATCTCACATCTGTCATGGATTTCACTCACCCAATCCACGTCTACTAGCATAGCATGGCATAATAAGCAAACATAGAAGTAACTCCCAAAGGTTTGATAATAAATAGGTAATAGGTACTACCTCAACTACTTCCCAAACCCACAATTTAATTAGATCATAATCATGCAATGTGTGAGGATTAATCTAATGCAATAAAAACTGGGTAGTAGGGGGTATGATCAACGTGTTACTTGCCTTACTGATGATCCGCGAAACCTAGTGATTCGAAGTAGCAAGCGGTGCACTCCGGTTACTCTATCGCAAACAAACAAGCATACAATAAGTACTCCACTAATGCACAGGTAAAACTCAAATAAGAGATCTAACCAGATAGTTCAACTTAAGAACTCCGGTTGGCAAAAAAAAGAACCGAATCGAACGAAACCACGAAAGACAAACGGCAAAAGAAACAGGCTTCGTTTACTATTCTGGATCTAGGGCAATTTTACAGAGGCAAAAACTTGTTTGAGTTGGTTAATCGGAAAGAGAGTTTGGAGATGAAACTCCAGGTGCTTGAATCGCCTGATTCCGATAAACAAGCGAAAAGTTATACTAGAACGAAAATCGGATCAGGAATCGCGATCAGAAAAATCACGGATTAAATCCGAGAAAAAGAAAAACGATGAACAGATTAACGAATGAACGTTCGTTATCTGGATCTAAACGATGAACGTGTTCATTAAAACGAACGAACGAGCGAACGCTCGCTAAATAAATAAACCGGAAAAACCGATCTATTAAAAAAAATCTAAAAAAACGAACGAAAAACCGACAGAAAACCGAACGGTTTTTCGAGAAAAACCGGCGGCGGGGCGGGGTCAACCTCCGGTGAGGCGAGGCGGCGGGCGGTGGCTCCGGCGGGCGCCAAGGGGCGGCGCGGTGCGGCGGCGCGAGCGGCGGCGGCGCGGCACGGCGAGGCGAGGCGGCGGCGGCGGCAGGGGCGGCGGGGCGCGCTAGGGTTTGAGGGTGGCTCAGCTGGGCTCCCCCGGCTTATAAGGCCGGCCGGGCCAGGTGTCCGGGTCGGACACGGCCCGATAGGTCGGTTCGCGTTTTTTTTGTTTTTTTAAATAGTTACGCTCAGAAAAAAACAAAAGGAAAACTAAACGGCTCCAAAAATCCCGAAATAAATTTTCCCCGGCTTCTAAAATCAAGCCGCACAGGATGAACATTTATTTGGGGCCTAAATGCAATTTTGAAAAACGCGCATTTTTCCTAAATTCAAATAAAGTAGCAAATAAATCCAAATAAAATCTTATTTGTTTTTTTATCAAATCCTCAGTATTTCTTTATTTTGGGAAAGTCATTTTATTACCTCTCTCATATTTTTGTAATAGAAATAATTGAAGATAAAATAAATAAAATCAAATGATCCTTTTTTCAAAATTTGAGAAAACTCAAATATGAAAATAATGAAATCCCCAACTCTCTCCGAGGGTCCTTGAGTTGCGTAGAATTTCTAGGATCAACCAAAATGCAATAAAATATGATATGCAATGATGATCTAGTGTATAACATTCCAAATTGAAAATTTGGGATGTTACAAACCTACCCCCCTTAAGATGAATCTTGCCCTCGAGATTCGGGTTGGCCAGAAAATAGGTGAGGGTGGTCCTTCAACAGATCTTCCTCTCGTTCCCAGGTGGCTTCGTCCTCCGTGTGGTGGCTCCACTGAACTTTGCAAAACTTAATAACCTTGCTGCGGGTGACTCGACTGGCATACTCAAGGATCTTGACTTGTTTCTCCTCATAGGTCAAATCACTGTCCAACTAAATCGCTTCCAGCGGCACTGTGTCTCTCAGCGGTATATCAGCCATCTCTGCGTGGCACTTCTTCAACTGGGAAACGTGGAACATGTCATGAACTCCTGACAATCCTCCGGACAATTCCAACGTGTAGGCTACTTCTCCCATACGCTCCAAAACCTTGTATGGTCCTACAAAACGTGGCGCTAACTTTCCCTTAACTCCAAAACGCTTAACTCCTCGAAGTGGAGATACTCGAAGATAAACTCGGTCTCCGACTTCGTAAACTGTCTCCTTGCGTTTAGAATCTACATAGCTCTTCTGCCTGGACAGGGCTACCTTGAGCCTATCATGAATCAATTTTACTTTCTGTTCAGACTCCTTAATTAGATCCGGTCCAAACAGCTGGCGGTCTCCAACTTCATCCCACGACAATGGGGTCCTGCACCTCCTTCTGTACAAGGCTTCGAAAGGGGCCATCTTCAAACTGAATTGATAACTTTGTTATAAGAGAACTCTGCATATGGCAAATTCTCGTCCTAACTAGATCCATAATCTAGCGCACAAGCTCTTAGCATATCCTCCAAAATCTGATTGACTCTCTCGGTTTGTCCATCTGTCTGCGGATGGAAAGTTGTACTAAGCTCTAGCCTAGTACCCAAAGTTTCATGCAACTGATTCCAGAACTTTGAGGTAAATTGGGTTCCTCTATCTGATACAATGCTCCTTGGAACTCCATGCAGACATACGATCCTGGTCATGTATATCTTTGCTAACTTTGCACTGGTATAGGTAGTCTTCACTGGAATGAAATGAGCTACCTTTGTCAAACGATCGACTACAACCCATGTCGAGTCATAGCCTGAACGTGTTCTGGGCAATCCTGTAATAAAATCCATGCCTAACTTATCCCACTTCCATTCGGGTATTGGCAATGGCTGTAGCAATCCTGCTGGCTTCTGATGCTCTGCCTTTACTCTCTAACATACATCACAAACTGCTACATATTCCGCAATATCCTTCTTCATTCCGGTCCACCAGAAAATATCCTTCAAATCCAAATACATCTTGGTATTTTCTGGGTGAATCGAATATGGTGAATCATGGGCCTCTTGCAGAATTAACTTCCTGATCTTCGAGTCATTAGGCACATAAACATGGTCTTCAAACCATAAGGTGTCGTGCTCATCCTCACGAAATCTGTTAGCTTTTCCTTTGCTCATTTTCTCCTTGATAGAAGCAATCTCCTTGTCAGTCTTCTGGGCTTCTCTGATCTTATCCATCAAAGTAGACTGAATCTCCAATACTGCTACATAGCCTCTCGGGACTATTTCCAAACATAGCTCACGAAGATTCTCGGCTAACTCTCTTGGTAAATCTCTCGTCATTAAGGTGTTGACATGGCTCTTACGACTCAGCGCATCGGCTACTACATTAGCCTTTCCGGGGTGATAATGCAATCTCATATAATAATCCGTGATGAGCTCCAACCA
Source organism: Triticum urartu (assembly GCF_056163025.1). Taxonomy (NCBI): domain Eukaryota; kingdom Viridiplantae; phylum Streptophyta; class Magnoliopsida; order Poales; family Poaceae; genus Triticum; species Triticum urartu. The sequence goes on from NC_141876.1 coordinate 51,113,671, forward strand.
TCTCCTTTGTCTGAGATTTAACTGCTTCTGCGTGAAAATATACTTCAAACTCTGGTGATCTGTGTACACCTCACAATGATTTCCAATGAGAAAGTGTCTCCAGGTTTTCAATGCATGCACTACGGCTGCTAACTCCAAATCATGCGTAGCATAATTCAACTCATGAGGCTTAAGCTGTCGCGAGGCATAGGAAACAACTCTTCCTTCCTACATAAGTACTGCTCCAAGTCCTCGACGTGAAGCGTCGCAATACACCTCATAATCCTTGGTCTGATCTGGCAAAATCAACACTGGTGATGTAACCAAACGTTTCTTCAACTCCTAGAAACTGGCCTCACATTCCTTAGTCCATATGAACTTGGTATCCTTCTTCAACAACTCCATCGTAGGCTTTGCAATCTTCGAGAAATTTTCAATGAATCTCTGGTAGTATCCTGCGAGTCCAAGAAAACTCCGGATCTCTCCAACTGTTGTTGGCGCTTCCCAATTTGTCACGGTGTCAACCTTGGTGGGATCTACTGCTATACCTTCTCCGGATATAACGTGTCCAAGGAATCCAACTTCCTTCAACCAAAACTCACATTTGCTAAACTTGGCATATAACTGATGTTCTCTGAGCTTACCAAGTACCAAATGCAAATGCTCCTTATGCTCTTCTTCATTCTTCGAGTATACCAGGATATCATCAATGAACACCACGACGAACTTATCCAAAAACTCCATAAACACTTTGTTCATCATGTTCATAAAGTATGCAGGTGCATTAGTTAGACCAAATGACATAACGGTACACTCATACAGCCCATACCTGGTGGTAAAAGCCGTCTTAGGTATATCCTGTTCTCGAATCTTCAACTGATGGTATCCTGATCGCAGGTCGATCTTGGAAAATACCTTAGCTCCTTGCAATCGATCAAACAGATCATTGATCATCGGTAGTGGGTACTTGTTCTTGATGGTTACTTCATTCAATCCTCGATAATCAACAACCATCCTTAATGATCCATCCTTCTTCTCCACTAGAAGTACTGGCGATCCCCAAGGTGAAGAACTTGGGCGAATATAACCTTTATCCAGTAACTCCTTAATCTGCTTCTTAATCTCCACCAAATCCTTTGCGGGCATCCTATATGGTCTCTTAGATATTGGCCCTGTGCCTGGCAAAAGCTCAATCAAAAACTCAATATCTCTATTCGGTGGCATGCCTGGCAACTCTTCTGGAAATACATCAGGGAAATCCTTCACTACTGGTACTTCCTCCTGCACAACTCCTGTTAAGCAATTTACTTGAGTCCTCTTTGGCACATGTCGGGATACATACTTGATCCTTCTTCCTTCTGGGGTGGTAAGAAAAATTGACTTACTGGCGCAATCGATGTTTCCTCCATACATCGACAGCCAATCCATACCCAGGATTACATCCAAACCTTGTGATTCCAAAATGATCAAATCCGAGGAAAACACATGCCTACCTATACTCAATGGCACTTGAAAACATCCCTTACTAGCCATATACTCCGCTCCTAGTGAGCTTACTAACATAGGTGTTCTAAGAACTTTGGTGGGCATATTATACTTATCCACAAATCCCCTTGATATGTATGAATGCGATGCACCAATATCGAAAAGAATGAGTGTAGTAAATGACTTAACCAAAAACTTACCGATTACTGCATCCGGCTGCTCTTCAACTTCCTCCATGTTAACGTGGTTCACCTGTCCCCTATTGAAAGGGTTCGGCTTCTTCCTAGATCCTCCATTGCCATTTCCATTCTGGGATTCAGGACATTCATTTGCATAATGTCCGGTCTTCTGGCACTTGAAACAAGTGACTTGGCTTAGGTCTCTCTTGGCTGGGGTTGATGGGTTGGTGCGGTTCTGGCCGTTGCTTCCTCCATTCCCATTACCATTCTTGGTGCCATTGTGATTGTGCGAGCTACCTCCTCCATGGGTATGCTGAAAATGTCCTCCCGGTCTAGGGGTAAAATGTGGCTTCTGCTAAGCTCCTGAATTGTACTTCCCTTGTCCATACTTCCTCTTGCGGTTCTCAATCTAATGCTGCTTCCATTCAATCATGAGAGCACGATCTACCAACTCCTGGTAGTTGTTGAAGGTTGCTACCATCAACTGCATGCTCAACTCATCATTCAGTCCTTCCAGAAACTTCTTCTGCTTAGCTGCATCCGTAGCAACGTCATCTGGAGCATAACGTGCTAGCTTACTAAAGTCCTCCACATACTGCCTAACTGTCCGTCCTCCTTGGCGCAAGTTGCGAAACTCTCGCTTCTTCATGGCCATAGCTCCTGCTGGAACATGGGCAGTACGAAAAGCCTACTGAAACTGGTCCCATGTGATAGTGTCGACAAGGAAAGTGGCGGTGAAATTCTCCCACCATGATGCCGCGGGTCCTTCAAGCTGATGTGCGGCAAACTTCACCTTTTCCGCATCTGTGCATCCTGCCGTGGTCAACTCCCTTGCTGTCTTGCGGAGCCAATCGTCTTCTACTATCGGCTCGGTGCTACTGGAAAACACCGGCGGATTCAGCCTAAGAAAACAGGCTAAGTGATCAACAGGTGGTGGTGGTGGTGGTGGTGGTGGGTTGTTATTGTTGTTCCCCTGATTCTGATTCTGGACTAGCAACTGCATCAATGTGTTCTGCTGCTGGATCAACTGGGTGAGCTCCGATGGGAAGGTAAATCCGGGGTCACGTCTCGGAGGCATCTGCGGGTTTAGAAAAGATGAGATTTAAGAATAGAGAGGGGTCTAGAGAGAAAACACTACCCATATGCACATGAGGCAAAAGAAAAAAATTCACTTCATTCAATCAAACAAGGGCATACAATCGATCTAACTATCGCAAGAGTGCTCGGACTACTATATTTACATGGTGGACTACTACTACTGTTGGGGTGGTCTACTAGAAATATTCTTCGGTTGCAGACTCCATGATATCTGCTCCAGCTTCATCAACATATTCATCATCGCTATCATCTGGATCTGAGTCGGTGTCGTCGATGATGATGATGTAGTCTTCCGGGCGAATCTCCTTGGATTCTTCGTCTTCTTCTACTGGTGTAGGGCCTCCCATAAATATTCCGATCTTCATTGTTAGGTCGGCATTCTTATCCACTAGTACTTCGATTTCCTCTTCATAATCTTCACGTGTAGCCTTGAGTTCTTCCTCCAGTTCCTTGATTCTAGTCCTTGCCTTCTTCAGATCTATCATGTCGGCGCACATCTGGTTCTCCTGACATCGAATGTGCTGGTTTAACTCATGGATAAAAGCTGCAATTGATCTATCCTTCCTGGTGCTGATCATCTCCCAGTGCTCATCTCGGCGCCCACAAATCTGGTAGATAGTATCCTTGAGATCATTGCGGTAAACTTCTCCAATGCGTCCCATGGCGATGTGAGCTGCCATGCTCTTTCCTAGATTCCAAGTTGGTGCATCAAAGGAAAACTCTATGGGCTGAGTGACTGGCATGAACGTCCTTCCTGGAACTTGAACTTGAATCATCCAGCGCTCTTCTTCAGGTAAAGTGGTGTTGTAAGTCCCGGTGAAGCTTGATACTCCTATGTTCAGATATCTAGTGACTTCCTTCAAGTGACGTCCAAAGGGTGTATCTTCATCCGGTTGCGTGAACTTGTTCCTTGCGTCCGCCATCCTAAAAGAGTAGAAAAGATGAGAAATCAGAATGAGAAGAGTGAGTAGTGATCTAGGGCTTTAGCTTAGTGGTCGTGTCCTACAGTCAGCGTGTGCTCTGATACCATCTTGTAGCGACCAGACCTCAAACGGTCCAATCTCTGTGCTCAGGTGTCATCCCTGGATCAGTAATGCTGACACCACACAGTACTCGAAGGATTTATAACAGAGTAGCAATCACACACTTATTACATCGAGTGTCTCAAAAGAGAACTTATTACAATAAATATGGCTTAAGGCCATCTAATGACGATAACAGCGGAAGGCTTGGAAGATAAGTGAGTTCATCAACTCCAATGGCATCACTGAGTATAGAACCACGACCTAAAAGCACCTTACTCGTTGTCTGAAAAGTTTGCAACATGAACGTTGCAGCCCGAAACGGGTCAGCACATGGAATATGCTGGCAATGTAACACATAGAGAGCAATAAAAAATATAGGCTATACTATATGCATATTTGGCTGGTGGAAAGCTCTATGGTTACAGTTTTGCGTAAAGCCAATTTTTCCCTACTGCAAAGGAATAAATTTTATTTAACTATCATGGTAGTTGTTAAACATTGAGAGTGTAGACACCCTCTCAATCCCAATTAAGCATCATCATTAAAAGCCAACAAAATTAATTAGAGTAACATGATGAGATTCACATGATAATCCAAGTACTAGATACTCAAGATGTCCATAACCGGGGCCACGGCTAACCATGATTAGTTTATACACTCTACAGAGGTTTGCGCACTTTTTCCCAAAAGACTCGATCTCCTCCATTGGGATTCTCACACTACATGATGTTTGAGAAACAGATGACCGAGACATAGTCTTTCAGAAGCGCTAGCACCTTACGATCGGGTAGACCGTTACACCTACTTTCCCCTACATCTGCTAGTCTACCACTATAAGAGTTTGCACAACTTAGTCAACTATGCTAGAGCCCATAGTAGCTTGTGGCTGCACACGGAAGTTTCTAGCATGAATAATCTCATGATCCCTTTGAGCCTGGGTGGCGGTCCATAAAGAAAAACAGGCAATCGCTGGAATACCCAAATGCAATAAAATATGATATACAATGATGATCTAGTGTATAACATTCCAAATTGAAAATTTGGGATGTTACAAATTTATATCTCATCACGTCTTGACCATATCACATCACAAAATGCCCTGCAAAAACAAGTTAGACGTCCTCTACTTTGTTGTTGTAAGTTTTACGTGGCTGCTACGGGATGAACAAGAACCGTTCTTACCTACGCATCAAAAAACCACAATGCGGTATAGTGATTTCTTTTTGATCTTCAGAAAGAACTATGTTCATTGAATCCGATTCAACTAAAGCTGGAGAAACAGACACCCGCTAGCCACCTGTGTGCGAAGCACATCGGTAGAACTAGTCTCGCGTAAGCGTACGCATAATGTCGTTCTGGGCCGCTTCATCCAACAATGCCGCTGAATCAAGAATCAACTAGTGACGACAAGCAATATGTATATACCCACGCACACAACTCCTTTGTGTTCTACTCGTGCATATGACATTTACGCATAAACCTGGCTCGGACGCCACTGTTGGGGAACGCGGTAATTTCAAAAAAAATCCTACGCACACGCAAGATCATGGTGATGCATAGCAACGAGAGGGGAGAGTGTGTCCACGTACCCTCGTAGACCGAAAGCGGGAGCGTTATGACAACGCGGTTGATGTAGTCGTACGTCTTCACGATCGACCGATCCTCAGTACCGAACGTACGACACCTCCGCGATCTGCACACGTTCGGCTCGGTGACGTCCCGCGAACTCACGATCCAGTAGAGCTTCGAGGGAGAGCTTCGTCAGCACGACGGCGTGATGACGGTGTTGATGAAGCTACCGACGCAGGGCTTCTCTTAAGCACCGCTACGATTTGACCGAGGTGGATTATGGTGGAGGGGGCACCGCACACGGCTAAAAGATCAATGATCAACTTGTGTGTTATGGGGTGCCCCCTGACCACGTATATAAAGGAGTGGAGGAGGGGGGAGGGCCGGCCCTCCTATGGCGCGCCTTGGGGAGTCCTACTCCCACCGAGAGTAGGATTCCCCCCCTTTCCATGTAGTAGGAGTGGGAGAGAAGGAAAGGGAAAAGAGAAAAGAAGGAAGGAGTGGGCATCGCCCCTCCCCCTAGTCAAATTCGGACTAGGCCTTGGGGGGCGCGCAACCTCCTCTCTCTCTTTCCCCTAAAGCCCAATAAGGCCCATATACTCCCTGGCGAATTCCCGTAACTCTTCGGTACTCCGAAAAATACCCGAGTCACTCGGAACCTTTTCGATGTCCAAATATAGTCGTCCAATATATCGATATTTACGTCTCGACCATTTCAAGACTCCTCGTCATGTCCCCGATCTCATCCGGGACTCCGAATTACCTTCGGTACATCAAAACACATAAACTCATATTACCGATCGTCACCGAACGTTAAGTGTGCGGACCCTACGGGTTCGAGAACTATGTAGACATGACGGATACTCGTCTCCGGTCAATAACCTATAGCAGAACCTGATGCTCATATTGGCTCCTACATATTCTACAAAGATCTTTATCGGTCAAACCGCATAACAACATACATTGTTCCCTTTGTCATCGGTATGTTACTTGCCCGAGATTCGATCGTCGGTATCTCAATACCTAGTTCAATCTCGTTACCGGCAAGTGTCTTTACTCGTTTTGTAATACATCATCCCGCAACTAACTCATTAGTTGCATTGCTTGCAAGGCCTAAAGTGATGTGCATTACCGAGAGGGCCCAGAGGTACCTCTCCGATAATCGGAGTGACAAATCCTAATCTTGATCTATGCCAACTCAACAAGTACCATCGGAGACACCTGTAGAGCACCTTTATAATCACCCAGTTACGTTGTGACGTTTGGTAGCACACAAAGTGTTCCTCCGGCATTCGGGAGTTCCATAATCTCATAGTCATAGGAACATGTATAAGTCATGAAGAAAGCAATAGCAACAAACTAAACGATCATCGTGCTAAGCTAACGGATGGGTCAAGTCAATCATATCATTCTCTAATGATGTGATCCCGTTAATCAAATGACAACTCATGTCTATAGTTAGGAAACATAACCATCATTGATTCAACGAGCTAGCCAAGTAGAGGCATACTAGTGACAATCTGTTTGTCTATGTATTCACACATGTATTAAGTTTCCGGTTAATACAATTTTAGCATGAATAATAAACATTTATCATGATATAAGGAAATATTAATAACAACTTTATTATTGCCTCTAGGGCATATTTCCTTCACAAGCACATCAGGCAGCATAGTACAAATACTAAAATGTTTATGCACACGAATGTTCATGCACTCCGAATACTGAAATGTTACAACATAGCACTCAAATGCTCATGCACTTATTGATTCTGTAAGATTGCTTGTTTTAAACATCAACCAGATTCAACCTGCCATCCTTCTTCAGAATTTGCTTCTTCATTGTCTCAGCGCTTCTTACTTGCTTCTTCAACTCAACTAAGCAGTGGCGGAGCTTGATGAAGATTGTTGAGGGGGCTAATCAAAGTTGAGGTGGCGAAGAAGACAAGTTACACATAAGCTTTGAGAAACCTTGGATATTCAAGCCAATAATTAGGGATACACATAAGAGTTTTCCTAGAGTAGGGGGGTGGCATGGCCCCCTTTGATGCCCATGAAGCTCCGCCACTACAACTAAGTACAAGCTAGTAACCAAGAAGAGAAGAATTAGCACTCAGTACTTGCCAAAATTCTGAAAATATAACACAGAGAAACAATTGTTCCTCGTAGGCAAAGATAAAGTGATGGCTATATAAGTTAAGGCACAAGTACAAAACAAAGATAGGATTTTCAGGTTGCACAAGTACAACGGAAGAGTGCATTTAGTTAAGGCATCCAACAAATCTAGTTTGCCAGTACTTTCTCAGTACTTGAGCAGGTTGAAAGGCACACCACTAATTTTATCAATACATTGTCAGACCAGTATTTCAAGTAAAATCAAGATCGATAATGTGGTACACAGGAAGAACTTGCTCATGGTAGTGTGTACATGGAACAAATTACTCTAAGCAAACACATGACAAAAAAATAAATACCTATTTTAGAAAGATGTTATGCGGGCTTAATTATCATATGTAGTACTGATTATGATTCTTGGCAAACATCAGAGACAACCAAGTCAAGAAAATACAAACTGACATTTTTGCTTGGCAAACTATCTGGAGTACTGGACTGTTTTTTTTTTGGCCTAAATAAACTTGCAGCCTGGCTTGTATACATTTCAGTTTATGGTAGGGGTGCGAACCAACTTGTCGTTGGATGGTTAGAGAGGCTGTGGTATCCCCAGCCCATCAGGGTTCAAATCCTGGTGCTCGCATTTATTCCTGAATTTATTTCAAGATTTCTGGCGATACGCATTCAATGAGAGGAGACGTACCCGTCGATGACGAGGTGCCTACGATGACTTCATAAATTTCAAAATGATATGCCGGCTCAGTTTTTCGAAGGTGCTCATAGGGGTAGGGTGTACGTATGTGTGTTTATAAGGATAAGTGTATGCGCATGTATATGAGCGCTTGCGTTGTGTTAAAAAAAAGTTCACAGTAGGGGTGGGATTTTCTGGTAATTGTGTGGAAGTACCGGGGGCAGAGTGGGGGAGCGTGAGAAAAGAAATAAGCCACGGAAACACCACACCTCCGGCGCGTGCTCCTCCGCCCCTCCTTGCCCACCTCGACCCCGACCCCGACCACGATTCGCTCCTCCGCCGCTCCTCCCTCGTCGTCCACCTCGACGCCGAGCTCGCTCCTCCGCCGGAACCACTGCCGAGAGCAGCTAAGGTAATTCCCCGCGATCCCGGTCAAAATCCATGTCCTCCTCGCCACGACGCGCGGCCGATCCCCGTAGCAGCGACTTTTCCTCTCCACCGCCACCACCACCCCGTCCCGTGCCCCTCCTCTTCTCCGCCTGACCTACCGACCCTACCAATCCGACCCGACCCGATCCCGCCGCGCCTCAGAGCTGCCGCCGTGCCCTAGCTCCGCGTCATCGCCGACGCCCGCCCCCACCCCTCAGCCGCCCACCAACCCATCCCGCCTCGCCGGGACCGCCGTTCCCATTCTAGACCTCATAGCGCGTCCGCTGTCTCCGCCCCGTCCGCGGTCTCGGACATTGATTTTTCGAGGTATGGGATTTTTTTTTGGGTCATCCAGCGATGACTAGTTAAAACAAAAATAAGTTCTACGAGTTTTGGGCACCCCATCGAGATCCGCCCTGTCGCGCCCGCACAATACTTCGATGATGATCTTTTTTTCTTAGTTTTAGTTATGGGTACAAAATCATGGGGTTTGGCTCCGAAATGGTGACCGGCCATCTGCCACAGCACACTGAAGCCATCGTAATACAGTCATTCCATCTTTTTTTCAGAGGGAATAAACATTTCGTGTAGCCCCGGCCGATTGTTCACCACCGTAAATCGAATCCTCAGATTCAGCCTTTCACACCTCACGGCCTTGCAGCGATGGTCTCCGGTGCCACTACACAGTGGCACACTCCCGTCATGGCCGCGTTGCGCCAGGCTGAAGCATGCCCATCAGTGAACTAACTCGACTAAGGCCGTCTTTGTTGAACACACCATCATGGCTGGTGATGGCATGTTTGGCCTTTGTAGGGCACCCTTGTAGAAAGCAAGGCGGCCAGTACAGCGAAGAGAAATTGTGCAGCAGTGTGTGCCGGTGCGGTGCCGAGGGAGTACTTGCTTGTTCTTGAGCAGTAATGCTAGGAGGATGGAAGGCAAATTAAGTAAACAGTTTCGTGCAGCCCTCTTGCTGGTTGTTACAATAGTAGTATAGTAATTCTACTGTTATGTATAGGGCCACCATTTTGGTGTGACGCACAATTGCCCCCATTTTACAATGTCACATAGCAAATTTTGCTTATTATCGTGTTGAACTATTCCATATCGATTTGTGTACTATTAAGAAGTATGTTTTTGAAAGATTGTTGGTATACACATTCTGTCAAAATTATCAGAAAACTGCACATTTGATTGACTACAAAAGCCATAGATTCTTGCTGATAATTGCCGTCTGGTCATTAGCTTGTCCCACCTCCCATGTGTCAGATGCACTATTAGATGGTCTGAGCATGTCGTGTCCGTTTGTCACAGTGGCACACTCCCACCTCCCAAAATATGTGCATCTTTGTTCGATTTACTCTTGACAGTTTTTTTCTGCAGGGAAACCTAGAATAGGTGGTGTTATCTGGCTTCGAATTGCTGTCTAAACATTTCTTGATCCTCACTCATCAGAAACTTAAAGCATGAGGTTAGTAGTCTTAATTCCTCCTTCGAGATCAATAAGAAACTGTTTGAAAGAAATGATGCATACTGACTTATTTTGGTATGTACGTTTTTCAGAGTGTTAGTTAGTACTCCATTACTTGGCTTGGGTTGTTTCAAATCTTATCTCTGGGCTAGCATAATGATGGAGCATAAGCATTTCTCTTTTTTTAACCAACTTGTGAACAAGGGTTCAGCATATTTGTTTGGTGTCCTGAGTAATACAATTGATTTTTACAATGCAACATGACATGGTAAATTAAAGTGTGTAGACAGTCTTGAACTTAATCCAGGTTTTATACAAAATAGTATTCTCTGTTTGAGAAACTGGAAGGACTGATAGACTAATATGTCAAAGGGCTTATATTCGATATAAGATTCTCTATTTGGCTTTTGCATTTTATGCTACTATGAAGACATAGAAAATAGCATTGATCTGTTGCCTGCTTAAACACAATAAAGCCTAGCTATTGATTTCTACATGGACGTGGTATTGGAAAAAATGGGTATGATTTTGTAGTACCATTTGTATTTTTATATGGTTTTACATGTACGCGAAACCATGTTTTTGGCGCAAATGCTGCGCTATGATCCAGAGCTAATGAAATCAACTGAACTGGCTGCATAAGTGTGAGCTAGACCTCAACTTGCTTGATTTTGCTTCCATTATTTTGACTTTTTTCTCTTCAGTTCCCATCGCGTGAAGTGGAATGAGGACAATCTGTATGAGATTGAATCAAACAAGCCAGTGAGGCAAAAGATAACCGAGCCCAAGACACCGTATCACCCTATGATGGATGAAGAAGATGGTATATGTCTTGTTACTTGTATCTCATCATATCTGACCACTATTTGTGCTCATAATGTGCAAGCGCTGGATAATTGCTTTCATTGCTTGCTCTCTAGGGTCACTATCACCAACACGCCCTTTCGACAAGTGCCTAGATGAGACTGTTAGTGCTGAAGCTATATTGACTGCTTTAAATGGTGTGGCCTCTTCAAGTAAAAATGATTCAAAGGATGATGAGTGGGCATCCTCAGATGATGATGCAGATGCCATGGAACAGGATGATGGTTGGTAGCTTCTTTCTCAGTTACCATTTTATGTTTCTAGAGTTGCTAGAGTAAATCAGTAATTACTGATGTTCAATATATTTGACTAGCTGAGTTATGCGACTTGATTTTATGGTATCAGCTTTCTGTAATGAAGTCCATAAGTGATCCAACTATATGATTACTCATATAGCTCTTCTGAATTAGCTAGCTAAGATAAACCTTTTGTAACTCTTTCTAAGTTGCTATCTTATATCATGATTTATATTTGTATTTGATGTCATGCATAAGTGTATACTTAATTATCAACGTAATGTGGGAATAGTAAGCTTACTATATGAGTCCAGGACGTTATTCGAACAGGCAGAGTCCAGGACGTTATTCGAACAGCCAGTGATATGTTTGGTGTTCATGCAGACTCAGAAGCTGACAGATCATCAGTGAGTTTCAAAGAGCATCGCCGCAATCACTACGATGAATTCCGCAAGGTCAAAGAACTGATGCGCACTGGATCCCTGGTTGAAGATGAGGCCCGTGTGAATGAGCGAGCTGCAAACAACGCCGAAGACAAAACTGCAGGAGAGAAGGCAACAGGCGACAAGAGTGAATCGTCAGCATCACCTCAAGTATGAGCCATAAAGTGAATTCTGTGGTCGCTAAGCCTAGGGAAAGTTCAACTAAGCGGGAGCATGCAGTTTGCGCCTGCTCTGTGTGTATTGTTGGATCCTTGTTTTCACGCCAGATCGGATGATTTTCTGTACGCAAAGAACCTGTTCCTCTTTCTTATTTTGAGATGCCGCGGTGCCTAAAATGGTGGAGAATTCTAGTTGAACTAGCTACTTCACGTTCAGTCAGGAGGCTAGAATTTGCCTGGGCCGCTTTTTATAATACTGGAACTGAGTTATATGGACAACCCTTGAGCAATTTTTCTTCTTGAGATCATGCTTTACTGCTTGTGATTGCGGATCCATGATGAACATAAGAGTTATTGCACAATTAAGGTATTTACTTTCATTGTTCAGTTCAGTAGTTCATTGGTTTGCCTGGCCATTGGAAACAGCTTATGAGAATATGAGATTGTAAAGCAGGAAACTGTGGCCTGCTTGAACAGCTCGGTTGCTCGCTAGGATTTAATGCCAAGAGAGTTTGAACGCACACCTTGTGGTGTAACATTTGGCAAATTAAAATAAAGTGATTAGTAGAAAGCTCGGGGCGAAGTTATACGATGTCGACAATTATGCACTTTTTTGGTTAACCAAAGTTCATCTTTTAACAATAAATATAATTATGCAATTTTTCAGTTAACCAAAATTCATCCTTACAAAGATCAAATAATTGGTGGATGGAGGTCGGTGATTACCGCAAATGATTAGTGGATTGGGATGTAACGCCCCGATCTGGATCGAAGGCGACCAGAGTAGGCTTCGGGAGGGGATCGGAGTAGGAGGGTGAGGGAGAAGGGGGTGAGCGAGGGGAAAGTAGGTGAGGGAATTCAGAATATCTTTTCATCAGCATACTTGATACAACCCCTCTCCAGGGCGTAAGTACTTGCGCGACCCAACCAGCCCTTGGCCTCTCATACACTTACAAGTGGAACCCACGCACGCCTACACTTGGCTAGGCCAACTGGCAGTCACGCGGTGGTGGCGTGCACTACCGATGTGACATTCTCCCCATCTTGAGAAGTGACTCCCTCTTCGATGGTGCTGTCGTCCCAGATTTTGGCCAGCAGGTAGCGCTGTCGAAGTACCTTATAATCTTCCCAGGTTGTTGATGGCGGAGTTGTGTCCCAAGCCACCTGAACCTGAATCACCGGAGCGTCACCTCGTTTCATTCTTCTGTCCAATATCTCCGCAGGCATGGAATCCACTGCCGACAAGTCTGCAGTCGCAGGTAGTTCAGAGAACACTGGTGTATAGTTGGGTGTGAAGGGCTTCAGTTGGGAAACATGGAGCACGGGATGGATGCGACTGTCGGAAGGCAATTCCAGCTTGTATGCCGAGGGACCGATCTTGGCGATGATGGAGAAGGGCCCGAAGAACTTGAATGCCAACTTGGCGCAAGGGCGGCTGGCCACAGATTTCTACATGTAAGGTTGGAGTTTCAGGAGCACTTGATCACCAACCTGGAAGACGCGCTCGGTGCGATTCCGGTCTGCAAACTTCTTGTACTTAGTCTGCGCCCGAGTCAACTGCATTCTTAAGTTGTCCTTGTGCAATGTCCAGTCTCACTGTTCCCCGATCCGTCAAGGTTGCTTGTGTTGCCGGCCAGGTGGCCATGCTCCCCTCGTTTGCTTCAACATCGTACAACGCCTTGAACGGAGAGCAACCCAAAGAGGAGTGGAAGCGGAGTTGTACCAGAACTTTGCGGAGGGCAGCCAGCGATGCCATTGTCGCGGAGTATCATGGACAGCGCAGCGCAGGTACATATCCACGCACTGATTCACGCGCTCACTTTGTCCGTCAGCCTGCGGATGGTAGCAGTGCAGTAGAGCACACTGGTGAACACCTTGTCGCAATCGGACACGATGGATGAAGGGATGCCGTGCAGCTTGACAATGTTGTCCCAGAACACCTTTGCCACATGTGTCGCCGTGAACGGATGTCGCAATGGCACAAAGTGCGCGAACTTGGTGAAGCGGTCGACCACCACCATGATTGCGTCATACCCCTCAAATTTGGGCAGACCCTCGACGAAGTCCATTGTCAGATCTTGCCATGGAGCCGTGGGAATGGGGAATGGTGCCAATTTTTCCCGCTGGTTTGCGCAGCTCATGCTTTGCTTGCTGGCAAACCTGCCATTGCCGCATGTAGTCGTCGACGTCCTGCTTCATGCCCTTCCACTCGAACAGCTTCTTAATGCGTTGATACGTGGCTGTCGACCCGGAGTGGCCACCAACGGCACTGTCGTGCATGGTGATGTCTACTACACAACATTCTTCTTGTAGACGTTGTTGGGCCTCAAAGTGCAGATGTTTGTAGGACAGTAGCAAATTTCCCTCAAGTGGATGACCTAAGGTTTATCAATCCGTGGGAGGCGTAGGATGAAGATGGTCTCTCTCAAACAACCCTGCAACCAAATAACAAAGAGTCTCTTGTGTCCCCAACACACCCAATACAATGGTAAATTGTATAGGTGCACTAGCTCGGCAAAGAGATGGTGATACAAGTGCAATATGGATGATAGATAAAGGTTTTTGTAATCTGAAAATATAAAAACATCAAGGTAGAAAGTGGTAAAAGTGAGCGTAAACGGTATTGCAATGCTAAGAAACAAGGCCTATGATTCATACTTTCACTAGTGCAAGTTCTCTCAACAATAATACCATAATTGGATCATATAACTATCCCTCAACATGCAACAAAGAGTCACTCCAAAGTCACTAATAGCGAAGAACAAACGAAGAGATTATTGTAAGGTACGAAACCACCTCAAAGTTATTCTTTCTGATCGATCTATTCAAGAGTTCGTATTAGAATAACACCTTAAGACACAAATCAACCAAAACCCTAATGTCACCTAGATACTCCAATGTCACCTCAAGTATCCGTGGGTATGATTATACGATATGCATCACACAATCTCAGATTCATCTATTCAACCAACACAAAGAACTTCAAAGAGTGCCCCAAAGTTTCTACCGGAGAGTCAACACGAAAACGTGTGCCAACCCCTATGCATAAGTTGACGAGGTCACAGAACTCGCAAGTTGATCACCAAAACATACATCAAGTGAATCACATGATATCCCATTGTCACCACAGATAAGCACATGCAAGACATACATCAAGTGTTATCAAATCCTTAAAGACTCAAACCGATAAGATAACTTCAAAGGGAAAACTCAATTCATCACAAGAGAGTAGAGGGGGAGAAACATCATAAGATCCAACTATAATAGCAACGCTCACGATACATCAAGATCATTCCGAATCAAGAACACGAGAGAGAGAGATCAAACACATAGCTACTGGTACATACCCTCAGCCCCGAGGGTGAACTACTCCCTCCTCGTCATGGAGAGCACCGGGATGATGAAGATGGCCACCGGAGAGGGATTCCCCCCTACGGCAGGGTGCCAGAACGGGTCTAGATTGGTTTTCGGTGGCTACGGAGGCTTTTGGCGGCGGAACTCCCGATATATTCTGCTCCCTGATGTTTTTAGGGTATATGGACATATATAGGCGAAAGAAGTCGGCCAGGGGAGCCACGAGGGGCCCACGAGGATGGGGGGCGTGCCCAGGGGGTAGGGCACGCCTCCCTGCCTCGTGGCTTCCTCGAAGCTTCCCTTACGTCTACTCCAAGTCTCCTGGATTGCTTCCGTTCCAAAAATAACTCTCCCGAAGGTTTCATTCCGTTTGGACTCCGTTTGATATTCCTTTTCTTCGAAACACTGAAATAGGCAAGAAAACAGCAATTTGGGCTGGGCCTCCGGTTAATAGGTTAGTTCCAAAAAATAATATAAAAGTGTTTAGTAAAGCCCATAAACATCCAAAACAGATAATATAATAGCATGAATACTTCATAAATTATAGATATGTTGGAGACGTATCAGTATCCCCAAGCTTAATTCCTACTCGTCCTCGAGTAGGTAAATGATAAAAGAAATAATTTATGAAGTGTGAATGCTAGCAGGTGCACAAGTTTGATCAATGATAATTTCAATCACCTTTTCTAGCATCATTATATATCATAACAGTAGCTCAACTCATAAAACTTCTCATGATCAAGTAACAAACTATTCACATGTTAAAGTATAGATCATAAAATTTCTTGAGAACTAACAAACCGTGTTATTAGTCATCAAAAAATTACAATTCATCTTATTTTCAGGAAGAGTCTATGTCAGAGCTTTGATTCAGCAAACTTCACATACTCAACTATCATTTAGTCTTTCACAATTGCTAACACTCACGCGATATTTATGGGTTCAAAGTTTTAATCAGACACAGAGAAAGATAGGGGCTTATAGATTCGCCTCCCAACCTTTTACCTCAAGGGTAATGTCAACAATAATAGTTCATGATGCCTTACATCCAATTGGGTATATATATATATCAGGATCTTTCCAACACAATGTGCTTGCCAAAGGATAAAATGTAAAAAAGGAAAGGTGAAGATCACCACGACTCTTGCATAAGGTATAAGACAAGAATAAAAGATAGGCCCTTCGCAGAGGGAAGCAAAGGTTGTCATGCACTTTTATAGTTGGATGCATAAAATCTTAATGCGAAAGAACGTCACTTTATATTGCCACTTGTGATAGGGACCTTTATTATGCAGTCTGTCGCTTTTATTACTTCCATATCACAAGATCGTATAAAGCTTATTTTCTCCACACTAATAGATCATACATATTTAGAGAGCAATTTTTATTGCATGCACCGATGACAACTTACTTAATCTTACTCAATCCATAGGTAGGTATGGTGGACTCTCATGGCAATACTGGTTTAAGGGATGTTTGAAAGCACAAGTAGTATCTCTACTTGGTGCAAAGAATTTGGCTAGCATGAGGGAGAAAGGCAAGCTCAACATGTTGGATGATCCATGACAATATACTTTATTTCAGATATAAGAAAACATAACCCATTATGTTGTCTTCCTTGTCCAACATCAACCTTTTAACATGTCATATTTTAATGAGTGCTCACAATTACAAAAGATTGTTGGGGAATGTAGTAATTTCAAAAAATTCCTACGCACACACACACACACAGGATCATGGTGATGCATAGCAACGAGAGGGGAGAGTGTGTCTACGTACCCTCGTAGACCAAAAGCGGAAGCGTTAGCACAATGCGGTTGATGTAGTCGTATGTCTTCACGATCTGACCGATCCAAGTACTGAACACAAGGCACCTCCGAGTTCAGCACACGTTCAGCTCAATGACGTCCCACGAACTCTGATCCAGCAGAGCTTCACGGGAGAGTTTCATCAGCACGACGGCGTGATGACGGTGATGATGATGCTACCGACGCAGGGCTTTGCCTAAGCACCGCTATGATATAATCGAGGTGGATTATGGTGGAGGGGGCACCACACACGGCTAGAATAGATCAATAGATCAACTTGTGTGTCTAGAGGTGCCCCCTGCCCCCGTATATAAAGGAACAAGGGGGGAGGCCGGCCGGCCCCTGTAGGCGCGCCAGGAGGAGGAATCCTCCTCCTAGTAGGCGTAGGACTCCCCTCTTTCCTACTCCTACTAGGAGGGGGAAAGGAAGGGGGAGAGGGAGAAGGAAAGGGGGGCGCCGCCCCCTCTCCTAGTCCAATTCGGACTAGAGGGGGAGGGGCGCGCGGCCTTCCCTAGGCCAGCCCTCTCTCTCTCTCCACTAAGGCCCATAAGGCCCACTATTTCTTCCGGGGGGTTCCAGTAACCCTCCGGCACTCCGGTTTTCTCCGAAACCATCCGGAACACTTCCGGTGTCCGAATATAGTCGTCCAATATATCGATCTTTACGTCTCGACCATTTCGAGACTCCTTGTCATGTCCGTGATCATATCCGGGACTCCGAACTACCTTCGGTACATCAAAACACAAAAACTCATAATACCAATCGTCACCAAACTTTAAGCGTGCGGACCCTACGGGTTCGAGAACTATGTAGACATGACCGAGACATGTTTCCGGTCAATAACCAACAGCGGAACCTGGATGTTCATATTGGCTCCCACATATTCTACGAAGATCTTTATCGGTCAAACCGCGTAACAACATACGTTGTTCCCTTTTTCATCACTATGTTACTTGCCCAAGATTCGACCGACAGTATCTCAATACCTAGTTCAATCTCGTTACCGCCAAGTCTCTTTACTCGTTCCATAATACATTGATACGTCTCCAACGTATCTATAATTTTTGATTGCTCCATGCTATATTATCTACTATTTTGGACTATATTGGGCTTTATTTTCCACTTTTATATTATTTTTGGGACTAACCTATTAACCGGAGGCCCAGCCCAGAATTGTTGTTATTTGCCTATTTCAGTGTTTCGGAGAAACAGAATATCAAACGGAGTCCAAATGGAATAAAATCTTCGGGAACGTGATTTTCTCATCGAACGTGATCTAGGAGACTTGGACCCTACTCCAAGGAGTCAAATAGGAGGTCACGAGGGTGGGGGGCGCCCCCCTAGGGCGCGCCCCCTACCTCGTGGGCCCCTCGGTGCTCCACCGACGTACTCCTTCCTCCTATATATATACACGTACCCCCAAACGATCAGAACAGGAGCCAAAAACCTAATTCCACTGCCGCAACTTTATGTATCCACGAGATCCCATCTTGGGGCCTGTTCCGGAGCTCCGCCGGAAGAGGGCCGTCATCACGGAGGGCTTCTACATCATCATAGCCCCTCCGATGAAGTGTGAGTAGTTTACCTCAGACCTTCGGGTCCATAGTTAGTAGCTAGATGGCTTCTTGTCTCTCTTTGAATCTCAATACAAAGTTCTCCCCCTCTCTTGTGGAGATCTATTCGATGTAATCTTCTTTTTGCGGTGTGTTTGTTGAGACCGATGAATTGTGGGTTTATGATGAAGTCTATCTATGAATAATATTTGAATCTTCTCTGAATTCTTTTATGTATGATTGGTTATCTTTGCAAGTCTCTTCGAATTATCCGTTTGGTTTGACCAACTAGATTGGTAGTTCTTGCCATGGGAGAAGTGCTTAGCTTTGGGTTCGATCTTGCGGTGTCCTTTCCCAGTGACAGAAGGGGCAGCAAGGCACGTATTGCATCGTTGCCATCGAGGATAACAAGATGGAGTTTATTTCATATTGCATGAACTTATCTCTCTACATCATGTCATCTTGCTTAAGGCGTTACTCTGTTTTTAACTTAATACTCTAGATGCATGCTGGATAGCGGTCGATGAGTGGAGTAATAGTAGTAGATGCAGAATCGTTTCAATCTACTTGTCACGGACGTGATGCCTATATACATGATCATGCCTAGATATTCTCATAACTATGCTCAATTCTGTCAATTGCTCAACAGTAATTTGTTCACCCACCGTAGAATACTTATGCTCTTGAGAGAAGCCACTAGTGAAACCTATGGCCCCCGGGTCTATTCTCATCATATCAATCTCCATCACTTTAATCTTGCTTTGCTTTTTTACTTTGCCTTTACCTTTTACTTTGCATGTTTATACCAAAAATACCAAAAATATTATATCTATCAGATCTCACTCTCGTAAGTGACCGTGAAGGGATTGAAAACCCCTAATCGCGTTGGTTGCGAGTAGCTATCGTTTTGTGCAGGTACGAGGGACTTGAGCGTGGCCTCCTACTGGATTGATACCTTGGTTCTCAAAAACTGAGGGAAATACTTACGCTACTCTGCTGTATCATCCCTTCCTCTTCGGGGAAAACCAACGCAAGTTCAAGACGTAGCATACATCATCCCGCAACTAACTCATTAGTTACAATGCTTGCAAGGCTTATAGTGATGTGCATTACCGAGTGGGCCCAGAGATACCTATCCGACAATCGGAGTGACAAATCCTAATCTTGATTTATGCCAACTCAACAAGTACCATTGGAGACACCTGTAGAGCACCTTTATAATCACCCAGTTACGTTGTGATGTTTGGTAGCACACAAAGTGTTAATCCGGTAATCGGGAGTTGCATAATCTCATAGTCATAGGAACATGTATAAGTTATGAAGAAAGCAATAGTAACAAACTAAACGATCATCGTGCTAAGCTAACGGATGGGTCAAGTCAATCACGTCATTCTCTAATGATGTGATCCCGTTCATCAAATGACAACTCTTGTCCATGGCTAGGAAACTTAACCATCTTTGATTCAATGAGCTAGTCAAGTAGAGGCATACTAGTGACACTCTGTTTGTCTATGTATTCACACATGTACTATGTTTCCGGTTAATAAAATTCTAGCATGAATAATAAACATTTGTCATGATATAAGGAAATAAGTAATAACTTTATTATTACCTCTAGGGCATATTTCCTTCGGTCTCCCACTTGCACTAGAGTCAATAATCTAGTTCACATCTTTATGTGATTAGTTCACATCTCCATGTGACTAATACCCAAAGGGGTTACTAGAGTCAATAATCTAGTTCGCATCGCTATGTGATTAATACCCAAAGAGTGATCATGTTTTGCTTGTGAGAGAAGTTTAGTCTACGGGTCTGCAACATTTAGATTCATATGTATATCACAAATTTCTATGTCTACAATGCTCTGCACGGAGCTACTCTAGCTAATTGCTCCCACTTTCAATATGTATCCAGATCGAGACTTAGAGTCATATAGATCGATGTAAAAAGCTTGCATCGACATAACTCTTTACGACGAACTCTTTTATCACCTCCATAACCGAGAAATATTTCCTTAGTCCTCTAAGGATAATTTTGACCGATGTCCAGTGATCTACTCCTAGATCACTATTATACTCCCTTGCCAAAAAATGCTAAGGTATACAATAGGACTGGTAAACAACATAGCATACTTCATAGAACCTATGACTGAGGCATAGGGAATGACTTTTCATTCTCTTTCTATTTTCTACCGTGGTCGGGTTTTGAGTCTTTACTCAACTTCACACCTTGCAACACAGGCAAGAACTCCTTCTTTGACTGTTCTATTTTGAACTACTTCAAAATCTTGTCAAGGTATGTACTCATTGAAAAAAAAACTTATCAAGCGTCTTGATCTATCTCTATAGATCTTGATGCTCAATGTGTAAGCAGCTTCATTGAGGTCTTTCTTTGAAAAACTCTTTTCAAACACTCCTTTATGCTTTCCAAAAAAATCTACATTATTTCTGATCAACAATATGTCATTCACATATACTTATCAGAAATGATGTAGTGCTCCCACTCACTTTCTTGTAAATATAGGCTTCACCGCAAGTCTGTATAAAACCATATGCTTTGATCACTTTATCAAAGCATATATTCCAACTCCGAGATGCTTGCACCAGTCCATAGATGGATCGCTGGAGCTTGCTCACTTTGTTAGCACCTTTAGGATCGACAAAACCTTCTGGTTGCATCAGATACAACTCTTCTTTAATAAATCCATTAAGGAATGCAGTTTTGACATCCAATTGCTAGATTTCATAAAATGCGGCAACTGCTAACATGATCGGACATACTTTTAAGCATTGATACGAGTGAAAAAATCTCATCGTACTCAACACCTTGAACTTGTCGAAAAAAAAATTGCGACAATTCGAGCTTTGTAGATTGTAACACTACTATCAGTGCATGTCTTCCTCTTGAAGATCCATTTATTATTAATGACTCACCGATCATCGGGCAAGTCAATCAAAGTCCGTACTTTGTTCTCATACATGGATCCCATCTCAGATTTCATGGCCTCAAGCCATTTCGTGGAATCTGGGCTCATCATCGCTTCCTCATAGTTCGTAGGTTCGTCATGGTCAAGTAACATGACATCCAGAACAGGATTACCGTACCACTCTGGTGCAGATCTCACTCTGGTTGACCTACGAGGTTCGGTAGTAACTTTATCTGAAGTTACATGATCATCATCATTAGCTTCCTCACTAATTGGTGTAGGAGTCACATGAACATATTTCTGTGATGAACTACTTTCCAATAAGGGAGCAGGTACAGTTACCTCATCAAGTTCTACTTTCCTCCCACTCACTTCTTTCGAGAGAAACTCCTTCTCTAGAAAGGATCCATTCTTAGCAACGAATGTCTTGCCTTCAGATCTGTGATAGAAGGTGTACCCAACTGTCTCCTTTGGGTATCCTATGAAGACACATTTCTCCGATTTGGGTTTGAGCTTATCAGGATGAAACTTTTTCACATAAGCATCGCAACCCCAAACTTTAAGAAACGACAACTTTGGTTTCTTGCCAAACCACAGTTCATATGGCGTCGTCTCAACGGATTTAGATGGTGCCCTATTTAACATGAATGCAGCTGTCTCTAATGCATAACCCCAAAATGATAGTGGTAAATCGGCAAGAGACAACATAAATTGCACCATATCTAATAAAGTACGGTTATGATGTTCAGACACACCATTACGCTGTGGTGTTCCAGGTGGCGTGAGTTGCGAAACTATTCCGCATTGTTTCAAATGAAGACCAAACTCGTAACTCAAATATTCTCCTCCACGATCAGATCGCAGAAACTTTATTTTCTTGTTACGATGATTTTCCACTTCACTCTGAAATTCTTTGAACTTTTCAAATGTTTCAGACTTATGTTTCATCAAGTAGATATACCCATATCTGCTCAAATCATCTGTGAAGGTCAGAAAATAACGATACCCGCCGCGAGCCTCAACACTCATCGGACCGCATACATCAGTATGTATTATTTCCAATAAGTCAGTTGCTCGCACCATTGTTCCGGAGAAAGGAGTCTTAGTCATCTTACCCATGAGGCATGGTTCGCAAGTATCAAGTGATTCATAATCAAGTGATTTCGAAAACCCATCAGCATGGAGTTTCTTCATGTGCTTTACACCAATATGACCTAAACGGCAGTACCACAAATAAGTTGCACTATCATTATTAACATTGCATCTTTTGGCTTCAATATTATGAATATGTGTATCACTACGATCGAGATTCAATAAACCATTTATATTGAGTGTATGACCATAGAAGGTTTTATTCATGTAAATAGAACAACAATTATTCTTTGACTTGAATGAATTACCGTATTGCAATAAACATGATCCAATCATATCCATGCTTAACGCAAACACCAAATAACATTTATTTTAGGTTCAACACTAATCCCGAAAGTATAGGGAGTGTGCGATGATGATCATACCAATTTTGGAACCACTTCCAACACACATCGTCACTTCACCCTTAACTAGTCTCTGTTCATTCTGCAACTCCCGTTTCGAGTTACTAATCTTAGCAACTGAACTAGTATCAAATACCGAGGGGTTTCTATAAACACTAGTAAAGTACACATCAATAACATGTATATCAAATATACCTTTGTTCACTTTGCCATCCTTCTTATCCGCCAAATACTTGGGGCTGTTCTGCTTCCAGTGACCAGTCCCTTTGCAGTAGAAGCACTTAGTCTCAGGCTTAGGTCTAGACTTGGGCTTCTTCACTTGAGCAGCAACTTGCTTGCCGTTCTTCTTGAAGTTCCCCTTCTTCCCTTTGCCCTTTTCTCGAAACTAGTGGTCTTGTCAACCATCAACACTTGATGCTTTCCTTGATTTCTACCTTCATCGATTTTCGTGTCATGAAGAGCTTGGGAATCGTTTCCATTATCCCTTGCGTATTATAGTTCATCACGAAGTTCTAGTAACTTGGTGATAGTGACTAGAGAATTCTGTCAATCACTATCTTATCTGGAAGATTAACTCCCACTTGATTCAAGAGATTGTAGCTGAGGGAGTCCTGGATTAGGGGGTCTCCAGACAGCCGGACTATATCCTTTGGCCGGACTGTTGGACTATGAAGATACAAGATTGAAGGCTTCGTCCCGTGTCTAGATGGGACTTTCCTTGGCGTGGAAGGCAAGCTTGGCAATACGGATATGTAGATATCCTCCCTTGTAATCAACTCTGTGTAACCCTAGCCCCCTCCGGTGTCTATATAAACCGGAGGGTTTAGTCCGTAGGATGACATACAATCATACCATAGGCTAGCTTCTAGGGTTTAGCCTCTACGATCTCGTGGTAGATCAACTCTTGTAATACTCATATCATCAAGAACAATCAAGCAGGACGTAGGGTATTACCTCCATCAAGAGGGCCCGAACCTGGGTAAACATCGTGTCCCCTGCCTCCTGTTACCATCCACCTTAGACGCACAGTTCGGGACCCCCTACCCGAGATCCGCCGGTTTTGACACCGACATTGGTGCTTTCATTGAGAGTTCCACTGTGTCGTCACCGTAAGGCTCGATGGCCCCTCCAATCATCGGTAGTGATGCGGTCCAGGGTGAGGTTTTCCTCCCCGGACAGATCTTCGTATTCGGCGGCTTCGTACCGCGGGCCAATTCGCTTGGCCATCTGGAGCAGATCGAGAGCTACGCCCCTGGCCATCACGTCAGATTCGGAAACTTAAACTACACTACCGACATCCGCGGAGAGTTGATCTTCGACGGATTCGAGCCCGTGTCAGGTGCGCCGCACAGTCACGACGAGCATGACGTAACTCTGCCGTCGGACAGTGTTCGGGAGATCGCATCTGCAACTACTCCGGCCTTCAATCCGGAGCAAATTGCGCCATCCAAGGACGGAGGGATAGATCCCGCCAAGGAGGCCGCACTCTCAGTGGCGATGGAGTCGGATACTGACTTCACCCCTTACGAGAGCCGTGTCGCCGAACCACTGGATTCGTCTCCGGCCACGGACTCCGAGCCGCCTGCATCCGTGCCTATCGAATCCGACTGGGCGCCAATCATGGAGTTCACCTCCGCGGATATCTTTTAGCACTCGCCTTTCGACGATGTGCTAAATTCATTAAGGTATCTCTCCTTGTCAGGAGAACCTTGGACGAACTATGTCCGGCTAGAATGGGATGCAGACGACGAAGAAATTTGCTGCCCACCCACCACCCACTTAGTAGCCACTGTCGACGATTTAACCGACATGCTCGACTTCACTCTGAAGACATCGACGGTCTGGACGACGATGCAGGAGACGGACAGGAACCACCGCCCACAGGGCGCTGGACCGCCATCTCATCATATGATATATACATGGTGGACACCCCCAAAGAAGGCAATGGCAACGAGACAACGGAGGATGACCCCTCTAAGAAGCAACCCAAGCGCCAACGTCAGCGGCGCCGCTCTAAGTCCCGCCACAGCAAAAGTAGTGATACCGGAACAGGAGATAATAACACTCCAGATAGTGCCGAAGACAACCACAATCCCCTCCAGCACGATGTAGAGCGGGAGGATGAACAAGCTAGCCCTCCAGAGCAGGCGGCAGATGGAGAACCGGAGGAGGACAATTATATGCCTCTCTCCGAAGACGAGGTGAGCCTCGGCGACGAAGAATTTATCGTGCCTGAGGATCCTGTCGAGCAGGAGCGCTTCAAGCGCCGGCTTATGGCCACAGCAAATAGCCTGAAGAAAAAGCAACAACAGCTTCAAGCCGATCAAGACTTGCTAGCAGACAGATGGACCAAAGTCCTTGCGGCCGAGGAATACAAACTCGAGCGCCCCTCCAAGCGTTACCCAAAACGCAGGTTGCTACCTCACCTAGAGGAGGAAGCATTGAAACCTCCATCACCAGTGTATGATGCGGCTGACCGGCCACCGCGTGGCCGAGCCAGAAAGGCGTTTCAGCCTAAAGTTCAGCCTACACCCCGCCGCAACACACGGGACCTGCGAGACGTATTGGACAGCAGGGCAAAACTTGCAAGGTCAATATACGGGTCACGGGCGCGCGCGCCAACACGGGACGATGATCGTCGTGCCGGATACACCAAAGGTAAATCCGGCCGGGCCAAATACAGCAGACAAGACTCATATGAACTGCGTCGTGATATAGCCCGGCACAGAGGCGCCGCACACCCCCTATGCTTCACTGATGAAGTTATGGATCACGAATTCCCGGAGGGTTTTAAACCCATTAATATCGAATCGTATGATAGTATAACAGATCCCGCTATATGGATTGAGGATTTCCTCCTTCACATCCACATGGCTCGCGGTGACGATCTACATGCCATCAAGTACCTCCCACTAAAACTCAAAGGACCAGCTCGGCATTGGCTGAATAGCTTGGCAGCAGACTCCGTCGGCAGTTGGGAGGATTTGGAAGACGCATTCCTTGACAACTTCCAGGACACTTATGTGTGACCACCGGATGCTGATGACTTGAGCTATATAACTCAGCAACCAGTGGAATCGGCCAGGCAATTCTGGACACGGTTCCTGACCAAGAAAAACCAAATCATCGACTGTCCGGATGCAGAGGCCCTAGCGGCATTCAAGCATAACATCCGCGACGAGTGGCTTGCCCGCCACCTTGGCCAGGAGAAGCCGAAGTCTATGGCAGACCTCACGACACTCATGACCCGCTTTTGCGCGGGCGAGGATAGCTGACTAGCTCGCAGCAACAACGCATCAAGGAATCCGGGCACTTCAGATACCAAAGATGCCAACGGCAGACCATGTCATAACAGACCAAAGCGCCGCAACAACGGCGATAACACCGATGATATGGCAGTCAATGCCGGATTCAGAGGCTCTAGATCCGGTCAGGGGAAAAAGCCATTTAAAAGAAGTACTCCGGCTCCATCCAGTTTGGATCGCATACTGGATCGCTCGTGTCAAATCCACGGCACCCCCGACAAGCCAGCCAATCACACCTATAGAGAATGCTAGGTATTCAAGCAGGCCGGCAAGTTAAATGCCGAAAGCAAGGACAAGGGGCTGCATGGTGATGACGAGGAGGAGCCCCGGCCACCGAACATGGGAGGACAGAAGGGGTTCCTCCCACAAGTTAAGACGGTGAACATGACATACGCAACCCACATTCCCAAGAGGGAGCGGAAGCGTGCACTAAGGGACGTCTATGCGATGGAGCCTGTCGCTCCAAAGTTCAACCCATGGTCCGCTTGTCCGATCACCTTTGACTGCAGGGACCACCCCACTAGTATCCGTCATGGCGCATCCGACGCACTAGTCCTAGACCCCATCATCGACGGATTTCACCTCACTCGAGTCCTTATGGACGGCGGCAGCAGCCTGAACCTGCTCTATTAGGATACAGTGTGAAAAATGGGTATCGATCCCTCGAGGATCAAACCCACGAAAACCACCTTTAAGGGCGTCATCCCAGGAGTAGAGGCCCATTGCACGGGCTCAATCACACTGGAAGTGGTCTTCGGATCCGGACAACTTCCGAAGCGAGGAGTTAATCTTCGATATCGTCCCGTTTTGCAGTGGCTATCACGCACTGCTCGGGCGAACCGCATTTGCAAAATTCAATGCAGTACCGCATTACGCATACCTCAAGATCAAGATGCCAGGACCTAGGGGGGTCATAACAGTGAACGGGAACACAGAACGCTCGCTCCGCACGGAGGAGCACACTGCGGCCCTCGCAGCAGAAGCACAAAGCAGCCTTTTAAGGAAAACCACTAATTCGGCGATACAGCCCCCGGACACCTTCAAGCGAGTCCGGAGTAAGCTGCAACAGGATCGCCTGGCACGCACAGAGCTCGCCTAGAAATTCGGCCCCGTCCCAGTCCCGGTCAAGCAATGAAATCCGTGCCGCGCGTACATAATTACGCACTGAAAATACCATGGACATAGGCGGGGGCACGATCAGGGCACGTCCCGCAATGCGGCTTAACCGCCCTAGGGGCTGTATACCTTTATCATTTTTTCTCTTTCAGGACCTACCTCTCTGGAAGGCCTTTCCGGCAGTACGATTGCCAGACACATTACGGGAAGGAACAACCAAGGCGGCAAGAAGCTAAGATGTACACGGGAACCCTCAGGTGGTCTCTAATATTAATCGATATACCCGCTTTCTACTATCCATACACAGCTTGCCCTTGGATAGGACATGTCAAATAGTCCTACTTTCTGCTTATTGCACTACTTGTACCAATACGCTTCGACGTATTATTTAAATAATAATGCATAGCATTAGTCTATTATTGCATTATTCATCCCCTTTTTTCTTATACGTCCATTCAAGACAATTCGCACACGTACATTCGGGTACGGTCAGTACGCCAGGGGCTTTCGTTTACCCCATAATACGACGCGAGAAGTCCGAACACTTTCGACAGTGCGGCACCCCGAACTTATAACATTATATGCATCAGCTCCGAATCAAGTCTTGGGTCAATAGTTGGGTTTGCCCAGCTCCCATGCTTTGGTACCTTACGTTCCGCTATATCGGCTAAGGTAGCGGTGGGAGAACTACTGCGATTGTGTCCCAGTTCTTCCGGACGAGCACCTCAGTAGAGAAAGCCGAAAACTGACTGTCATGATAAGGCGAGAGACTGGTCGCTGTTCGAGAGGTCTCAAGTCCTTAAAGACTTTTCCGCTTCGGGCGAGGAGTCGGCCTTGCCCGGCTTAGGCGTGTATAGCGCCCCAAATTCGGGCTTCCGAATACTAGGGGCTTCGCCAAAGTTTAAAATTGTAGACTTCTATGGCTAAGTGAGAGTGATAAAGCCTTATAGTCTGATTGCCTGGTTCGTTGCGCTGAACACCTCCCTTGAAGGACCCAAAATTGGGGTAAAGAGTGATCAGGTTTATCCTAAACACCCCAATACTAGTTACATGGGGGCAAAAGCCGACGACTGGCCAACTCTCAGATGTTATAAACGGCCGCACATAAGGTAATATTTTAAATTGAAAAAAGCATTGCATAGCGCAGATGAACTTGTTTCACATTACAGGATCACATGAGCACGTTCATTCAAAAATTACATCCCTGGCACATTCATCCACCACAAGGCGAGAACCCTTCAGGACACTCTCATAATACATCTCGGGGCAGCAATGCTCCTTGCCCTCCGGCGGCCCCTCCTTCACCAGCTTCACGGCGTCCAGCTTCGCCCAGTGCACCTTCGCCCGGGCAAAGGCCCTGCGCGCACCCTCGATGCAGACAGACCGCTTTATGACTTCAAGCCATCGGCAGGTCTCCACAAGCCGCCTCACCAGACCGAAGTAGCTACCCGACAGGGGCTCGCCAGGCCACATCCGGACTATAAGGCCCCTCATGGCCTGTTCAGCCGCCTTGTGAAGCTCGACCAATTGCTTCAGCTGGTCGCTCAAGGGCATTGGGTGTTCGGTCCCAGTATACTGAGACCAGAACAACTTTTCCGTCGAGCTCCCCTCCTGAGCTCGGTAAAACTCCAAGGCACCCAGTACACTGCGGGGAAGATCTGCGAATGCTCCTGGAGAGCTCCGAACTCGGGTAAGTAAAAGGAAAGTTTCCTCCACATGCTTGCTTTGCATAATGAATGCCTTACCCGCTGCTATCTTCTTCACCGCATCAATCTCCTAGAGGGCCTTGTGGGCTTCAGCCTTGGCGCTCCGGGCGCCTTCAAGCGCCTGCGCGAGCTCGGACTCTCGCGTCTTGGAGTCAAGCTCCAAGGACTCATGTTTTTTGGCGAGAGCCTCGAGCTCTTGCTGCACCTCACCCACTCGGGCTTCTTGCTTCTCCTGCTCGATGCGCTCCTTGGCCGCTTTGTCTTTGGCCTCGGACAATGCCTTCTTTAGGGTCGCCACTTCGGTCGTGGCCCCTGGCAAATTTATGATGATCCTATTATTTTACAACCGAACTTCTTTTTAAAAAGCGTAGACAAGGTATTGCTTACCTTTGTTCTCCTCGAGCTGCCTCTTGATAAGGCTGAGCTCGTTCTCAGACCGCTCCAGGTCCGGCTTCAGTGCAGAGACCTCCGCAGTACTTGCGGCAGCGGCCAGCAGTGACGCCTGCACATACACATAGATATATTCTGATTAGACTCCTGAGTCATCATTTGATTCTCTATTCGGCCTTTCTTCTCGAACACCGAACAGAGCATCAGGGGCTACTATCTATGCGGTAATATTTTCTTATATTTTGATTGCTTACCTCAAAGCTTGTTAGGAGGCTGGCGCAAGCTTCGGTCAGTCCATTTTTGGCGGACTAAACTTTCTCGATCACCGCACTCATGATAGTGCGGTGCTCTTCGTCGATGGAAGCGCCGCAAAGCGCTTCCAGCAAGTTGTCCGATGCCTCTGGATGGACAGAGGACACCGGCACGGGCGCCTGGCCCCCCTTAACGGGGGATCGCCTGCCGGAGTCCGGAACCATCGAAGGTTCCAGCGCAGTGTTTGGCTGGGGGCCGAACTCGGAGCCCGTGGGAGTTTTGCTCCCTTTGCGCCCAGGGTCCGGGAGGTCGCCTCGAGGCGCCCCCAGGACCACCTCCCCTCAGCTCAGTGCCTTTCGAGACAACACCTCAATGTTGTCCATAGGGCGAGGGGTGGAGGCGGTCGGAAAAGAACCGCTGTTCATATCCGACGAGTCCAATGAACCGCTCGACGAAGATACGTCAAGATGAGCTCGGGACGGATTGCATAATCATGTTCGGCATGAGGAGAAGCAGTGCAATAAAACATACCATGAATTACTATGGTGTCCGGATACTTACGACTTCGCCAGGGGCTTGACCCAGGGTAGCCACTCGTCGCCGCTGTAGGCGGCCGTCGTGGAGCAGTCCGGAGGGAGGGTCCTTCCCTTCTTGGACCCTTCGGCCTCCCCGATTGGGTCGGCCTTCCTTTTCTTGTCTCCCCCGGACAAGGGGGGAGAAATTTCCTCCTCCTCCTCATTTTCATGGGAGGAGGGCGCGTCGGAGTCATTGGACGATGAGTCCGATACAACCTTGCGCCGGAGACCCTTTCGGGTCCATGTGGCCTTCTTCTTGGTCTTCTTCGCCGGCACCTCGTAAGGTGCTGGAGCCAGCATCTCCGTTAGGAGAGCATCTGCAGGATCTTCAGGCAGGGGGGCTTGGCAATCGAGCTCCTCCGCTGTCTTTATCTAGTCCTGTTAATGACATGGAAGCTTAGATCCCGCACATGATTTAACTGGGGCAAATACATACCCTGTGAGATATCAAAACTTACCGGATTGGCATGGCACTTTGCGCTGAGTCCGCGGTCCTCAGTGAGGGAAGGAGGTACCTCGGCGCCCTTGAACAGCACCCTCCAGACGTCCTTGTGCGTCGTGTCGTAGAGCTCTCGCAGCGTCTGGTGCTTGGCCGGGTCGAACTCCCACAAATTGAATGCCCGTCGTTGACACGGGAGAATCTGGCGGAAGAGCATGACCTGGACCACGTTGACGAGCTTGATTTTCTTGCTCATCATGTTCCTGATGTAGGTTTGGAGTCCGGTCAGCTCTACCGAAGAACCCCAGGACAGGCCCTTCTCTTTCCAGGAAATGAGGCGTGTGGGGATTCCAAATCGAAATTTGGGGGCCGCCACCTAGTTGGTGTCGCGTGGCTCGGTGATGTAGAACCACCCCAATTGCCACCCCTTTATGGTCTCCACGTAGGAGCCTTCGAGCCAGGTGACATTAGGCATTTTGCCCACCATGGCACCTCCGCACTCTCCTTGCTGGCCAACCACCACCTTCGGTTTGACATTGAAGGTCTTCAGCCACAGGCCGAAATGGGGCCTGATGCGGAGGAAGGCCTCGCACACGACGATAAACGCCAAGATGTTGAGGATGAAATTGGGGGCCAGATCATGAAAATCCAGCCCGTAGTAGAACATGAGCCCGCGGACAAACGGGTGGAGAGGAAATCCTAGTCCGCGGACGAAGTGGGTAAGAAAAAGTACCCTCTCATGGGGTTCGGGCGTAGGGATGATCTGCCCTACATCTGGCAGCCGGTGCGCGATATCCGCGGCCAGATATCCGGCTTCCCGTAACTTTGTGATGTTCTCCTCCGTGACGGAGGAGACCATCCACTTGCCTCCCGCTCCAGACATGCTTGGAGTGGTTTGAGAACAAAGACGCGAACTTGGGCGCTGGAGCTCGAGTGTGCGAGAATGGGTAAGCAAGGAGGAAGAAGGCGTGGGTGAAAAGAGTGAATCCTAATCATTTTATAAGGGCGGAAGAGGCGATGTGCCTCCCCACTTGCCTGGTAAAATCGCTTATTCCCCAAGCGTCGTAATTGATGGCGCGGTTGGGTTACCCACGTCCGTATTGATGAGAATCCCGTAATAAGGGGAACACGATCTCTGCTTTGACAAGACGTGTCAAGAAAACTGCCTCGCGATATGTGCGGTGCTAGTTGAGAAAAACGGTTCGAATAATGACCGGGCCATGGCGTGATGTCATGCTGTCAAAACGTGTCAGCAGATTAAATTTGTGGAAATATTATTCTATCTATGGTGGTATGTGGAACTTGTTTTGTAGAGCTGGACACTATCCTTGTGTTCAAAATCTTCCATGGAGTATTCGGAGGAGGAACCCGCCTTGCAATGCCGAAGACAAAACTGCGCGCCGGACTCATCGTCATTGAAGCCTGGTTCAGGGGCTATTGAGGGAGTCCTGGATTAGGGGGTCTCCGGACATCCGTACTATATCCTTTGGCCGGACTGTTGGACTATGAAGATACAAGATTGAAGGCTTCGTCCCATGTCCGGATGGGACTTTCCTTGGCGTGGAAGGCAAGCTTGGCAATACGGATATGTAGATCTCCTCCCTTGTAATCGACTCTGTGTAACCCTAGCCCCCTCCGGTGTCTATATAAACCGAAGGGTTTAGTCCGTAGGACGACATACAATCATACCATAGGCTAGCTTCTAGGGTTTAGCCTCTACGATCTCGTGGTAGATCAACTCTTGTAATACTCATATCATCAAGAACAATCAAGCAGGACGTAGGGTATTACCTCCATCAAGAGGGCCCGAACCTGGGTAAACATCGTGTCCCCTGCCTCCTGTTACCATCCACCTTAGACGCACAGTTCGGGACCCCTACCCGAGATCCGCCAGTTTTGACACCGACAGTAGCACTCAGACATTCTGAGCACATGCTCACTAGCTAAGCTATTCTCCTCCATTTTGTAGGCAAAGTACTTGTCAAAGGTCTCATACCTTTCGACATGGGCATGAGCCTGAAATACTAATTTCAACTCTTGGAACATCTCATATGCTCCGTGGCGTTCAAAACATTTTTGAAGTCCCAGATCTAAGCCGTAAATCATGGTGCACTAAACTATGAAGTAGTCATCATACTGAGCTTTGCCAAACGTTCATAACGTCTGCATATGCTCCTGCAATAGGTCCGTCACCTAGCGGTGCATCAAGGACATAATTCTTGTGTGCAGCAATGAGGATAATCCTCAGATCACGGATCCAATCCGCATCATTGCTACTAACATGTTTCAATTTATTTTTCTCTAGGAACATATCAAAAATAAACGGGGAAGCTATGTGCGAGCTATTGATCTACAACATAGATATGCAAATACTATCAGGACTAAGTTCATGATAAATTTAAAGTTCAATTAATCATATTACTTAAGAACTCCCACTTAGATAGATATCCCTCTAGTCATCTAAATGATCACGTGATCCAAATCAACTAAACCATGTCCGATCATCACGTGAGATGGAGTAGTTTTCAATGGACAACACTCTCCCCTTTCGGTCTCCAGTGTTCCGAGGCCATATCTGCATATGCTAGGCTCGTCAAGTTTAACCTGAGTATTCCGCGTGTGCAAAACTGGCTTGCACCTGTTGTATGTGAACGTAGAGCTTATGACACCCGATCATCACGTGGTTTCTCGGCACGACGAACTGTCGCAACGGTGCATACTCTGGGAGAACACTTATACCTTGAAATTTAGTGAGAGATCATCTTATAATGCTACCACCGAACTAAGCAAAATAAGATGCATAAAGGATAAACATCACATGCAATCAAAATATGTGACATGATATGGCCATGATCATCTTGCGCCTTTGATCTCTGTCTCCAAAGTACCGTCATGATCTCTATCGTCACCGGCATGGCACCATGATCTCCATCATCTTGATCTCTATCAATGTGTCGTCACATGGTCGTCTCGCCAACTATTGCTTTTGCAACTATTGGTATCGCATAGCGATAAAGTAAAGCAATTACTTGGCACTTGCATCTTATGCAATAAAGAGACAACTATAAGGCTTCTGCCAGTTGCCGATAACTTTGACAAAACATGATCATCTCATACAACAATTTATATCTCATCACGTCTTGACCATATCACATCACAACATTGTTGGGGAACGTAGTAATTTCAAAA
Organism: Triticum urartu; assembly: GCF_056163025.1. NCBI lineage: Eukaryota > Viridiplantae > Streptophyta > Magnoliopsida > Poales > Poaceae > Triticum > Triticum urartu. Next base: position 51,147,515 of record NC_141876.1, read on the forward strand.
CAATTCCTACGCACACACACAAGATCATGGTGATGCATAGCAACGAGAGGGGAGAGTGTTGTCCACGTACCCTCGTAGACCGAAAGCGGAAGCGTTAGCACAATGCGGTTGATGTAGTCATACGTCTTCACGGTCCAACCGATCAAGTACTGAACGTACGACACCTCCGAGTTCAGCACACGTTCAGCCCGATGACGTCCCTCGGACTCCGATCCAGCCGAGTGTTGAGGGTGAGTTTCGTCAGCACGACGGCGTGGTGACGATGATGATGTTCTATGACGCAGGGCTTCGCCTAAGCACTGCTACAGTATTATCAAGGTGCACTATGGTGGACGGGGGCACCACACACGGCTAAAAGATCAAATGATCAATTGTTGTGAATCTAGGGTGCCCCCTGCCCCCGTATATAAAGGAGCAAGGGGGAGGTGCGACCGGCCAGGAGGGGCGCGCTAGGAGGAGTCCTACTCCCACCGGGAGTAGGACTCCCTCCCTTTTCCTTGTTGGATTAGGAGTGGAGGGGGAATGAGGAGGTAGAGAGGAAGGAAAGGGGGTGCCGCTCCCTCTCCTTGTCCTATTCGTACTACGGGGGAGGGGCGCGCGGCCCTGCCCTGGCCGCCTCTCCTCTTCTCCACAAAGGCCCACTATGGCCCATTAAGCCCCCTGGGGGTTCCAGTAACCCCTCGGTATTCCGGTAAAATCCCGATTTCACCCGGAACACTTCCGATATCCAAATATAGGCTTCCAATATATCAATCTTCATGTCTTGACCATTTCGAGACTCCTCGTCATGTCCGTGATCACATCCGGGACTCCGAACAACCTTCGGTACATCAAAAACCATAAACTCATAATATAACCGTCATTGAAACTTTAAGCGTGCGGACCCTACGGGTTCAAGAACTATGTAGACATGACCGAGACACGTCTCCGGTCAATAACCAATAGCGGAACCTGGAATCTCATATTGGCTCCCACATATTCTATGAAGATCTTTATCGCTTAGACCGCATAACAACATACGTTGTTCCCTTTGTCATCGGTATGTTACTTGCCCGAGATTCGATCGTCGGTATCTCAATACCTAGTTCAATCTCGTTACCGGCAAGTCTCTTTACTCGTTCTGTAATACATCATCCCGCAACTAACTCATTAGTTGCAATGCTTGCAAGGCTTAAGTGATGTGCATTACCGAGAGGGCCCAGAGATACCTCTCCGACAATCAGAGTAACAAATCCTAATCTCGAAATAGGCCAACCCAACAAGTACCTTCGGAGACACCTATAGAGCACCTTTATAATCACCCAGTTACGTTGTGACGTTTGGTAGCACACAAAGCGTTCCTCCGGTAAACGGGAGTTGCATAATCTCATAGTCATAGGAACATGTATAAGTCATGAAGAAAGCAATAGCAACATACTAAACGATCGAGTGCTAAGCTAAAGGAATGGTTCAAGTCAATCACATCATTCTCCTAATGATGTGATCCTGTTAATCAAATGACAACTCATGTCAATGGCTAGGAAACATAACCATCTTTGATCAACGAGCTAGTCAAGTAGAGGCATACTAGTGACACTCTGTTTGTCTATGTATTCACACAAGTATTATGTTTCTGGTTAATAAAATTCTAGCATGAATAATAAGCATTTATCATGATATAAGGAAATAAATAATAACTTTATTATTGCCTCTAGGGCATATTTCCTTCAGTCTCCCACTTGCACTAGAGTCAATAATCTAGATTACACAGTAATGATTCTAACACCCATGGAGCCTTGGTGCTAATCATGTTTTTTCTCGTGGAAGAGGCTTATTCAACGGGTCTGCAACATTCAAATCCATATGTATCTTGCAAATTTCTATGTCTCCCACCTGGACTATATCCCGGATGGAATTGAAGCATCTCTTGATGTGCTTGGTTCTCTTGTGAAATATGGACTCCTTCACCAAGGCAATTGCACCAGTATTGTCACCAAAGATTTTCATTGGACCCGGTGCACTAGGTATGACACCTAGATTGGATATGAACTCCTTCATCCAGACTCCTTCATTTGCTGCTTCCAAAGCAGCTATGTACTCCACTTCACACGTAGATCCCGCCACGACGCTTTGTTTAGAACTGCACCAACTGACAGCTCCACCGTTTAATGTGAACACGTATCCAGTTTGTGATTTAGAATCGTCCGGATCAGTGTCAAAGCTTGCATCAACGTAACCATTTACGATGAGCTCTTTGTCACCTCCATAAACGAGAGAAACATATCCTTAGTCCTTTTCAGGTATTTCAGGATGTTCTTGACCGCTGTCTAGTGATCCACTCCTGGATTACTTTGGTACCTCCCTGCTAAACTTATAGCAAGGCACACATCAGGGGTGGTACACAGCATTGCATACATGATAGAGCCTATGGCTGAAGCATAGGGAACATCTTTCATCTTCTCTCTATCTTCTGCAGTGGTCGGGCAACTTCACACCTTGTAACACAGGCAAGAACCCTTTCTTTGCTTGATCCATTTCGAACTTCTTTGAAACTTTGTCAAGGTATGTGCTTTGTGAAAGTCCAATTAAGCGTCTTGATCTATCTCTATAGATATTGATGCCCAATATATAAGCAGCTTCACCGAGGTATCCCTTTATGCTATCCAGAAATTCTATATCATTTCCAATCAACAATATGTCATCCACATATAATATCAGAAATGCTACAGAGCTCCCACTCACTTTCTTGTGAATACAGGCTTCTCCAAAAGTCTGTATAAAACCAAATGCTTTGATCACACTATCAAAGCATTTATTCCAACTCCGAGAGGCTTGCACCAGTCCATAAATGGATCGCTGGAGCTTGCACACTTTGTTAGCTCCCTTTGGATCGACAAAACCTTCTGGTTGCATCATATACAACTCTTCTTCTAGAAATCCATTCAGGAATGCAGTTTTGACATCCATTTGCCAAATTTCATAATCATAAAATGCGGCAATTGCTAACATGATTCGGACAGACTTCAGCATCGCTACGGGTGAGAAAGTCTCATTGTAGTCAATCCCTTGAACTTGTCGAAAACCTTTTGCAACAAGTCGAGCTTTATAGATAGTAATATTACCATCAGCGTCAGTCTTCTTCTTGAAGATCCATTTATTCTCTATGGCTTGCCGATCATCGGCCAAGTCAACCAAAGTCCACACTTTGTTCTCATACATGGATTCCATCTCAAATTTCATGGCCTCAAGCCATTTTGTGGAATCTGGGCTCACCATCGCTTCTTCATAGTTCGTAGGTTCATCATGGTCTAGTAACATGACTTCCAGAACAGGATTACCGTACCACTCTGGTTGATCTACGAGGTTCAGTAATAACTTGATCTGAAGTTTCATGATCATCATCATTAACTTCCTCACTAATTGGTGTAGGCGTCACAGGAACCGGTTTATGTGATGAACTACTTTCCAATAAGGGAGCAGGTACAGTTACCTCATCAAGTTCTACTTTCCTCCCACTCACTTCTTTCGAGAGAAACTCCTTCTCTAGAAAGGATCCATTCTTTGCAAAGAATGTCTTGCCTTCGGATCTGTGATAGAAGGAGTACCCAACACTCTCCTTTGGGTATCCTATGAAGACACATTTCTCCGATTTGGGTTCGAGCTTATCAGGTTGAAGCTTTTTCACATAAGCATCACAGCCCCAAACTTTAAGAAACGACAACTTTGGTTTCTTGCCAAACCATAGTTCATAAGGCGTCGTCTCAACGGATTTCGATGGTGACCTATTTAACGTGAATGCATCCGTCTCTAAAGCATAACCCCAAAATGATAGCGGTAAATCAGTAAGAGACATCATAGATCGCACCATATCTAGTAAAGTACGATTACAACGTTTGGACACACCATTACGCTGTGGTGTTCCGGGTGGCGTGAGTTGTGAAACTATTCCGCATTGTTTCAAATGTAGACCAAACTCGTAACTCAAATATTCTCCTCCACGATCAGATCGTAGAAACTTTATTTTTTTGTTACGATGATTTTCAACTTCACTCTGAAATTCTTTGAAATTTTCAAATGTTTCAGACTTATGTTTCATTAAGTAGATATACCCATATCTGCTTAAATCATCTGTGAAGGTGAGAAAATAACGATACCCACCGCGAGCCTCAACATTCATTGGACCACATACATCAGTATGTATGATCTCCAACAAATCAGTTGCTCGCTCCATAGTTCCGGAGAAAAGCGTTTTAGTCATCTTGCCCATGAGGCATGGTTCGCAAGTACCAAGTGATTCATAATCAAATGATTCCAAAAGTCCATCAGTATGGAGTTTCTTCATGCGCTTTACACCAATATGACCCAAACGACAGTGCCACAAATAAGTTGCACTATCATTATCAACTGTGCATCTTTTGGCTTCAACATTATGAATATGTGTATTACTACTATCGAGATTCATCAAAAATAGACCACTCTTCAAGGGTGCATGACCATAAAAGATATTACTCATATAAATAGAACAACCATTATTCTCTGATTTAAATGAATAACCGTCTCACATCAAACAAGATCCAGATATAATGTTCATGCTCAACGCTGGCACCAAATAACAATTATTTAGGTCTAATACTAATCCCGAAGGTAGATGTAGAGGCAGCGTGCCGACAATGATCACATCAACTCTGGAACCATTTCCCACGCGCATCGTCACCTCGTCCTTAGCCAGTGTCCGCTTAATCTGTAGTCCCTGTTTCGAGTTGCAAATATTAGCAACAGAACTAGTATCAAATACCTAGGTGCTACTGCGAGCTCTGGTAAGGTACACATCAATAACATGTATATCACATATACCTTTGTTCACCTTGCCATCCTTCTTATCCGCCAAATACTTGGGGCAGTTCCGCTTCCAGTGACCAGTCTGCTTGCAGTAGAAGCACTCAGTCTCAGGCTTAGGTCCAGACTTGGGTTTCTTCTCTTGAGCAGCAACTTGCTTGTTGTTCTTCTTGAAGTTCCCCTTCTTCTTCCCTTTGCCCTTTTTCTTGCAACTGGTGGTCTTATTGACCATCAACACTTGATGCTCCTTCTTGATTTCTACCTCCGCAGCCTTTAGCATTGTGAAGAGCTCGGGAATCGTCTTATCCATCCCTTGCATGTTATAGTTCATCACGAAGCTCTTGTAGCTTGGTGGCAGTGATTGAAGAATTTTGTCAATGACACTATCATCCGGAAGATTAACTCCCAGTTGAATCAAGTGATTGCAGTACCCAGACATCTTGAGTATATGCTCACTGACTGAACTATTCTCCTCCATCTTGCAGCTGTAGAACTTATTGGAGACTTCATATCTCTCAATCCGGGCATTCTTTTGAAATATTATCTTCAATTCCTATAACATCTCATATGTTCCATGACGTTCAAAACGTCGTTGAAGTCCCGGTTCTAAGCCATAAAGCATGGCACACTGAACTATCGAGTAGTCATCAACACGTGACTGCCAGGCATTCACAATGTCTGCAGTTGCTGGCGCAGGTGGTACACCTAGCGGTGCTTCCAGGACGTAACTCTTTTGTGCAGCAATGAGGGTATTCCTCAAGTTACGGACCTAGTCCGTGTAATTGCTACCATCATCTTTCAACTTTGCTTTCTCAAGGAACGCATTAAAATTCAACGGAACAACAGCACGGGCCATCTATCTACAATCAACATAGACAAGCAAGATACTATCAGGTACTAAGTTCATGATAAATTTAAGTTCAATTAATCATATTACTTAAGAACTCCCACTTAGATAGACATCCCTCTAATCCTCTAAGTGATCACGTGATCCATATCAACTAAACCATAACTGATCATCACGTGAAATGGAGTAGCTTTCAATGGTGAACATCACTATGTTGATCATATCTACTATATGATTCACGCTCGACCTTTCGGTCTCAGTGTTCCGAGGCCATATCTGCATATGCTAGGCTCGTCAAGTTTAACCTGAGTATTCTGCGTGTGCAAAACTGGCTTGCACCTGTTATAGATGGACGTAGAGCTTATCACACCCGGTCATCACGTGGTGTCTGGGCACGACGAACTTTGGAAACAGTGCATACTCAGGGAGAACACTTTTATCTTGAAATTTAGTGGGAGATCATCTTATAATGCTACCGTCAATCAAAGCAAGATAAGATGCATAAAAGATAAACATCACATGCAATCAATATAAGTGATATGATATGGCCATCATAATCTCGTGCTTGTGATCTCCATCTCCGAAGCACCGTCATGATCACCATAGTCACCGACGCGACACCTTGATCTCTATCGTAGCATCGTTGTCGTCTCGCCAACTATTGCTTCTACGACTATCGCTACCGCTTAGTGATAAAGTAAAGCATTACAGGGCGATTGCATTGCATACAATAAAGCGACAACCATATGGCTCCTGCCAGTTGCCGATAACTCGGTTACAAAACATGATCATCTCATACAATAAAATTTAGCATCATGTCTTGACCATATCACATCACAACATGCCCTACAAAAACAAGTTAGACGTCCTCTACTTTGTCGTTGCAAGTTTTACATGGCTGCTACGGGCTTAGCAAGAACCGTTCTTACCTACGCATCAAAACCACAATGATAGTTTGTCAAGTTGGTGCTATTTTAACCTTCGCAAGGACCGGGCGTAGCCACACTCCGTTCAACTAAAGTTGGAGAAACTAACACCCGCCAGCCGACTGTGTGCAAAGCATGTCGGTAGAACCAGTCTCGCGTAAGCGTACGCGTAATGTCGGTCCGAGCCGCTTCATCCAACAATACTGCCGAAAAAAAGTATGACATGCTGGTAAGCAGTATGACTTATATCGCCCACAACTCACTTGCGTTCTACTCGTGCATATAACATCGACGCATAAAACCTGTCTCGGATGGCACTGTTGGGGAACGTAGTAATTTCAAAAAAATTCCTATGCACACACCAGATTATGGTGATGCATAGCAACGAGAGGGGAGAGTGTTGTCCACATACCCTCGTAGACCGAAAGTGGAAGCGTTAGCACAACGCGGTTGATTTAGTCGTACATCTTCACGATCCGACCAATCAAGTACCGAACGTACGGCACCTCCGAGTTCAGCACACGTTCAGCCTGATAATGTCCCTCGAACTCCGATCCAGCCGAGTGTTGAGGGAGAGTTTCGTCAGCACGACAGCGTGGTGATGATGATGATGTTCTACCGATGCAGGGCTTCGCCTAAGCACCGCTACAGTATTATCGAGGTGGACTATGGTGGAGGGGGGCACCGCACATGGCTAAAAGATCAAACGATCAATTGTTGTGTCTCTAGGGTGCCCCCTGCCCCCGTATATAAAGGAGCAAGGGGGAGGTGCGGCCGGCCAGGAGGGGCGCGCCAGGAGGAGTCCTACTCCCACCGGGAGTAGGACTCCCTCCCTTTTCCTTGTTGGATTAGGAGTGGAGGGGGAAAGAGGAGGGAGAGAGGAAGGAAAGGGGGGCGC